>NW_027187327.1:10426547-10459739 GCF_028583685.1 Petaurus breviceps papuanus
CACACACACACACACACACACACACACACACACACACACACACACACACACACACACACACACAAAATCCAAAGGAGCCATCAAACATAAGGGGGTAAAGGTGGTAAAGAAACTAGGAATGACTTACCAAGCAGCTGATTCACCACCAGGTGGAGCTGGTGGAAGGGAAAAGAGGGAATGAAACAGGAAAAAGACAATTCTACACATTTACTTTGTTATCATGAGCCAAAGATTGAAAAGAAATGACAGCATCAGAATTATTGGATTGAATGTCCACTTCAGGTGTTAAAGATATGTCAATCACTGATCACAGTGATCTTTTTCTAAGCATTGTATGTAGAAACAATTTGTAGTAGTAAGAAATTCAGATTTGTAATTAGGCCTCAATTTTTTCATTTGCAAAATGATGGATTGGGTTAAATCTTTGAAAGATCTATGTTCCCTAGATCTAGAGCCAATTGGTTCTTTTTTAAAATTTATTTTTATTTTTTCCATTTTTCAAATGCTTTATTAACTTCTGATTTACATCATTCATTTCTGCCAGATTTTGAGTTACAAATTTTTCCCCGTTTTTCCCCTACCCACCACCCCAAAATAGCAGTCCCACCAATCTGCTCTCTCTCATATTTTCTCCCATACCCCTTTAGACTTTTCCAGTAGGGCATGGTGCATCTCTATGCCCCAGTGCCTGTATATCTTATTTCCCAATTACATGTAAAATAGTATTAATAATAGTATATATATTTAAACATTTGATTTTAAAACTTTGAGTTCCAGATTCATTCCCTTCCTCCCTTGTCATACATCCTTACTGGGAAGATAAGCAGTTCAGTATAGGTTGTACATGTGTAGCTAATGCAAAACAATAACATAGTAGATATATTGTAAAAGACTGACTATATTTCCCTCCCTCCTATCCCACCTCCCAATTGTTCTATTCTCTACTTTGATCCCATTCCTTTTCAAAAGTGGGTGATTCCAACTTCCCTCCCCTGCCCCAGCCTGCTCTCCCTTCCATCATTCCCCCTCTCATCCCCTTCCCTCCTGCTCTCCCATAGGGTGAGATACCCTATTTAATGTGTATTTCATTCCCTCCCCAAGCCAAATTCAATGAGAATAAGGTTGACCCATTCCCTTTTGCCTTCCTATTCTTCCCTTCCATTGTAACCATTTTTCCCTTACCTCTTCTATATGAGATAGTTTACCCCATTCTGTCTCTCCCCATCTCTTCTTATTATATTCCTCTCTCACCTCTTAATTTCACCTTTTAAGTATCATCCCTTCCTATTAAATTGGTCCTGTGCCCTTTATGTATACCTGTAAACATATATAAACACATTCACATATGTATTCATATGTCCATATACCCTCATATATAGACATATATATATATATATATATAATTCTATTCCCTTCAACTATTTTCATACTGAGAAAAGTTTCATCAGTTACAATTATTGTTTTTCCATGTAGGAATGTTAATAGTTCAACTTTGATAAGTTCCTTATGATTTCTTTTCCCTGTTTATCTTCTCATGCTTCTCTTACTTCTTGTATCTAAATGTCAAATTTTCTATTCAACTCTGGTTTTTTCATCAAGAATGCTTGAAAGTCCTCTATTCCACTGAATGACCATATTTTCCCCTGAAACATGATACTCAGTTTTGCTGGGTAGGTGATTCTTGGTTTTTAATCCCAGCTTCTTTGACAAGCCCTTCGATCCCTCAGTGTAGAAGCTGCCAGATCCTGGGTTATTCTGATTGTGTTTCCACAATATTCAAATTGTTTCTTCCTGGCTGCTTATAATATTCTCTTCTTAATCTGGGAATTCCAGAACCTGGCTATAATATTCCTAGGAGTTTTCTTTTTGGGATATTTTTTAGGAGGTGATCGGTGGATTCTTTCAACCTCTGTTTTGCCCCCTGGTTCTAAAACATCAGGGCAGTTTTCTTTAAGATATTCCTGGAAGATGATTTCTAGGTTCTTACTTTGATCATGGCTTCCAGGTAGTCCAATAATTTTTAAATTATCTCTCCTGGATCTATTTTCTAGGTCAGTGTTTTTTTTTCCCATGAGATATTTTACATTGCCTTCTATTCTTTCATTTGTTTGGATCTGTTTAACAGCATCTTGATTTCTCATAAAATCATTTGCTTCCATTTGCTCCAATCTAATTCTGAAGCAATGATTCTCCTCAGTGAGCTTTTGAGATTCTTTTTCCATTTGGCAAATTCGGCTTTTTAAGGCATTTTTCTCCTCATTGCCTTTTTGAGCCTCTTTTGCCATTTAAGTTAGTCTATTTTTTAAGGTGGTATTTTCCTCAGTCAGGCTATTGACTCTCATTTTGTAATTTTCTTGCATTGTTCTCATTTCTCTTCCCAATTTTTCCTCCACTTCTCTTACCTGCTTCTTAAGGTTCTCTGTGGCCTGTAACCAGCTTGTATATTCCTTTGAAGCTTTTGGTGCAGGAGTTCTGACTTCACTTCCTTCCTCCTGTTCCATGCTTTGCTCCTTTTTGTCCCCAAAATATGAGTCTAATGTTGGAATCTTCTGTTTGCTTTGTTTCCTTTGCCTGGTCATGTTAATTCTCAGTCACTTGACCCCTGGGCTTTTTGCCACAGTAGGACTCTGCCACCAGACAGGGGAGCTTTCATCCCAAATGCTGGGGTTTTCTCAGCTGCTGGAGGTATTAGATGGGTTCCCTCTCTGAGGCCTCCATACCCTCTGGCAAGCTGGACACATACCCCAGGACCTCCACCCTAGACTGCAATCCAGATCCAAGCAGGTTAAAGAAAGAGCGATTCCCCCTCAGCCTGGTCACTTGGTCCCCCTACACTCTGCAGGCCAGGAGCTGAAGCTGCCACATGGCACTGGCTGACTGTGCCAGGCATCTCAGTGGCTTCTTGCCCTGGGGGCAAAAGCCAACACACTCCCACTTACTGGGTCCCAAAGTCCAGACTGCACTGACCTCTCACTTTGTCCTTTGCATCTATGTGTTGATGAATCTAGAAACGGCCACAGCTGCTGCTGATCTGGAGTTCCTCCGGCCGGCAGCTGGTCAGACCTGCCCTGGGGCAGGGCTAAAACATCCAGTTCTTGTGGGCCTGGGCTCAGCTCTCAGAGCGCTGTGCTGGCCGATTCCTGCCAGCCTGCCAGGCTGTCCTCAGAGGGAGGTTATCTTTTCTGTGTCATTTTGTGGGTTCTTCAGCTCCAAAGTTTGTTCAGAGTCCCCTTTTTACATTGATTGGGGAAGGTGGAAGCTGGAGCCGCTTGGAGATCCTGCTTCTACTCTGCCATCTTGACTCCACCCCTGCCAATTGGTTCTTTTGCTGTCTTATATTAAAGCTATATATTAGATAAGCATGCCTTATCCCTTTCCTGTTTTTTTTTTTGTCCTTCATTTAAAAAATAATTTATTTTTAGTTTTCTACATTCACTTCCATAAAATTTTGAGTTTTGAATTTTCTCCCTGTCCTTCATTTTCAAAGAGGACCCATGGCAAAACAGGGTGAAATTTTGATGCTTTCCTGAATTGGCTTTAAGTGAAGTAGAGTTGCACAAAGTCATCAGCTTTATTTTCTCTTCCTGAATCATTGAAGTCCAGTGGCAAGACAATAGCAAGGTTACTGTTGATGACCTGGGAGACAAGGGGTGATCTTGGCATCTTTGATGTCTGACCAAGCTCTAGGTGCTACAAAGTGCTTGCTTCAGCTGCCTTTGTGGCCATTGTTCTCATATACCCATTTCACTGGGGGAAGTCTTCACTTCACATCCCCCTAACTTACTGATTTGTTTGAGACCTGTCAGTTACCCTCAACCTGGTTTAGTTCACCTGCCATGACAAATTTTCCAGGGTGTGACTGCTTCGAATGGTACAGATATTTGGAGCCATAGTTGAGAGTTGGGGGACAAGTGGACACCAAAGGTGGATGAGCAGCCCTGAAAAGGGCTCAGCAAAACCTCACACCAGAGTTACTAGTCCTCCTGAATACCCCATAGATCCCAAATGACTCTGGACAAGTCATAAAGCTAGTAAATTTCTCCATGTATAAAATAAAGACAATAATACTTCCTCTAGGTATCTAATTAAATGCCCCACTTCTCATTCCCATTTTACAATGAGAAAATTGAGGCAATATGGTATTGTTGGAAAAGTATAAAATAGAATACTTCACCATTGCCATGGAGGAGATCCAAGAAAGTACAAATCAAGGAGCAGTTTCTTATAGTTGTCAAGATCCTCTAAGTACTTCTGGTTCATGATGACATTGTACTGATTATATCAAGCTAACCTCATTCAGTTCCCTAGTTGAAGAAACCTTTTGACATCTTTGTCTGTTTTTTTAACTGATTAATTTCCCATTATCTTTTGGACTATAAGTACAACTCATCTTGATTATGGTCAGAAAATTCCCTTTAGGGGGGCAGAGTCAAGATGGAGGAATAGAAACAGGACTTCTGTAGGCTCCGGCTTCGACCTCCTGTAATGTAATGCCAAAAGAAAGGCAACTTCCCAGGTTCAAAATACCAGCATAGGTGCTCTCTATTTTATTCAGTAACAAACCCAGAACAGAGAAGATCAAAACATGACATCATTCAAAATACAGCATTTACTAAGTGTGATTAAATAATCTCCAAGGCCTACCCCACCCCAGGACTTTCCAATCATTCAATCAATTACAAAGTCTCTGTTCCAAATACTTCTCCACCCCTAGGCTATACCTTAATTAAGTCCACCACAAAGCCCCTCTTCTCAAATGGAGATTAGTTTCCAAACATAAGTAAAATACATTCATTTGCTCAACCATAGAACACAAAAAGGTCAAAAGTTCCCCACCCCTGGATCACAATTGAATCTACCCCAGAGTTACATCAAGTTTAAACACAGCACTTAATACCCAAATGGAGGTCTTTTCTTCATCTTGACACGAGGCAAGTTCTCAGCAATCTTAGTTCCTGGAGAGACAAGGCTTAGCAAGGCCATAAGATACATTGCCAGTCCCTTCATGAATTTATCCTCTGTCTGTAGAACAGTCCTAGAACCCCTGAACACATTAGCAAAGCCCTCTCCCAGGATTTCTGTAAACATACAACAAGAAAATCCTTCTTCAGGGCTTCTGAACCAACAGAAAGGCTCCCAGACCCCTGCAACAACAGCACTGTCCTTCACCAGTGGACAGTATTCATTCTGTCTGCCGGACAGTCTCCAGACCCCTGCAACAACAGTACTGTCCCTCACCAGTGGACAGTATTCACTCTCTGTCTGCAGGACAGTCTCAGGCCTTCTTAACCAAATGCCAGGTTCCAGGACTTCTTCAACAGGACAGTCTTTCACCAGTGGACAAATCTGGCAAAATAACATCAAAACAGACAGACAAAGTACCAGCAAAACAGCCATGTCTCCTCAGTCCTTGGCAGCTCAGGGGGCAGGTCTCAAAAGTCCAGGGCAATTCAAAGCGGCCACCAGCAATTCTCTTAGTCTCTCCACGAGGTGCAGCTACCAAAAAAAAAATCTTCCGCCTCTCTCCAGTGTCTCTCCAAATCTACGTCACCAGCTCCTCCCACTTCAGGACTTTCTTTTCACATCAACAAGCCCATCCCACAGGTGGGATTAACAAACTCTGGGTTTTAATACAATCAATTTGAAAACCAAGCCAATACAGGGGAATCTTTAATTGCCATTACTATCACACCTCCTCAAATTTATGTAAAAGGTGACTCTGAAGAAACTTTGGAGCTACAGAGCCCACAAAATGACACAGAGAAGCTAACCTCCCACTGAGGATGGCCTGGCAGTCTGGCAGGAAGTGGCCAGTGCAGCACTCTGGGAGCCGAGCCCAGCCCTGCACAAGCCCCAGATTTTAGCCTCAGGGAGGGCCTGACCAGCCACCGACTGGAGAGACTTCAGATCACCAGCAGCTATGGCAGTTTCCAGAATTATCAACACATAGATACTAAGGATAAAGTGAGAGGTAAGTGCAGTGTGGACTTTGGGATCCAGTAGCTCGAGAGTGCGGTTGGCCTTTGCCTCCAGGGCGAGAAACAGCTGAGGTGCAGCCACCATGCAGCTGCAGCCATGTGGCAGCTTCAGCTCTTGGCCTGCAGAGTGTAGGGGAACCAAGCACAAGTCTAAGGGGTAATTGCTCTTGCTTTAACCTGTTTGGAGCTGGATTGCAGTCTAGGGTGGAGGTCCTGGGGTGTGCGACCCGCTTGCCAGAGCATATGGAGGCTTCAGAGAGGGCACCCCACTAATACCTTTGGCAGCTGAGAAAACCCCAGTGATTGGGACAAAGCTCCCCTGTCTGGTAGCAGAATCCTACTGTGGCAAAAAGCCCAAAAGTCAAATAATTGAGTGGCAACATGAGCAAATGAGGGAAGCAATGCAAGCAGAGTAACCCAACTTTACACTCCTATTTTGGGGACAAAATGGAGCAAAGCATGGAACAGGAGGAAGACAGTGAAGTCAGAACTCCTGCACCAAAAGCTTCCAAGAAAAATACGAGCTGGTTACAGGCCATAGAGGAACTTAAAAAGGATTTTGAAAACCAAATAAGAGAAGTGAAGGAAAAAATGGGAAGAGAAATGAGAACGATGCAAGAAAATCATGAAATGAGAGAAAATCCCCTTTATTCCCCATCATACTTCTCATTCTTTTTGTTAGATGTAGGAAGGTTATGATATAAACTAGTGGTCAAAGAACAGTGAATAAGTCTAAAGAGTTCTAACTCCCATACTCCTGTTTTGTGCATATCATTTCCAGGGGCTTCACTTAGCAAAAATGAAAAAGAGCAGGGGTGAAACTGATGTGAAAAAGACTTTCTAATCCCATTCCATCCCCTATAATGCTCCTTGGTATCCATGCAAATTCATGCATGTGGGACTATGTAGGGATAACTAAAGAGGTCTAGTAACATAAGCAACCAAAATTGTTGGCCTTCCTACACAATATAGACTTGGGAGTTGTAGCAGCAAGCACCCCAAGCGCGTCCTCAGGGTTTGCTGCCCATACAGGTTCTTGGATCTGCTTTGATAAAGGAAAGCAACTCAAAATGGGTTAACAAGCTTACTTTAATCAGTCAGACATATATCGTTTACCTTGTTCAGGGGAAAAGGTCAGCACCCCGAACTTCAAAACATACAGGCAGAATTATCAAGACAGAAACAGATCAAGTAGACAAATTTCCAAACTGTCCAACCATTACATCCATACCCAATCAACATCTGTGTTTTTCAAAGCCGGGGGGGCTCTGGACAACGGCTTCCCAGAATTCAGATCAAATCACAGAACACTTCTCAAAGTGAGCCCCCAAAACAAAGCTACACATCAGGGCTTATATAGCTTTCTCCTGGCTCAGAGAATGTGACAACCTTATTGACTCACTGGCCAATCAAGAAGTATCTGCTGATAAACAAGCCTCCCACCCCAGGCTTCAGGTGCACTTTAGCCTAGGGGCAAGGAAGATCTTCCAAATCTGCATTCCCATTACAGGAGTCAACTGAATAGAACTGAGCATTGAAGCCATGGGAATTCCTGAGTTTGTGCATATAGAGAATATAGAAGAGTTGAAGGACCAGAATGGAGCCTTAAAGAATACTTACACTTAGAGAATGAGAAGAAGACAATGGATAAGTGAAGGAGGATGAAGAGGAAAGGTTGAACAGGAAGGAAGAAGAAAGTAGAATATGATCTAAACATATGATAGAGTAAATAGCAATACAAGAGAAATTGTAGCTCAGAATGAGTACAAGAAGTGTTCCAAGAGAGTACATCCAGCTGAATGACACGTGCAATAAATTTGATAGAAGAGAGAACCCTGTAGTCTGGGGAAACTTCACAGAGCATGAAATATTTGAACTAGGTCTTAAAGTATGGATAAGATTTAGATGAGTCAAGAGAAATGGGGATGGAAATATCATGAACAAAAAGACAGAGGCAATGTGAAAATGTATGTCCAAGGGATAATGAATCTGACAGTGGATTCAGACAGAGCAGTCAGAGATAAATATGAGTATGCAATTTCAAGCCATTTTGTTAAAAAGCTTGAACACCAACCTAGGAAATTAAGGCTTTACTGTGTAGGCCATAGGTAACCCCTGAAGGTTTTTGAGGAGAGAGTAACATTTTTTGAGTTTAAAAAAAATAATTAATTAATTTACTTTTAGTTTACAACATTCAGTTCCACAGTCCCTTGAGTTTCAAACTTTCTTTTCCTCCCTCTACCTCCCCCCTGATCCCACCATGGTGGCATGCAATCAAATATAGGATCTACAAATATTTTCACATTAAACATTAGTCAGGTTGTAAAGAAGGCTTATAACCAATGGGGTGAATGGTGAGAAAAAGGAAACAAAGCAAAACAAGAAAAGAGAGAGGGCAAGTAGTTTGCTTCAATCTACATTAAGACTCTGTAGTTCTTTCTCTGGATGTAGATATCCCTTTCCATCATGAGTCTTTTGGAATTGTCTTATAACCTTGCATTGCTGAGAGGAGCCCAGTCTATCAAAGTAGGTAGTCAC
This sequence comes from Petaurus breviceps papuanus, assembly GCF_028583685.1. Lineage (NCBI taxonomy): Eukaryota > Metazoa > Chordata > Mammalia > Diprotodontia > Petauridae > Petaurus > Petaurus breviceps. Next base: position 10,435,064 of record NW_027187327.1, read on the forward strand.
ACATATGTTGTGTCTGTGTTGTAATCTGTACAAATTTCTCCTGGCTCTGCTCTTCTCAATCAACATCAGTTTATATAAGCCTATCCATGTTATTATGAAGTCTGTCTGCTCCTCATTTCTTATAGCACAATAGCATTCCATTACATTCATATGCCACAACTTGTTAGCCATTCCCCAATTGATAGGCATCCCCTTGATTTCCATTCTTTGCCACCACAAAAAGAGTTGCAATAAATATTTTTGTACATATGGGTCTTTCTCTCACTTCTATGATCTCTTTGGGATACAGCACTAGAAGTAGTATTACCGGGTCAAAAGGTATGCACATTTTTATAGCCCTTTAGGTATAGTTCCAAATTGCTCTCCAGAATGGTTGAATCAGTTCACAACTCCACCAACAATGCATTAGTGTTCCAATGTGTCCACATCCTCTCAAGCATTTATCATTTTCCTGTTTTGTCATGTTAGCCAATCTGACAGGTGAGATGTGGTACCTAAAAGTTGTTTTGATTTGCATTTCTCTAATCAATAGTGATTTAGAGCATCTTTTCATATGCTTATAGATATCTTTAATTTCTTTCTCTGAAAACTGCCTGTTCATATCCTTTGACCATTTATCATTTGGGGAATGACTTGTATTCTTATAAATTTGACTCAATTATCTGTGTATTTTAGAAATGAAGCCTTTATCAGAGACACTGGTTGCAAAAATTCTTTCCCAATTTTTCACTTCCCTCTTAATCTTGGTTACATTGGCTTTATTTGTACAGAAACTTATCAATTTAATGTAATTAGAATCATCCATTTTGCATTTTATGATGCTCTCTAACTCATTTGGTCATAAAATCTTCCCTTCTCATAAATTTGACAGGTAAACTATTCCCAGAAAGCTTGCAGTCTCAGCCTTTATACCTAGATCATTCACCCATTTAGACTTGATTTTGGTATATGGTGTAAGCTATTGGTTTCTGCTATGCTACATTCCAGTTTTCTCAGCAGGTTTTGTCAAATAGGGAGTTCTTATCCCCAAAACTGGGCTCTTTGGGTTTATCAAACAGTAGATTACTGTAGTCATTGACTGCTGTGTCTCGTGTACCTACTCTACCTACTGATCCACTACTCTATTCCTCAGCCAGTACCAAGTAGTATTGATGACCCCTGTTTTATAATACAGATTAAAATCTGGTATGGCTAGGCCACCTTCCCTAGCATTTCTTTTCATTAGTTCCCTTGATATTCTGGACCTTCTTCCAGATGGATTTTATTACGATTTTTATAGTTCTATAAAATATATTTTTTGGTAGATTGATTGGTATGGCATTAAATATGTAATTTAATTTAGGTAAAATCGTCATTTTTATTATATAGCTTGACCCAGCCATGAGCAATTGGTATTTTTCCAATTAGTTGGATCTGACTTTATTTGTGTGAAAAGTATTTTGTAATTGTGTTCATATAGGTTCTGGGTTTGTTTTAGCAGGTAGATTCCCAAATATTTTATAATGTCTACAGTAACTTTAAATGAAATTTCTCTTTCTATCTCTTGCTGTTGGATTTCATTAGAAATATATAGGAATGCTGAGGATTTATGTGGGTTTATTTTATATCCTTCAACTTTGCCAAATTTATTTATTATCTCAAGTAGTTTTTTACTTAATTCTCTAGGATTCTCTAACTATACCATCATATCAGCTGCAAAGAGTGATAGCTTAGTTTCTTCTTCACCTGATTCGATTCCTTCAATTTCTTTTTCTTCTCTTTTTGCTACTGTTAACATTTCTAGTACCAAATTGAACAAGAAGGGTGAATGAGAAGGAAGATATTTCTTCCTGGACATCCTTGTTTCACCCCTGATCTTATTGAAAATGCTTCTACCTTATCCCCATTACATAAAATACTTGCTTTAGATAGATGCTACTTATTATTTTAAGGAAGACTCCATTTATTCCTATTCTTTCTGTTTTTAATAAGAATGGTTGTTGTATTTTGTAAAAGCCTTTTCTGCATCTATTGAGATAATCATATGGTTTCTGCTAGTTTTGTTGTTGATATGATCAATTATACTGATAGTTTTCCTAATATTGAACCATCCTTCCATTCCTGGAATAAATCCTACCTGATCAAAGTGTATTATTCTTGTGATAAGTTGCTGTTGTCTTTTTGATAATATTTTATTTAAGATTTTTGCATCTATATTCATGAGGGAAATTGGTCTATAATTTTTTTTCTCTGTTTTATCTCTTCCTGATTCAGATATCAGTACCTTATTTGTGTCTTAAAAAGAATTTGGTAGGACTCCTTCTTCTTCAATTTTCCCAAATAGTTTGTAAAGTATTAGAATCAATTGTACTTTAAATATTTGATAGAATTCACTAGTGAATCCATCTGGCCCTGGAGATTTTTTCCTAGGGAGTTCGTTGATGGCTTGTTCAATTTCTTTTTCTGAGATGGGATTATTTAAGTAATTTACTTCCTCTTCAGTTAATTTGGGCAACTTATATTTTTCTAAATATTCATCCATTTCATTAAGATTGTCAAATTTATGTGAATATAATTGTGTAAAATAATTCCTAATCATTATTTTAATTTCCTCTTCATTGGAGGTAGATTCACCCTTTCCATTTTTAATACTCATAATTTGGTTTTCTTCTTTCTTTTTTTTTTATCATATTGACTAAAGGTCCATCAATTTTATTGTTTTTTTTTTCATAAAACCAGCTCTTAGTTTTATTTTTTAATTCAGTAATTTTCTTAATTTTAATTATATTGATCTCTCCTTTGGTTTTCTGTATTTCTAATTTAGTATTTAATTGAGGATTTTCAATTTGTTCTCTTTCTAACTTTTTCAGTTGCATGCCCTATTTACTGACCTCCATTTTCCTCTATTTTATTCATGTATGCATTCAGGGATATAAAACTTCCCCTAAGAACTGCTTTTGCTGCATTCAACAAGTATTGGTATGTTGTCTCATTATTTTCATTCTCTTGAATGAAGTTACTGATTGTTTCTAGAATTTCTTGTTTGACCCACACATTCATTCTTTAGGATTAATTTATTTAGTTTCCAATTAGTTTTTAGTCTATCTTTCCATGCCCCTTTATTACATATAATTTTTATTGCATTATGATCTGAGAAGGATGCATTTAATATTTCTGCCTTTCTGCACTGAATTGTGAGGTTTTCATGCTCTAGTACATGGTGAATTTTTGTGTATGTGGCATGTACCTCTGAGAAGGTATATTCCTTTTTATCCCTATTCAGTTTTCTCCAGAGGTCTATCATATCTATCCTCTCTAAAATTCTATTCACCTCCTTAACTTCTTTCTTGTTTAATTTGAGGTTAAGATTTACCAAGTTAAAAGAGGGGGAGATTGAGGTCCCCCACTAGTATAGTTTTGCTATTTATTTCTTCCCATAATTCCCTTAACTTCTCCTTTAGCAATTTGGATGCTATAACACTTGGTGCATATATGTTTAGTAATGATATTGCTTCATTCTTGATGGTGCCTTTTAGCAGGATATAGTTTTCTTCTTTCTCTCTTTTAATTAGATCTATTTTTGCTTTTGCTTTATCTGAGATAAGGATTGCTACCCCTGCTGTTTTTTTACTTTAGTGGAAGCACAGTATATTCTACTCCAGCCTTTTACCTTTACCCTGTGTGTATTCCCCCGTTTCTTTTAGACAGCATATTGTAGGATTATGGTTTTTAATCCATTCTGCTATCTGCCTACATTTTATGGGAGAGTTCATCCCATTCACATACACAGTTATGATTACTATCTGTTTCTTTCCCTTCATCCTATTCCCCCCCATTTATGCTTTTATTTCTCCCTTCTCCCTTCCTCTCCTTAAGATTTTTCCTTTTGACCACTGCCTCCCTCAGGATTACCTCCCTAGGCACCTCTCTCACTTTACCTACCCTTCTGCCTTACTACTTCTTCCCTCCCTTCTAACCATCCCCCTTTCCCCCCCTTTCCCCTCCTAGTGCTTGTAGGGCATGAGAGATTTTTATACTTAACAAAGTATGTTATTCCCTCCTTGAACCCAAACCAATGAGAGTAAATTTTATACAGTGATCCTCTCCCTCCCTCCTTTCCTTCTAGTATAATGATTTTTTTGTGTCTTTTCATGTTAGAATCCTAAACTTAACTGATTATGTTAATCCCTCCTTGAACCAAAACCAATGAGAGTAAAGCTCACATAATGTTCATCTCTCTCCCTTCTTTCCTTCTACTATAGTATGGTTTTATGCCTCTTCATGTGGCATAATTTACCATTTTCTGCCTCCTCCTTTCCTTTTCTCCCATTATAATCCCTTTACAACCCTTAATAAGGGTTTTTTTTTATCATCAGATTAGTTAATTTATACCCACACCCTCTATCTATCTATATCCCCTTTAAATGTCATGATAATTATACAATTCTCAATATTGACAGGTATCAGCTTTCCATATAGGGATGTAAACAGTTTGCTCTTATTGCATTGTGTGTGTGTGTGAGTGTGTGTGTGTGTGTGTGTGTGTGTGAGTATTTTCCTTGTTTACCTTTTTATGTCTCTCTTGAGTCTTGTATTTGGAGATCAAATTTTCCATTAAGCTCTGACTTTTTCATCAGGCAGGTCTGGAAGTTTCTTATTTCATTGAATGACCATCTCCTTGCCTGAAATATTATGCTAAGTTTTGCTGGGTAGTTGATCCTTGGTTGCAGTCCAAGTTCTTTTGCCTTACAAAATATTGTATTCCAATCCCTCCAAGCTTTTAATGTAGAAGCTGCTAGGTCCTGTGTGATCCTGACTGTAGTTCTATGATATTTGACTTATTTCTGGCTGCTTGCAGTATTTTCTCCTTGATCTGAGAATTCTGGAATTTGGCTACAATATTTCTTGGAGTTTTCAATTAGGGATCTCTTTCAGGAGGTGTCCAGTGAATTCTTTTGATAACTGTTTTACCCTCTGGTTCTGGGACATCAGGACAGTTTTCTTCGATAATTTCTTGGAGGATGTTGTCCAGGCTGTTTTTTTTTTTCATCATGGCTTTGTGGTAGACCAATTATTCTTACATTATTTCTCCTGCATCTGTTCTCCAGGTCAGTTCTTTTTCCAATGAGATATTTAACATTTTTTACATTTTCTTCTAATTTTTCAATCTTTTATGTTTTGTTTGACTGATTTTTGATGCATCATAGAGTCATTAGCTTCTACTTGACTGATTCTAATTTTTAGTGAATTATTTTCCTCAGTTAGTTTTTGAAGCTCTTTTTCCATATGTTCAGATTTCATTTTTAGGGAGGTATTTTCTCCAGTTAGATTTTGAATCTCCCATCTCAGTTCACAAATTTTACTTTTTTTTTTTTTTAGCAACTGGGGTTAAGTAACTTGCTCAAGGTTACACAGCCAGTTATTTCTGGGTGTGGTGCTAAGTATCTGAGCCCAGATTTGATCCCCAGGTCATCCCGACCCTGGAGCTGGCGCTCTTACTCACTGTGCTACCTGGCCGCCTCTCAAATTTTACTTTTTAAGGATTTTTTTCTTCAGTGAGATTTTTTTCCATTTTGATGAATGTAATTTTAAAATAATTGGTCAATTTATCTTCTACCCCTCAAATTTGGCTTTTAAAATCCTTCGTGAGCTCTTCCAAGAATGCTTTTTGGGCTTGAGACCAGTTCATATTTCCTTCTGTGGTCTCAGGTGTGGATATAGAATTAATGGTGTCTGCTGAAAGTGATTCTTCTCATTCACAATAATAGGATTCAATCATCTTTGGTTTTCCCTTTCCAAGTTGCTTTCAGCCTGTTGTGATTTCCAATTTCCTGGCTTTTAAAGTGGATTTCTGCTTCTGGGGTAGAGAGGGCTCAGACTCATGATTCTCAAGTTGCAAGCTAGGGGCCTGGTTGTTGACTTTGTGTGCTGTAGCCTCTAGGTGTATAGACTGAGGCCAAGGCTGGGACTCTCAGTGTTTCCCCTGGGTTTCCCTGAGGCTCACAAAGTAAGGTGTGGGGGAGGGGTGATCTGGCCACTTCAGGTTTCTGGCTCTGTGCCCCTGGGTTACAGCTCAGGCAGGCTCAGCAGCTCTTAGCCTGCTATGCTGGTGTCTGCAGATTTCGTTGATTGTGCTAAGGCACACCTGGGCTTCTGGTGTTTGTGCTTGCTGGTTCCACCCTCCTGGGCTTTGGGATCTCCCACTGGTCAGCTGAGATGGGGTTTGTTGGGACTCCTCCCACCTTTCATTTCAGGCTTGGCACAGCTTCAGTCACACCCTTCCTTTAGGACTCCCAAGCTTGCCACTGATTCCACTATTTCAGGATTTTACACTGGGGCAATAATCTCTGGGTTTTTAGGGTCAGTAAGGGGGATTAGAGCAGCTAGGGTTTACTCCACCATCTTGGCTCCTGGAAGTTCAAGTAGGTGATTTTTAAACATCCAGACTGTGGGCTAATAGCCCCAGGAGAAACTGCTGTGGCTGCCACAGGCCCTGCACTTCCTCTTACCCAGCTCCAACAGATCCTCTGTCCCATGGTGAGAGGTCTGTGAATTGTCCCTACTGTGAGTGAATCCACTGACCACTGGTCAGGGCTCCCTCTTGCTCCATGGTGGTCTGGTCTCTGGTCCATGCTGGTGCAACCTCTGGGTGCTCTGGGCTCCCTCTGACCAGTCCTATATGCGCACCTTCCTGGACTGGGAATCTGCCATACTCTGTCTCCCAATGGATTCTGTTACTCTAAAATTCATTCAGATTCACTTTTTAGAGGTTACTGATGTTCAGGCGGGTAGGTGGTGCAGTGAATAGAGCACTGGCCCTGGAGTCAGGGGACCTGAGTTAAAATCCAGCCTCAGGCACAATACTTAACTAGCTGTGTGACCTTGGGCAAGTCACTTAACTCCAATTGCCCTTCCCTTCCCCCTCCAAAAAAAAAATAAAGGTTATTCACAGAATTCATGGAGGAGTTCAGGTAAGTTCCTGCTTTCACTCTGCCATCTTGGTTCTGTCCCCCCATTATTTTAGTTTTAATAGTTAGGTGATACTGCATAGGAGGGATTGGAGCAGAGAGGGAACTGGAAGCAAGGAAAAACATATTGGCACTGCAGTTGCCAAAGCCTGAGGCAATAAACATCAATTTGCCTGGTAGCTATGGGAATGGAAAAGAAGAGACAGTAGGAACATTTTGAAGGAAAAATTAACAGGCTTTGATGACTGAGGGGAGCTATGGAGAGCAAGGGAGAGAAAGAGTCAAATATAACCTTAGACACTTTGAGCCTGGATGGTAGGCAGAAGAAGAAAAGATGAGTTTGATTTTAGATGTCAGTCAATAAGCATTTATTTAGTGCCTACTATGGGCACAGGCTAGGTAGTGGAGATAACATAAAAAATGAAATAGTCTCTACTTTCAAAGAGCTTACAGTTTATTGGACATGGTTAGTTTGAAATAAAGACAGGACATCCAAGTGAAAATGATTAACTCTTAGTTACCTAGTATAGTAAAAAGTTAGATTTTCATAATTGAGACCTCATTTTGCTTCCTAGAGGAAGGTCTGAGAAATAGAAGGTATGTTTCAATAGAGACTATGTTATAGTGAAGGATAGTTGCAACAGAGCCATTATCGCAATCCTGTCGTGCTTGTTGAAATTCAGGCTCAGGCAGAAAAGAAACTCTGAAGCATCTAATGAACATTCACTCACATTCTGAAGAAAGGTGACTTCTAGGAGTGAAAGCTTTTCTTTGGTCAGATGACCATAAGCATATTTAAGGCCACATCAAGGGCAAATTTCCCTTGATGAGTTGCTCCTGCCTGGGACCTCCATTTAATTAAGTGATATAGACATAGTTTACTTTTCTTCTAGCTCCACTTCTGACTCCATGTACCCTCCATGAATAACTTCTTTTCCCTCCCCTGCCCTCTTTCAGTCCCCTTTTATGTATTGTCCTTAGCTAATAGAATGCAAGTTCTTTGAGAATAGGGACTGTTTTTATTTTTAGTTTCTCTCTCTCTCTCTCCTTCTCTCTCTCTCTCTCTCTCTCTCTCTCTCTCTCTCTTTCTCTCTCTCTCTCTCTCTCTGTCTCTCTCTCTCTCTCTCTCTCTCTCTCTCTCTCTCTCTCTCTCTCTCTCTCTCTCTCTCTCTCTCTCTCTGTCTCTCTCTCTCTCTCTCTCTCTCTCTCTCTGTCTCTCTCTGTCTCTTTCTCTCTCTGTCTCTGTCTCTCTCTCTCTGTCTCTCTCTCTCTCTCTATCTCTCTCTCTCTCTCTCTGTCTCTCTCTGTCTCTCTCTCTCTCTCTCTCTCTCTCTCTCTCTCTCTCTCTCTCTCTCTCTCTCTCTCTCTCTCTCTCTCTCTCTCTCTCTCTCTCTCTCTCTCTCTCTCTCTCTCTCTCTGTCTCTCTCTCTCTCTCTCTCTCTCTCTCTCTCTCTCTCTCTCTCTCTCTCTCTCTCTCTCATATTTTCGGCATTTAGAACAGTGTCCAACATATATTAAGTACCTCATAAATGCACTATCTATCTTTCTGTCTCTCTACTCATCGATGTTTCTCTAAGGAATGGGAGTGGTAAGTGGGTCCCACATGTGTAGTGAGCTTCTTATGTCTTGAAAATGTTCTCCTTAATGTGACTCAAAGAAAGGCAGAAGAGACATCTCCAGCCTCTTCTTCCATCTCCTTTCTCCGAGGGAGATTTTCATTCTTTCTAGGAGGGGAAGCAAGAGGTTGGAGCTAGAGAGAAGTATGGGGCTTATATCTGTCTGCTTCCTTAAATATTATTCATCTAGTGGATATGATTGGGTTTGACCTAACTTTTGATTTCTTTTGTCATTTTTTGGGGAAATATATCTAAAGTTTGATCCTTTTCCCCACCTAATACCAGCTCCTCAATGAATACATATAGCAAATAGCAAAGAAATCCATTTATACAAATCATAGCAAAACGGAAATCAGAGAAGGTATACATAGGAGAAAATACACCAGACAATAGATAGTGAAGAAGCTTTCCTATTGGAAGTGAGATAAGTAAGCTCAACCAAGAGAGAAAGTCCTAGCCCAAGGGGAAACTCCCTGAAGTTTCTAGAGTAGCAAGCTGGGGATAGGTGCATGATGGAGACTGCCTGCTCCTCTCATGTCTTCTCAGAGTCTTGTATTTCAGCAACCTGAAGTGGGACTGGATTCTTATCTTCTTTCTGAAGTTGGAGCCAGTTTGACTTTCAAAGAAAACTTGAAGCTTGACCAGTCCCAAAGTAGAGACTCAGAGCTTGATGAGTCCCCTAAAGGGGACACAAAGGAGACCCTGAGAACTAAAGCTCTTTGTCTATTGACAACTCTGCCCCTTTTATATAAGCAGGGCTTTCATTTTCACCAGTAGAGAAGTCCTATACCAAAAAGTTTTGGGACAGGGGTTACATTCCTCTTTCTATATTTGCCAACCAAATTAGCCCTTAGGAATACAGAGTAAATGGGACTAACCTCTGAAAGTCCCAGTAGCAGCACTCCAATTAAAGTCCCTCTAATGTATTTGTTGTGAATAAAACTAGGGATTTTATTGATAGTGTTATTAGATATTTCTAGGGCTTTTTTTTTATAAAGCACTGTATTGATATATAATATTAATGTAGCTAAGTTCTCTAAATTTATAGCCTTCTCTCCAGTTTTTTGAAGTCTAATTATTCATGTAACTGTTCTTCATGAGGAAGCTGCATATTGATTGATTTATCCAGCTTATATTTTCCTTTGAAGCTTTTGGTGCAGGAGTTCTGACTTCACTATTTTCCTCCTGTTCTCTCCTTTGTTTCTTTTTGTCCCCAAAATAGGAATGTACTGTTGGAATCTTCTGTCTGCTTTGTTTTCTTTGCCTTCTCATTCTGCCACTCAATTACTTGACTTCTGGGCCCTTTGCCACAGTAGGACTCTGCCACCAGACAGGGGAGCTTTCATCCCAAACCTGGGGTTTCCCCAGCTGCTGGAGGTATTAGTGTGATAGTAATGGAATATAAAGATTCCCCTGTATTGGCTTGGTTTTCAAATTGATTGTGTTAAAACCCAGAGCTTGTTAATCCCACCTGTGGGATGGACTTGTTGACTTGAAAAGAGAGACACAAACTGGGAGATGTAGATTTGGAGAGACAAGAGAGAGGCAGAAGAACTTTTTGGAAGCAGCACCCTCATGGAGGCAGAGAGAGAGACTGAGAGGATTGCTGAGGGCCACTTTAAATTGCCCTGGACTTTTGAGACCTGCCCCCTGAGCTGCCAAGGACTGAGGAGACATGGCTGTTTTGCTGGTACTTTGTTTTGATATTGTTTTGCCAGATTTATCCACTGGTGAAAGACAGTCCTGTTGAAGAAGTCCTGGAACCTGGCTGTTGGCTAAGAGCTCCTGAGACTGTCCTGCAGACAGAGAGTGAATACTGTCCACTGGTGAAGGACAGTGCTGTTGTTGCAGGGGTCTGGGAACCTTTCTGTTGATTCAGAAGCTCTAAAGAAGGATTTTCTTGTTGTATGTTTACAGAAATCCTGGGAGAGGGTTTTGCTAATGTTTTCAGGGGTTCTAGGACTGTTCTACAGACAGAGGATGAATTAATGAAGAGACTGGCAATGTATCTTGTGGCCTTGCTAAGCCTTGTCTCCTCAGGAACTAAGATTGCTGAGAACTTGCCTTGTGTCAAGATGAAGAAAAGACCTCCATTTGGGTATTAAGTGCTGTGCTTAAACTTGATGTAACTCTGGGGTAGATTCAATTGTGATCCAGGGGTGGGGAACTTTTGACCTTTTTGTGTTCTATGGTTGAACAAATGAATGTACTTTACTTAGATTGGAAACTAATCTCCATTCCAGAAGAGGGGATTTGTGATGGACCAAATGAAGGTACAGCCTAGGGGTGGAGTAGTATTTAGAACAGGGACTTTGTAATTGATTGAATGAATGGAAGGTCCTGGGGTGGGGTAGTACTTGGAGATTATTTAATCACACTTAGTAAATGCTGTATTTTGAATGATGTCATGTTTTGATCTTCTCTGTTCTTGGTTTGTCACTGAGTAAAATGGAGAGCATCTATGCTGGTATTTTAAACCTTGGGAAGTTGCCTTTCCTTGGCATTACATTACAATTAGATGGGTGCCCTCTCTGAGGTCTCCACACGCTCTGGCAAGCTGGACACACACCCCAGGACCTCCACCCTAGACTGCCATCCAGACCTAAGCAGTTTAAAGCAAGAGTGATTACCCCTCAGCCTGGTTGCTTGGTTCCCCCACACTCTGCTGGCCAAGAGCTGAAGCTGCACATGGCACTGGCTGGCTGTGCTGGCTTCTTAGTGGCTTCTAGCCCCAGGGGTAAAATCCACACACTCCCACTTTCTGGTCCCAAAGTCCAGACTGCACTGGCCTCTCACTTTGTTCTTAGAATCTATGTGTTGCCTGCCCTGGGGCTAAAGCCTCAGTGTGGGGCTGGGCTCAACTCCCAGAGTGCTGCGCTGGATTGCTGCTGGCCTGCCCGGCTATCCTCAGCGGGAGGTTAGCTTCTCTGTGTCATTTTGTGGGTTCTGCAGCTCCAAAGTTTATTTAGAGTCCCCTTTTTACATGGATTGGGGAAGGTGGAAGCCGGAGTCGAGGGAAGGTTGTGCTTCTACTCAGCCATCTTAGCTCCCTATTGATTGATTTATCACAAAATAATGATAAAGAAGCTCTTTCTGATAATTTTGGCTAGCTTTACATTCAAATCACTCTTTCCATTGGTCAGCCTATCTTTGGATACTATTTTTTTTCTTTTTGGAGAGGGGAAGGTAGGGCAATTGGGGTTAAGTGACTTGTCCATGGTCACATAGCTAGTTTTGTATTGTGTCTGAGGCCAAATTTGAAGTCAGGTCCTCCTGACTTGAGGGCTGGTGCTCTATTCACTGCGCCACCTAGCTTGCCCCCCTTTGGATATTATGGAATGAATAGGATTCCTTGTAACATGCATACATATGATGATTGGCTTTTTGGCCTAATTCAGAATTCATTTATAAAAATAATTTATCCTTAGGTCAATTTCATGGCAGTGTTCTATTTTAATTTCCAGAAGGAAAAAAAAAGATCTAATGGAAATATCTTTTCAAATGTTTTTCTGATGTAACAATGGAATTAATGGAAATATTTAGTTAATATTCCTTCCTACCTTTATCTTTTTTTTTTGTCATGATGAAAAATTTCCCAGGATGCTTTTTAGAAAATAAACCAACTAGCTTATCTGGGTTTACTCAGAACCATCTTGCAAATAGTCAATCAGCAGTGTCCTATCTGCCAGATATCAATACTTAAATTCAACAGTAGTGAGCGTGGCATACATAGCATAAAGACCTTGCAATGCATGAATGAAAAGCATTTATTAAGTGTTTCCTATGTGCCAGGCACTATGCCATATGTTAGGAATACAAATACAAAAACACAGTTCCGTTCTTCAAGGAATATAGATTCTAATAAAGGAAGACAACACATATAAGGAAGTAGTGGCCAGGGAGGGCTGTTTGGGTCTGGTAAGTCACAGGGCTGGCAAATGGAGCCATAGGAAACTAACATGCCTTTTCCAGGTATGGTTGTGTTGATTTAATTATTGTCCCAACAGTTTTAAGTAAAAAAATAAGTAAAAAGGGGTGGTAGCAAGTGGGGTGGAGCCGTATGTGAGAAGCAACATGGTATGAAGATGGCCTTAGAGCAGCCAGCAGTATGTTTCTGTGTGTGTATGTGGGTGGAGGCTGGGCAAGGTTAGTTATGGAGAATTCTCACCAATTAAGATCTGGAGAGCTGGATTGTAGGAGTAAAGGTTTAGTATGAAAACAGCCTGAGTGTGGTGGATTTGGGTAGGGCTTGTTATGGAGAACTCTTGTCAATCATGAGCAAGTAATGTCCCAGAGGGGAGCTAGAGAACAAGGTGGCAGGTGAGATTCCATGAAAGGATGACTAGAGACCTAATTAGAGCTCTGCCTCTGGCATATCCTGGTTGCTTGACTCTTGGGTAAGCCACTTAACCTTTTTAATACCAAAGGCTTTTAAGTTGCAGATCTTCATTCTTACAGGGAGTTCTGTATACTAATGAAATAACAGGTCTTGTCTATCCCACTCTGGGCCCCCAAATTTAACAGAATTCTGCCTCTTTAAATGTATTTCCCTGGGATAGCATAGAATGAACTAAGCTTATCTGTTATAATGTTTTTACATAGTGCTCAGAGAGTTTCTTGGAAAACTTCTGTAGTGGCAAACACTCCAGCATCCCCAGGGTGGCTGCCAACACAGGTTCTTAGATCTTCTTTTCTAAAGGAAAGCAACTCAAAATGGGTTAACAATCTTGCTTTAATCAAATCAAACATATCACTTACCTAGTTCAGGGGAAAAAGTCAGCACCCCGAACTTCAGAGTATACAGAGCTTACAAGCAAAAATTACAAGAAGACAGAAACAAACAGATCAAGCAGACAGGCCTCCAACTATCCAAACATTACATCCATACCTAGTCAGTTACCAGATAGGGAAGCATCAACATCTTGGTTTTTCAAAGTTGGGGGACTCAATGGCTGCCTAGAGTCTTATCTGGTCAAATCACACAACACTTCTCAAAATGAGCCCCCAAACAATGCCTCATATCAGGGTTTATATAGCCTTTTCCTGGCTCAGAGAATGTAACAACCCTCTTGACCCACTGCCCAATCACAAAGTATCTCCTGAAAATTAAGCCTCCCCCCACAGGCTCCAGGTGCACTTAAGCCTATCAAAGGGCCTAGGGCCAGGGAAGATCTTAAATTCATATTCCCATTACAACTTCCTCCTTCTTAAATAAAAGACATGATAAAATATAAATTAATTAAAAGCTAGTTAAATAAAAACTGATGCTTAAGTCAACTTGCCTATTTGACAAAGTCAGGCAGTAGCCACTCGAAAAAAATTGGAAAATTTAATTATAATTTAATAAATATTTATTAAATACCTACTAGGTATTTATTAAATACCCACTATTTAGCACTATTCATGTAGCGCTATGCTAAGCGCTGGGGATGCAAATATAAATAAAACCAGATAGTCCCTGCCATCAAGGAGCTTACAATCTAATGTGGAAAGACAACACTCAAGGAAGACTGAAAAGAAAAACAGGGGTGGTGATCACTAGAGGGTACTAGATGGAGGGACTATGGTACAGTATGGAGTTTAAGCCAAGCAAAGATGCTGATGGAATTTAAAACACCATTGTGTCGATGAGAATCGAATCATTCTGTCCTGATTAGGCCTTATCTTTTATAATGTTTAGTTTTTAGGGTGCCATGTTTTGAGAAGGACTTTACCTGCCAGAGTAACTCCCTAAGACTTGTAAGGGGCCATGAAGCCATGTTCTGTGATGAGCGGATACAAAGAACTGGTAATATTAACCCTGGAGAAGAAAAGACACTGGGAAAATGAGAATATTGTAGTTGTTTTCAGGTATCTGGAAGGCTGTCATGTATGAGTTTTTAGGCTTTTTTTACTTGGTGTTATAGGATAGAACAAGGGTCAGTGAGTTGAAATTGTGGAGATATATAGTTAATTTTAGCTAAATATATGGTAACATTTAATAACAATTAGAGGTATTCAGAAATGAAATAGGTTGCCTTGTCAGGCAGTATATGATGTAGTGCAGTGGTGTCAAACTCAAATAGAAATGGTCCATGCAGAGACCTATTGGCTTCAAAAGCCTCAAATTAACATTATTTATGTCATACTGTATTTTTATTTATTTATTTTTAAACATTTTCCCAATTATGTTTTAATCTGGTTCTGCTGCACTCAAGAGTTTTGCTGGGACTGCTGACCTTGAGTTTGACACTTGTGTTATAAATATAGGTACTAGACTTGGCATAACACTTACTAACTGTGCATCACTGGACAAGTAACTTAATTTCTTTGATCTTTAGCTTCCTCACAGGTAGGTAATACTAATCCCTACCTCAAAATGTTATTATGGAAACACATGAGGTAATATATGTGTAACACACATGTTCATATGTATGAAAATGTATATTCCCCACTCATGTGTGTGTATGTGTATACACATACACATATGTCTTAGGTCTTGCTGACTTCTTGGCCGAGTGCTCTATCCACTGTACCATCTAGCTGCCTGTGGTGCAATTCTGGCATTTCGTAGGTGGTAATTATTCTAAATCTGTTTTTCCCAACAACCTTTGACTTTAGGATTCCAGTCAGTCTCTTAACATAGGCTGCTTCAGAATTCTCCTTCACAGCTTTTACACTCAATGTATCTTGCTGTGGAAGGTCAAGACACTTGGAAATTTCACTTTCATCCATTAAAACAGTTTGGCATCTGGATTCAAGCTCAAAACCTTTAGCTTCTATTTTTCCTTAGTGTATATTAAGACTTTCACACATATCAAGTGCAAAGAACATTTTGATATTGTTGGAAAAAGTTTCCATTAGATGAAGAAACTGTTTAATATAATTTTCAGTACGTCCAGATAACTTGATGCCAACCATGTATATAAGTTGATTTATGTAATGTTTTAGTATGGCTTTATTTGATTTAAAAGCAATATTAATTCTACTCAAGAGTGATAATGGATTTAAGATAATGGATTTAAAGATAATGGATTTAAGATAATGGATTTAAAGCTAGACCAAATTTTACTGAGCTTTAACTGTCTCCCTTGAAGATTCTGCCATTAGAGCAGTCACCATTAGAATAATTGGAATCATAGATTTTCAGAGGTGTAAAGGACCTTAGAGTTCATCTAGTCTAAGGGTGGGGAACCTGCAGCCTTGAGGCCACATTTGTTTGGATTCAGTCAAAAGGCCACCTTTGAGGACCTAGATGGTCACAAGTTTCCCACCCCTGATAAGTCCAGTATGAGTGTTTCTGAAACAAAGTCTTCCATTCTCCACTTGAAGACTTGCAATGATGGGGAAACTTTTGTCTCCTGAGGTAGTCCATTCCAGTTTGGCAGCTCTAATTTTTAGGAAGATTTCCTAGTTTATAGTCCAAATTTGTCTCTTTATACCTTCTATTCATTGCTTCTTTGTGACCATAAGTCCTCTGTGACCAGGCAGCACATGTTCTCCCATATTTGGAAAGTCATGTTTCTTCTAAGTATATTCTCTTCTCTAGACTAAACACTGCTAGGCCTTTTAACTGACACTTGTATGACATATCTTCAAGTTACTTCATAATCCTGGTTATCCTATGGACTAGTTTCATTCCTTTGGGCTAAATCTTTTTAGGAGTCATCAGGTAAAATACAAATGTGCCCAGGAATAGGTAACATCAAATTATCCACCATTAGCATCTATTATACATTAGTTTATCTTGGCTCTTGAGAATCAGGTTGGAAAAGAAAGAAAGAAAGAAAAAAGGAAGCAAAGATAGAGGGAGGGAGAGAGACAGGAAGAGCGGTAGAGGGGAGGAAAGAAGGAAAAAAAAGGAGGAAGGAAGAAAAAGAAAAGAATGGTGGAGTAGATAGTTTAAATCCCACCTCATACTCTTACCAGTTGTGAGACCCTGGACCAGTCAATTGGTCAGTCTTTGTATTCCAGAGTGAGTCACTTAGCCTTTCTCTGTTTCAGTTTCTTCCTATGAAATAAGAGTTGGACTTGATGGTCTCCAACATCCCTTCTAGCTCTAAATTTTGAATTACCCTGTACCACCTCTCCTTTTATTGGATCCTCCTTGGTAAGGAGTAATCAAGGCTACCTACACATTTTCAAATATAGTCTACAGTTGGTGGTATGTCTGGGAATATAGGTGAAATTCCATTATAGGGACCTGCCAGTGCTAAATCCTTTTGATGGGTTGAACCTATTGATTTTGAAGAGATCAGCTGATATAAGACACAAAATTGCCTTTTGACAGCCACAGCTCAGACATACTCATTTTCAAAACTTCCATTTCCAAAACACATTTCACTGGAAGCTGATTCCTTTTTCTATTTATAACAACATTTGCTTTATTTAATTAATTTTCCAGCAGTTTGTTTATAGACTATGTCATTTTATCCTTTTACTTTTTATCCTATCACAAAGCCTTATGCGATAGGAAAAAATCAGTATTTTTTTCTTTTTAAAAGAGTATATGAGTCTCTAAGGAAAATACATGTCCATGCAGGACTGCATCCTGAGCAAAGATTCCATTGCACCATTGCTCTCTGGGGACATTCTGTTGCCATATGCTGTCTGGCTCTCATGAGGCCTTGACTTTTAAATGAAGCCAGTTTCAAAAATGTGCCAAATGTGAGGCCCAGTAGTTGAAACATTGCTGATGATGATTAGAAGAGGATTCCCCTTAGCTTCTGCATTGCAGCTGGTTCTCCACACTGCGTACAAATGATTGAAAGTTGCATTTAAAACCTTATTAATCTGGATTTCACTAATATGGAATTTTCCTTATCACTAGGAAACTGATCTTTTATGCTCTCTATGAAAAAAACATTTACTGAGCAAATGATTAGTGTAAATTGACAGCCTTGTTAAGAGAAGATACAGTTTTAAAGCACTTTCGTAGGGCCAAATGAGCAACAAATCTAAACTGGCCCTTTGTTTAACTAATTATACATAATTTTTATCACATCCCTAGAGGTCCTCTACTGAACAACATGTTGGTTTCTGTCATACAGACTTGGAATGACTTAGAATTGGATTTCTTTTTATAAAGTTTTGAAAACTGGTTTTCTAGACAAGCCCAGAGCATTTTGCATGATGCTCTTCTAACTGATGGAAAGAATGCTGACGTGACCATGCATGCCTGCGTGAGGGGTGATGTAAGCATTAAGAGAGGGACATTGTTCATTTCTTCTTTGAGAAAAACACATGTAATTCCAAATTCTCTTCAAGGAGGAGAAAGAGAAAGATTCTTTTGTAGATATGCAGAGGAAGTTGGCTCCTCAATGAGTTCCTGAATTTTAGTCTGCCTGCCTAGAAACTTTGGGGAACTTCCCCTTGGGTGAGATCAAGACCTCTCTCTTAGTTAGCTAAGATACCTTGCTCCACAAAGGAAACTTCATTCAGTTGTGTATTTTCAGGCATATTCTGGTCTCTACAACTTCTCCAATTACTGTTTGCCATTTGCTTGGATAAATAGGTTTACTTGATGCTCACTATGTGTTTTTTGTGTACCTACCTTTTGTCAGGAAGGGGCCAAGCCAGTGAGTATACGCTTGTGGTGCTCTCCTCCTTAAGTGATAGAATCTAGAGAAGCAAGTAGTTTTGTTCTGAACTATTATGCTCATAGATAATTGATATTTAGGGACAAGACAGATATAGATATAATTCTAGTTTGGTGCATTTCTAGTAGTAGTTAGAGTAGTTAATGGCCCCTTCTCTTGTTTTCCTCAAGGCAGGAATCAACTTGTCCCTTGGAGAAGGATGGACAGGATTCCAGAGATATCTTTCAATGAGCCACTTATCTATAAATTTAGATAACTCATATAGACACATGCATATCAAGGTAGCACATGCCTTACAGTTTCATTAGTGGGGCTTTTCACTAACTCAGACTGACCTTTTCTCTGATTAATCTTATTTTTTAATGAAACCAAAGAACACGATACAGAGGATTGATCATAGATTTAGATTTGGAAGGAAACTTAAGAGTCCCTTGAGTCTAACCCCTTCATATTACAGATGGGGAAACTGAGGCTCAGAGCACTTGTCTTTTCACTAGTCACATGTCTCATAAGTGTTTGAGGTGGGCTTTAAAGCTGGATCTTCTTGACCACAAGTACAGTCTTATCTACTCTGCCTCACAAAAATAGATATATCCTCTAAGTCAAAAGTTAGTCAGCCAAGACAAGACAGAAACTGTTTATTCAGGGAACTTGTGGCCCTTTTCCCCTGAGGAGATTGCTAACTATGTGCTTTTATGGAGCATAAGAGAAAAAAGTACATGTAACAATTTTCCCCTTGAAGTATCAAGGGTAGATAGAGCCAAAAGGAATTTTAAGGAAGATCATAGGTATAATTCATTATAGGGCAATTACACTTTGTTGTACATATTTACCTAATTTCTTTGTACAAAATTACAATTTTGACTTGTACTTGATAAATAGGTTGGGCCTAGCCTTTCTGCTAATTTTACAAGTCTATTGTTTAAGGGTCTTCTGATGGGCACAGATCACCTGGGCCTTAGTTTCTACCTCTTGATTCTGCTTATTAGCCTGCTATTGAATGTAGTTGAGAGCTTAGGGTGGGGAGTACACTGCTGTTGGTAAATCTGCCTTTTTTATTTGACTAAATTTCACTAACCATTCCAGATTAAGTGGTCTATTTACTGGTCTCCAGATATGACATTCTAACTCCTTTCTCCTCTCACATAGGTTGTCCCTCATGCCTGGCACACTCTCCCTCCTCATCTATGTCTCTTGGAATTTCTAGCTCTCAAGGCTCATTATCATTGTTGCCAATTCCCAGATTTTAACTTCAGGAATACTTGGCCACTCTCCCAAGGGCAGTTTCTGATTCTTCTATCTATATTTTGGAAAATTCCTCTTCTTTTTATTGTATCTCAGTTTCTTTTCCCTCCAAGAAGCTTCTATTCTTCTAGAAGTCCTTTCTCTTTCCCTTTGCTCATGTACCTTTGCCTATTGTGTTAGAGGAAAGGAAATTCTGTCTTAACAACACATAAAGCCTCCTACCACCCTCCATAAAGAGGAAAGGATGAAAGGTTCAGCTAGCTGTGTTTATATTTGACATATGTTAACAACATGATTATGGAATAAGTTCTTATTTGACAGCTAGCTGAGAGAAGTAGGGATAGAGTTAGGTATAGAGGGGGTAGTTACTACAAAGGAGAGAAAGAGAAGCCATATTATTTATTTGACCAGGTTGCTTTTAAAATTCTCATGCCTAATTCATTGCTATACTATAGCAATGCTATGTGACTATTTCTGTAGGATTACTGCCTGAAACATGAGACATGAATCAAGTCCTACTACAGTATGCTAATAGAGAGTATGGTACCAAATTCAAGTTTTCAAAAAAAAAATTAACTACTGTTTTGAATGTCTTATGATTCTGTCATTATTTAAATAAAGCTTGTCTATTTGTATGCTTTTTTGTCACTGTGTCTCATTGTCATATAAATTTGTTTTGGAAAAATGTGTAGCCTTAGGCTTGATGTAAGGAAATCCATTTTTACTATTAGAACAGGCCAACAGAAGAGTTGGCTGCCCTGATAGGTCCTTTTTCATAAAGTCAAAGAATCATTACTCTAGAGCTGGAATGGACCTTAGAATCTATCTAGTTCAACCCTCTCATTTTTCTTCCATTCCTTTCCTCCTCTGCCCTAGAGATGGCTTTCATTAGACACAAATAGGTACATGCACACACCCACATATACACACGAATATATATGTATACACACATATACACACATGTCTTTCATCATATGCCCTTTTTAGTTAATTTGGATATAATAGTCAAGATGACTTTATCAATTAAAGTTGTTCTTAAAACAATACTGCTGTTATATACAGTGTTCTCTTGGTTCTACTCATTTCACTTTTTATTATTTCATGAAAATCTTTCTGTGTCTTACTAAGATCATCAACCTCATCATTTCTTATAGCACAGTACTGTAGTACTCCAACACAATCATATACCACAACTTGTTCAGCCATTTCCCAATTGATAGGCATCCCTGCAGTTTCCATTTCTTTGCCACCACAAAAAGAGCTGCTACAAACATTTTTGGAACATACAGTTTCTTTTACATTTTCCCTAATCATCTTTGGAAATAGACCTAGTAGTGGTATTACTGGGTTAAAGGGTATATAGGCAGCTTAATGACTCTTTGGGCATAATTCAAGATTGTTCTACAAAATGATCGAATCAGTTCATAATGCCACCAACAATGAATTAATGTCCCAATTTACAACATCCCCTCCAACATTTGTCACTTTCCCTTTCAATCATTTTCACCAATCTGGTATGGTATAAAATGGAATCTCAGGGTTGTTTTAATTTACATTTCTTTATTCAGTAATGATTTAGAGCATTTTTTCATATGATTATAAATTGTTTTGATTTCTTTATTGGAGAACTGCCTGTTCATGTCCTTTGACGATTTATCAATTGAGAAATGACTAGTATTCTTAGAGATTTGACAAAGATCTTTATATATTTGAGATAGGAGACCTTTATCTGAGAAATTATTGCAGTTTTATGGTGTGTTGTGGCAGAATCGTCTTAAAGAATTCAGAATTGGACCACCTTTAATCCAAGTATAGGCATTTATTGATATTGACACCTCTCATGAAGTGGGTTAAGTTCCAAGAGGAACCAGCAATTTAGTAAGACAACAAAGGCAAATATATATTATAGTGATGCTGATTACCCAACAGAAATTATGTATATTAGAAAGTCAGGAGGGATTTGTTAAGGGATTAAATAATGGGGAGGGGTCCCTTCTATGGTTCAGTGGTCAAACATCCTGGTTGTGCTGCTTTCTGATTGGCTAGCTATTGTGGTTTTGTCTGGTCAAGATGGATAATTAGGTATTGTGGTCCTGTCGGGCTAAAGGAATGATGTGATTGTGGTTGAGTATAAGAACACGCCTGTTCAAATATGTGAATTGGGACTGAAGGCAGTGGCTAGCTAGGGGCAGTAACTATATTGAGTCCAGGGCTGGATTTGAACTCACGTCCTCCTGACTCCAGGGCCGGTGCTCTATTCACTGTGCCACCTAGCCGCCTCAAAAGTATCTATTTCAACACAGTAGAAATAGTACTGGATTTAGAGTCAGAGGGGCAAGGAATAAACCCTAACTCTTCCCCCTTCTACATGGGTGACATCAAGCAAAACATTTCACCTTTCTCCCTCAGTTTCCTTATTTGTAAAATAATTGGGTTGAATTAGATAACTCCTAAAATCCTTTCCAGTTCTGTATCTAGAATCCTTTGGACCTATTTTGTGCAAGACACCAGATAGCTAATATTTATATTGCTTTTTAACGTTCATAAAGTACTTTTCTCACAATGGTCCTATGAGGTAGGACACCTTAAACCACTTACCTTTCTGCCTCTCACAATGGAAATAAATTAGTGAACACTTAGTGAAAAAATATCTTTGTTTTTGTCACAGGGAGAAAACCCACTTGAATTATGTCTTCATTGACTGATTGAGGATCTAAGAAATTTGGAATTAAAAAGGAGTGAAAGTCCTGAATCAGGAGTCAGAAGACCTACATATTCACAGCAGTAATGGTGATAACAGCAGAAGCATATATTGTTGCCCATGACCTCAGAGGTAGTTTACAATGTCCAGGAACTCCAACCCCTCAGGGGATTTCCTCATGCAGCATACTCCTTGGAGAAGTAAGAGCATA
The DNA here is from genome assembly GCF_028583685.1 of Petaurus breviceps papuanus. Lineage (NCBI taxonomy): Eukaryota > Metazoa > Chordata > Mammalia > Diprotodontia > Petauridae > Petaurus > Petaurus breviceps. Next base: position 10,457,362 of record NW_027187327.1, read on the forward strand.
GTCCACATAACTCTTACATAATGTCCTACTTGGAGAGAAAAGCCAGTGAGTTATTTAGCCACTGAAGGTATAACTAGAAGAGATTTGCTTACTTAGCAAACTCCAAGCATGTTTACCATCCTAAGGGTTTCTAAACCACAGAGTGGAACTGTAAGCCTTGAGGGAACCCTCTGTAGGACTCTATCAGGAAGGACTCACAAGAATGATAGAACATTATCCAAATAGTAAACCCAAGTTTGTTTCCCTTCCAGAAGGGTTTAATGGGCTATGTGAAGGCTTTATAGTGCTGTATCTATCTATGTATTCCTGTGAGTTGTTTTAGTCTTATGAATTTTCTGTGGGGTGAAATAAAGATCCATTACCCATACTGAGTACCTGTTTGGGAGCTGGGGTCATCTTTTATTGACTTTTGGTGGAAAACTAGACACAAGCGGTATCTAAACTTTATTTTGGATGTTCCCCTGGAGCAAAATTCTAAAGTTGTCAATAAACGAAAGCAAAAGAAAAAGAAAAAGAGAAAAAAAAAGGATTCCTTGGGGTTAGCCTCTAAAATGGAATCTGATCCATGTGAGTCCAAAGCCTCTGAAGGGCCCTGGATCACAGTTTATATACTTATCCTCTCTGTCTGTTTGCTCATTTCTAAAATAGGCGTTATAATACATGCCCTATCTACTTCAGATAACTACTCAATAAAATAATTTTAAAAATTCTAGATTGTTATATAAACATGTTATGTTACTCTATCCACTCCTCTCCCTCCTCCCTCCATATAATTTCCTCTCCTAACTTCTTTAGGTCTATTATTAGTACATTCATTCACCCTCAATTCACTCGTGGTTAATGCCTCAATTCTTTGATTCTTTCTCTTACTTCCCATATCCAATCAATCATTGATTATTAATATCTCTGCCATCTGTTTTTTCCTTTCTAGTCCTAATGGTGCTATCATGCTAATTATTATAGGTTGGTCCTCATCACCTCATGCCTAGACTATTATATTATCATTGCATTTTGAAACCTCCATTCAATTAAATCTCAAACATTCCCTGTGTGGTTCTGGGCAAGGCTCTTTAGCTCTCAGATGTTCAGTCTTTTCATATTTAAAATGGGCAATAATCTTTGCAATATCCAGCTTGTAGGGTATTTGTGAGAAAAGTGACTTACTTGAGTAATGATATTCATTCCCACATCTTTGCCTTTGCTTTAGTTGTTCTATTATCTTAGAATACCCTCTCCCTCTTTGATACCTTTCATATCCTTTTAGGAATGGCTCAACTCCTATCTTCCTGAAGCTACCTTGACCAATGAGCACAATCTCTTTCCTCCATGAACTCGGTTTTTATTTTATTTACTCACTCATTTTTCTATTTGCCATTCTTTTGTTACTTGACCATATATTACTTTATGTCTTGCATTGGTGATGTGAGTAGCTAGGGGTCAAAGTGGATAAAGCACTGGGCATGGAATTAGGAAGACTCATATTCATGAGTTCAGATCTAGCCTCAGACACCAGCTGTGTGATCCTAGGCAAGTTACTTAACTCTGCCTCAGTTCCTCATCTGTAAAAAATGAGCTGGAGAAGGAAATGACAACTCACTCCAGTTCCTTTGCCAAGAAAACCCCAATATGGGGTCATGAAGAGTCAAACACAACTGAACAACAACAATTGATGTTTGAATTCCATGGCCTATCAATTCTATATCTTGTGCATATACCTTTTTTTTTAGGAGTGTAGGCTCACAGGGTAACCTAGAACTTGGGAGTAGTTGGTTTCCCTGGGGATGCAGCCTCAAATATGTGAGGTGGAGCTGTGTCCAACAGGGGGTGCTTCTTGTTGGTCCTGTCCAGTTCTTGATGAGTTCCAGTTTCTAGTACACTTACTTCCTCTGTGACCAAGAACAACCTATTTAAACTTTAACCTAACTGGGCATCAATTTCTACATTTGAAAAAAGAGGAATTGGACTAGATGACTTCCAAAGTGTCTTTTAGCTCTAAATCCATAACCCTATGAAATAGTTATCTGAATGTCCTGCAAATAACTTGTTGACTATGTAAAAACGGTTGGGGGGGGCATTTATCAGTCTCCACATTTCTAAACTCTGTAAGTGTTCATCCTTTGGTGTTAAAGGGGTAGGTAGATGGGTGATTTTCTCAACTCCAGGAAAGGAAACTCTTATACAGAGTAGGAAATTTCTCATTTTAGGGATTTGTCTAGAATATTAAAAGGGCAATTGACTTTTCCAGGGTCATGCAGTCAGGTGTCAGAGGCTCTTTAGTCGTTGTGTCTAACTTCCTTTTCTATGGCCACACACACACACACACACACACACACACACATTCTCTCTCTCTCTCTCTCTCTCTCTCTCTCTCTCTCTCT
>NW_027187327.1:10459839-10509500 GCF_028583685.1 Petaurus breviceps papuanus
CTCTCTCTCTCTCTCTCCCTCTCTCCCTCTCTCCCTCTCTCTCCCTCTCTCTCCCTCTCTCTCCCCAGCCTCAGGCCAGGCCAGGTTATGGAGGGCTTTGTGCCACGGCTAAATAATTTGTACTTCATCTGGCACTGTCCCAGAGGCTAAAAAATAATCAGTGCAACGTCTCCGCAGTTCTGCAAATTAAATAACAAAAGATTTCCGTGGCTTCCTGGGTTCCCCGACCCAGAAAGAGGGTCAGGAAGGGGTTCAGCCAGACTGTTGGCTGGTATCCTGTGTTCTTCCTCATGACCTTCACGCAAGAAAGCAAGTGCCCGGCTCCCCCAAAAGGCAAACTAAAGACCGGGATGGGCTCCGGGCACGGCGAGCATTAGCGGGTTTGACAAATCCACCTGGAGTCTGTGAGGGAAGGACAAAGTTGCTTGGGTGGCGCAAGGATCTTGTGAACAGACTAGCTCAAGGAATAGATGGTTCAGTATCTGTGGAACTAAAGAATCGAGGGGTGCAGCCCCAGTGCCTCACAAGCTGTCAGCAGGCGGAAAATCTTGGGGAGACCTTACTTCATTATTGCAGCCAGCTGTGAAATAAAAGCTGGAACGCTCTGTTCAGGTGCCCCTCAGAAACAAACAAGTAAGCACACATAGTGCAAGCTGCCTTTTTGAACCTGCTTTAGGTTCGTGGAGGCGACGAATTTAGCTACCAGTCACAAGTTGAGACGCCAGTTAGGAAACTGGGATAAGGAGAGCCAAACAGCCGGATGGGCAACTCCAGAAGCCACAGTCTCTCCTTTTCTTCATCAAAAAGAAATCCAGCGCGGCAGTGCAGAACTCCGGGCAAGTACGCCCAAGTACGCCCAAGTACGCCCAAGTACGCCCAAGTACGCCCAAGTACGCCCAAGTACGCCCAAGTACGCCCAAGTACGCCGGGTGTCAGAGTCGACAGATGGGGGAAAAAAAGTTTGTGGCCCTTTTCGTCGGCTGCCATTTACATCCTGCTCCCTTTGCTAGTTAGGCGAATCCGGGGGATGGTGAACGATTTTTTTTTTCAAACCCACCCAGCTATTTGTCAAAATGGCAACACCCCCCCCCTCCCCACCTTTCCTAGTTCTCTAACCCCTCCTTTTAGTGGGAGTGAACTCCCCACGTGAGGAATTCCCCTCTTTTTTGGTTTGCGTTGACCGCTAGGTTGTGCTGTCGGACAGTGAATGGCTTGCTCACAGGCTCCTTTGAGAGCCGCTCTGCTACAGGAGAGAGGAAGAAGCTCCGGGATTTGAAAAAACAATTACTGTCCAAGAAATCCAGTCGTCTGATGTTAGCTAGGACTCTAGACAGCTCTTCCTCTCCCCACCAACCTCTCCCCACCCCCTTCTTTCTCTCCTCTCTTTTCCCTACTATCCAAACAAGAGCATGAAATACCATTTCCTGTTACAGAAATCGAAGTGATTGATAAGGGTTTAAAACTTAAATGCAATGAAACATACTTAAGTAGCCGAATGATGGAGGAGTGGGTCCACTCCAAGTAGTATGATTGCTGCTGTTTCTGTCAGTGTACCTCATGTTTTACAGGGACATATATTTGTGTTGAACCATGCGAGTGTCTACGAAGGTTTACGGAAATGGAAGGCAATCAGACATTGTGCTTTCCGAGACCCCATTGGAATGTCCCAAGGATAAATTAGAATTTAAGTATGCTCATTTCTATGAATGGGAATTCACTAATCTGATTAACTTGGATCTGTATATATGTATGTATAAACGTATATGTGTGTATGCCCTTGGAAACGGGTCAAGTGCTAGTTTTACAAGAAAACCCTGGACAACCCTGGATATTTTGTTTTTGGCATTAATGCCTAGTTTTAAGTAGGTATCTCTGTGGAAACAACAATGCTTAGGAAGAGCAAAGCTTTTCAAAGGTAGTGAGTGACCTTGGATTTCTGCTGATGGCCTCTGACATGATTCCCTTAAGCTTGGATGCATTTGTGTGTGCCTTCAGTGCTTGTCTTGGCCGTTAGCAGGCAGATGACGAAAAGAATGCATTTCTGGGACATGTCCTTTGCACTGTCTTTCGCCAGTGAAAAATTGCAGACACCAGAAGCGACTTAGTATTTCTCCTCTGGAGAGTTGCTTGGTGCATTCCCTTGCTTCCCTTAGCTCACTACTGAGGGTGATGGCTCCCCGGGCTTGCCGCGGGTGTGGCTCCAGAGACAGATGTGTGAACTTCTTGTCTTCAGCCAAATTGTAGAAGAAAAAAAAACCCAACAAAAAACGAAAAATGAAAAGCGGCCGAAGCTCTATCTCCCCACCCTACCCCACCCCACCCCGGCAAACCAAGGACAAAGCTGTGAAACATAATGCCTGTGTGCTCCTTTCTGGCAGCAGTTTTCCCTTTCTAGACAGGTGGTGTCAGTGCCCAGAGGGGCTTCCTCTTGCTTTCCAGGCAGCGGTTAGGGAACAGAGGTGTGAGCCAGGACGTCTCCTGGCTGCAACCAGAAGAGCTCTACTGAGTGCGGGGGCGTCGAGAGGCGGCTCACTCAGGCTGCGGGAGAGAGCTTGTGTTCTGGCGCTATCACGCGCACTTGCGTGCTTGGAATAACCAGTCATTGATAGTGAACCTCTATAGAGAGGGGGGAAAAGGGGTTCATCAGAAAACGTAGCCTCCAAGGGTTGGGTTGAAGAAGTGATGTGTGTGTGTGTGTGTGTGTGTGTGTGTGTGTGATAATGCAGCAATACAACCTTGGATTAAAGTATTGGTAAGTGTGAAAAGGTTTTCGTGAAGATGGGAGCTCTCTTTTGGTATGCATCAGGTTGTAGAAGAACGACATAGTACTTGTTTTGTGACAGTAATGGGGTTTGTGTAGGTCGAGGGGGAGGTGCGGTGCAATGTGTGCGTGGGGGGCTCTTTGTATGAGGATCTAGGGCTCAACTTTGTATGGGCTGTGGGTGCCCCAGGAATGTGCAGAGGTGGAGATTCACATTTTTTTCTCTTTTCTTTTTCTCTCTTTTTTTTTCTCCCCTCCATATGGGCTGTGCGTGCCTGCGTGCGTGTGCGTGTGTGTGTGATTCTAAGTTCTTGTCATTCTCACCCTGAACGTTCTGACTCTAAAACAGTTCTTTCAGTATGTCTAGAGAAAACTTGACAAAGCTAAATCTTCTACTGGAGCCCTCTCTCAGATCCAAGACAACTTGGGGATAGAGAAATTAACACGAAATTAAGTGCTGTCTACAGTCACGGTGGACTGCGCATTCCAAAAACCGCGTGGCATCCAGAAATGCGATTGTGATGGAAGGGTAACCAATGAAGGCTTGGAACAGGTGCTGAAAAGTAGGGTCCCGTTTCCTGCCCGGAGATGAGTATATAGTCCTAACATATTCATAAATGTATCTCAAATGTAGACTCAGACTTGACTTCTGTGCTCTTGGGGTCCTCCTGGGTTTGTATTTGCAATTGTACAGCTTAGTATCCCTCAGGTGGCCCCTACTCAGCAGATTCTCCTGCTCAAGATCCCCCTAACTTCCAGTTTCTCTTTTTCTACAACTTATATTTCCTGGTACAGAACCCAATGTGAACATGTGTGAGGGGGCAAAAGAAGACTGGGAAAGCCATCTAGGCTCTGAACCTTGTGCGCCCAGTGGCAGAGAGAAGGGTTTCCAGTTGCCTTTGAGAGATTGAAAAAGAGACACAAGGCACTCTGCGTGCACAGACAGTTAGTTAATGGAAACCTTATAAATTGACTTAAAGTGCACCCAGGACGGGGGGAGGGATAGAGGAGGAAGAGAGGGTAGGACAAAAGGGCGGGGGGATGTAAGTGAAGAGAGGTCCTACACACTCTAGAGTCTTTTGGTGAATCTCATCCTTGCTGTTTTGAAAATGGGGTTTGATTGAGTTTTTCCATTGTTCTTGATTTTGAAAAAATAAATAAAAGAAAATCGCTTGGCCAGGGAAACCTGATCTCACCGCTCCCCAGTCTGGCCCTGGAAGCGGAGGAATTGTACAGCTCCCCTTGGCAGGCCTGCCGGGCGGCTGCTGTCCCCCTTTTCCTCCTCCCCCCTCTCCTCCCCTCAGCCGGGGCACTGCTACTACGGCGATCGCCACCTCATGCCGAAGGAATGTCGAAAAGTATGCGCAAGTTTCCAAAAGGAGACCTCCTTCACTGCTGGAGGAGCATATATCAGCCCGTGGCAGCCGTCCACCTTCTCAGGCGTTTCGTAACCGAGTAAACTGAGAGCTGGGAACAGCCCTCTATTAAGTAGCAGACCAGGGAGAGGTTCTTCCCACTTGGAGCCGGCAAGCCGTCCCAGACGGACCCTCGTACTGGAAGCTCCAGAAACCGCGGGGCAGCCTTCTCTTCTCCTCCCAGCTGCGGCTGCCGCTCCTCCTCCTCCTCCTCACACTCCTCCGCCTCCTCCCTTCTGCTCCGCAGTCGCCGCTACTGCTGCTGAATCTGCGGAGAGTTGCTCCACCACCAGGTGCCACCGGAGCTCAGCCTCTTGCTTCTGCCTGCTCTCCCCACATCCAAGCACCAGGGGCATCCACAGAGCCCTCACCAGCTAGAGAACCTCCGGCGCATCCGCGTAGAAGACCCTGCGGCTCTTGGCTGCCGCCAGCACAGGTCTGTCAGACTGTCTTCACTCCTCTCACCCCTCTGCCCATCAGCCCCACTTTCTTCTCCCCTTCGCGACTCCCACTCCCGGCGCAATTCCCCCCAGTGAAATAAATGGTCACAGGGTGCGCACCCCTTTGAATTTTGAGGTGTGAGACTGTGGAATTTGTGGGGTTCTATTCCGATATGATTGAATAGAAATCTTACTTCATTTTATTTTGGAGGAAAAGGATAATAGATTGGTTTAGCAAGATCTGATCTCTGGTCGTGTGTGTGTGTGTGTGTGTGTGTGTGTGTGTGTGCTTGATTGAGGGAACTCACTATCTCCCCTATTTTAAATAATAATAAAAAAAAAAAGATCCAGCCAGAGGGGAGCATTTTCGAGAGTAATTAAGAATGGTGAGTGGTCTGAAACCTAACTGATTTAGATTCATAGTATGCCTCCGAGTCATTTGTAACAGCCTGAAAGTTTTATCACCAGGCTATAAAACTGGTCCTGAGAATTCCTGTGTGTGGCTGAAAAACGCAGTGGTAGAGAGAAAACTTTCACGAAAAAGAGATTCTTGGGAAGTGCGGCTCTATTATCTGCTGTTCATCAGCCGCCGTTCAAGAAATGGTGTGAAGTTCACTAAAGGAGTGAACCCCACCTGCTTTTCCAAAGAAAGATTGTAGACTCAGTACTACCATAGGCATTCAGCAGGAGAGGGAAATGTTTTCCACTTTTGTCTGGAGGAAAGAATTTTCCCTAGTTTTCTTATGCCTGTTCCTTTGGAGAAAATTGTGAAAGGTATGTGCCGTTGGTACCTCCTTGGCTTTTTCTTAGGAATGGACCTCACAGTTCTGTGGAAACCCTTTTATAGAGACTTCCACTTCAGCCTTTCTGCCAGCTGTTCGGAGTATAGATGAAACAGACCTTACAGATGGCAGAAAGAAAAGGGAGATAAGATCTTTCTGGGAGTCAGCCCTTCCCCTAGGCTCCTAGTTGGGCTCTGCTGGAGAAAAGGGCAGGTGAGGCTGTGTATATGTGCTGGAGGGAACCTCCTCCTTTGAGGGAGTTGGATGTTGTTCCAGTTGACGCCAGAGTTAAAGAATTTGCTCCCTGATTGGGGGTGGGGGGTGGGACAAGGAAGAGGGGAAAGGATCCTCTCCCTCCCTCTACTTCCCCCCTCCCCCTCTCCTTCCGCCCCCAACAGACTCCAATCCTATTCATTTTCATTCATGAAAACAAAACTGAGACATTGACCATCCCGCGTAGACCACTCGAGACACTTTATTTAAAAAATGCTGAATGAAGGGTTGCTAGGCAGCCAAATAAATGTTTTGTCTCAAATGAAAAAAAAGTTTTTATTTTTGGAAAGACGTATACGGAATGCCAAGAAGGCAGTGACTATAGACTATCTATCTGTGAGGCGCTCCTTCAGATATCCCAAGGCAGTATGATTCGTAGTGCCTCGAAGAAAATGACCGATAGGGGGCAAGCTAAGCCAAGGGAAAAGATTCGGTGATCACCTTTTCAAAGTTTCCAAAAGTCTTAGACTTTACAAACTGCATAATGGTTTTAGGAGTCCCACTTACACATTGTTGTTTTGCTCAGAGCCCAGAAACCAAGCGAGTTAAAGAGCATTATAACAATTAAAAGCCACATGATGGGGAGGGGAAAGGAGAGAAGGAAAGACTAAGTTTGTGTTTTGTGGTTTTCACATACTGAGGCAGAGAAGAAACAAGAGTGTCACTAAGTAAGATAAACATTTTATTACTTTATTGACTCAAAAAAGGAGCCCCTGGGAATTTGGTATGTCTATTTGTCAGGTATTTAAAACACTTTATATCAAGGGAGGAGGATACTCTCCCACCTCCATCTGTCACAACAAACCAACACACATACACACACACAGAAATGCACAAAAGGAGGAAACCATTCTTATGGGAAGTGTCAATAATTTGAAAATATATTGTTCGATTTTGTCAACTTATTTTCTTAGTTAAAGAGAGCTTTGATTTTTGGCTCCCTTTCTGGATTCCAAACTAGTGTTCCCTAAAATGACAGCCCCTCAGGAAAACAATCAAGGGGGGGGAATACCTTGGGGTATTTCCTGGGCAGGAGCAGTTCCCTTGAGTTTTCTATGTGGATTGTTTTTTAGGTCCTTCAATAATTTATATACTGTATGGTCTCTTTATGTTTTTTCTCCTGGAACTTTCCCAATCCAATAAATAACCTGGGAATTTTTATTTGCAGTAGATTTCATTGTATCTCTTTTAAAAATCAGCATAGCTTTCTTCACAAGATAGGGCAAATTAGAATAGATATTCTTTCTCTTTGACCATAGCTAGTTAGGCTCCATTCACTATAAATGAAGAGTTAAATCTAACCAGTTGTTGATAACTATAACTACAGATTTTTTTTTTTTTTGGAAAAAAAAGATCTTTGGAGAACAGGCAAGAAGATCTCTGCCTTTTCAATTGCGTGGCCTTGTCTTCTTTTTAGAGCTATTTTCCTCTCAGCTTGTATAAACGAATGATCAGATGTGAAAACAACACTGCTGGAGGGATGTGTCAAGTTTCAGGCTTTGCCTTACATACTTCTTTATAATCTATTTCAGGCCTTAAAGAGCCACATATTTGCAAGCATTACAAAAAAGGGGGGCGAATAGATTTTTTTTAAATTAAATTTTCCAAGCTATCCTGAGACCACTAAAATATAGTTAAATAAGGAGTTAAGAAACTAGGAAATAGAAGCCGAATAGAATCCCCAGCTGGAAGATACATTTAGTTGACAGAGGGATAAAATGACCTCTGAATTAGCCATCACACTGCAGGATGAAGTCATGTACAGTTTTCCAAGTTTTTAACCCGGGGCTAGTAAGTAGGATGAATCTTCAGGAAAAAAGGACGGGCTTTAACTTGAATTATCCCTCAGTACCAAGATTAACCGCTTGCTGATGAACTCGATTTCCACTACTTAGGTCACAATGAGTGCATTCTTTATTTGCTGGGCTAGACCACAGTGCTAGATTCATGCATGTAGATAGATGTGTTTTTGTGTTAAATGGACTTCCAAGTCTGGCAGTTTTAACCTGGCCCCAGGGAAGAGGTAGGGGGGAGAGAGGTGGGGAAAGGGAGGTGGGCAGAGGTGCTCAGCGCTGGAGCAAACCCAGGGATCTGGGGAGCTCCCCAGACTATGGATTAGTCCTGACACTTCTCTTTGCACTTTCTTCAACGCAGATCCATTCATGTGGTTGTGATTGGAGAAGGCCACCATGAAGATCCGGCTCCATTCAGCTTTCGCTGCTGTATGTGCAGCCCTCCTCTTATCTTCGATAGAGGCGGAAGGTAATGATCCCCTTTGTTGCTCGTCGGCTTTTCCCTTGAAAGGTTGATTCAGAATTTGAGAAAGGGAAAAAAAAAAGAATCGATCCAGTACTTGTCTTATTTGCTTGCTCTCCGTTTTCGGTGTGTTGGCTCTTTCTATCGTGATTTCTGTCCCTAAGAGAAACGCCTCTCTTTTCTTAAGGTTTGTTTATTTTCCTGCTGCTCAGGACCGGTCAGCTCTTTTGTCTTGCTCGTTTAACTCTACACTCTCGTTTGTGGGTTTCTCGCTCGTTCGTGTGTCTTTGGTGTGCTGTCCACACCACCTTTCCACTGCAGCCTCCTCGGAAGGAATGGACCCATTGCGCTGGAGCCCAACTGAAGCTGCTATCCTTCCCCTGGCTCCTCTGCCTGACTTTACAGCTACCTCTCAAGGAGAAGGCGCCTGTGCAAACACGAAGCCGCCGATTAATAATCAGGCGCCCCAGAGCGCTGGCACCCGCTCTCGCGCGGCTGTTAATTACCTGGCTGAGTGCTGCGAACTCAGTCACATTACACAATAAAGTACTCCAACAGAGCCTGGCTCCATGCGTCTGTGTGTTTTGCTGAGAGTTGAATGCCTCGGCTGGCCAGGCCTGGAGAGTGAGTCACGGATGCAAAGGCCACAGGGGAGATTGGGGGTGGAGGGGATGGGAGTGCCAAGCTCGGGGCTCTCGCTACTGTCTTCCAAAGCCAGCCCCGCAGGGGAGTTCTTCAGCTGCGGTGCCCGGGGGCTTCCCCGGCTCTGAAGCACGTGGGTCAGCCTCGGGGAGGAGCCTTGGGCGCTTCGGGATAACCCAGCCTCTGTCTAGCCAAGGCGGTGCGCGGCTCCTCACAGAGCACACTGAAGTGCGCGTCAGTTTCCGCCTCCAGCAGTCTCTGGCTGAGCGGATGGATCTAGTGTTAGTGCGGGACCAAGTGGAGATGAAGGAGTCTAGTGTACCGTCCCTCTTCATTTCTTCAGTGAGAAACGCAAGCCCTTTTGATTTGAACAGAAAGGAGAGGGTATCAGTCCTATTGATTTGATTGAAACACTAGATACTGGCTCTCTGAAAAGCAGCTTTTCTGTTCCTGCCCTCCAGGAAAGCAAAGTTTCCCTCTCGGCCTCCAGATTTTTACTTCAGTTGCCTGTACATTGTGTCTAAATCTATCCCTGGGAGCCATTTTTTTTTTGCCGGGGGTAGGGGGAAAGAGAAGTGGATGAGAAGAGGGAGAGAAATCACTAGTATCCTTAAAACACAGGTCTTGATTATGGAATTTACTCAGTGAGGTTCCCCATTCTCCCCAAACTCTTGGAAGGGGACTTGATGGTCAGCCTTGAAGAACAAATTCCAGTCTTTGATTGGATTTCACAAAATAAGCCTGAGGTGGGTAACTTCTGCCTGAAGAACTCATTAAGATGTCTTTGTCATGTGAAAATCTCTCCTTTAGTGAATTTACCAGAAGAACTAGAATATTAGAATGTTAGACAGAAAAGGTACCTTAAGGGATCATCTATATTTTATTTGGTTTTCATTGATTTTGTGCCTCGACCTGCAAAATGAATGCTTACACAAGCAAACAAAGCTGCATAATAATCAACTAACTCAGAGAAAAATGAAATCTGTTTGGTTGTTTGTCCAATCTAACCTCCTCTTCCCCAATACCTTGTGGTCCCTTCATTGTAAAACTGAAATTTCACTAGATCTGTAAAATGAGGGGAATTGGTGATCCCTAAGGTCTCTTTCAGCTCTATTGAGTCTATATCAAGTTTTATGTGTAGGCCACCTAGGTGATGCAAGGAAAATGGTGGATACAACATAAGGAATATACATTTGTTTGATGTTATAGTTGTGTCTATAGGGAGCTATTAGATGAATTAGGGAGAAAAACTTTTCTAATCTTGTTTCTTGAAAGTGTAACAGGAAAGAGGGGTTAATAAAGTTGTCCTAGAAGGTACTAAATGAAAGTTTATTGTTTTTTCTATATATATATATATATTACATTCTTAGGCTAAATGAACAGAAGGGATGCCAACTAACAGCACGTGGCATAGTTTTATAGTAGTCAATTGCAAGGGCTAGCAATACCTTTGCAAATTAGTTAAGTACTGTTTAGAAAGATTTCTGCATAGTGCAGAGCCAGATGATATTTGAGTAATTTATGGTTCTCTAACTCCCAAAGCATCCTGAAAATGTAGGGAAGAGCATAATGAATTCACATCAGTCACCTGATCTAAGACCAAATGGCCACTATTCCATTTACTACCTATGGACCTTTGAGCAAGAAGTCCCCTATCTGGGTCTCAGTTTCTTCATCTGTAAAATGAGAGTTGGACCAGATGACTTGTTACATACCTCTAAGATAAATCTATGTTTTTAGCTTTAACTGTAGATATTTCCATAGTCAAAAGGGCCCCAGATTGAGTGAATGTAGAGAACACTGCAGTATGTTAGATGGTGGAGCAATATTGGAGGGTCTGTTGGAGTTTTCTTAGGCTAGAGTTTGTGGCAAAGTAAAGCTCCTTATGTCACTTTACATCTCCATGTCAGTTATGCAGTTCATATAGTTGTCAGTTAGGGGCTTTTAAATTTCCCATTTCAAAGACTTGCATATGAAAGAAAACAGTTATGGAGACAGTTTTGCATTTTCCAGTACCTTTTATATGAATTAATTTTCTTTAACTTTTAAAAAGTTCTCAGAAAAGTTAAGGAAATCCATTAGATCCTACTTTGTGAATGTTTTACTGAATTCAGATAACTATGGATAACTATTTTGCACTGTAGCTTTTTTGAATCAGTTTTTGGTTGAAATTGTCATGACAACAGAGAGAATAAGTAAGGAATAGATGAAAATAAGTATGAGCAAATAGAGAGAAGGAAATTACTATAGATATTTGCAGCATGTAGTCAAGAATTTAACACTTATTATTTCTTGAAATGCCTCTTAAGATATCTTTACATAATTCAACGAAGTAACTAATGAATTGCTACAAGTATTTTTTGAGTATCCAAAAATTTTTTGAGAATTTTTAGGAAAATAGATTGGGAATGATGTGAACAGCATAATCAGAATTGGATCAGATGATGGGTGGCCTGTAAAAAGCATCTGAAAACAACTACTTTCCTTGCCACTCATTTTATTCAAAATTCTCTTCATGTGAATTGTCTCCAATAGTTTGCCATAGCCTTTTCTTCCTTGGGGGAGACGGTATTTCATTCTAGTAATTGCCTCTCAGATGCATCTTTTCTATCTTGTGTTTTGGGCAGGATTAATTTGTTGTTGGCATAGTCGTTCTTCATTTTTGGGGCCTCCTATAGCATAGTTGTAGGTGGAAAAGTAGATAGAGTTCTGGACTTGGAGTTATGAAGACTCATCTTCCTAAATTCAAAACTGGCCTCAGATACTTACTAGCTCTATGACCCTGGGTGAGTCACTTCACCCTGTTTGTCTCAGTTTCTTCACCTGCAAAAATCTGTTAAAAAAAAAAAAAGAATTAGCAAACCACTCTCTCTGCTGAGAAAACCCCAAATTAGGTCACAAAGAATCAGAAATGACTGAACAACAACAAAAGCAACAAATAGTTGTACTATGGTTATGTGAACTATGTATGTATCATATGTATTATGATAGCTCAGAAGTAATAGGATGCTCCAAGATGCTTAGCCTGGAACTTTTTTTTTTTTTTAGCAGTGAAAGGGATTGGTGTCCTTAATGTGGTGTTCATTGGGCACTTTTCATTAAAATATAAGCTCAATGTAGACTAGTATTACATAAGGAGGTACTGGTTTTTTTGTTTTTGTTTTGCTTTTTTCTTTGTATCATCAGATCTTACCAGAGGGCCTGGCACAGAATAAGCCCTTGATAAATGTTTGTTGATTGATTAACTTACTTTTAGACTTAAATTTACTCCTACCTTCTACTATGTTACCACAATCTTGGGACTAAAATACCAATAGTCAGTCTCATCCTCTCATCACATCAGTTGTACTTGCTTCTATCCATTCTTCATCTATCTATATTCCATCTGTATCTAATCATGAGTATGTTTTCTTTCCATTGTCATCACTGATCTTTATCATCAGGTTGTGTCCACAATTAATCTATTCTTGTCCACTTGATTTTCCCATTTCTATAGTAGTTTCTTCTTTCCTCCAATTTTCTTCTAGGATACATTTTAGACTTCTAGTGTTCCAAAGAGATGAAAATTTAGGGTGATTTGTTACTTTTCATTTTAATGGACCACTTGTATCCCAGTTGCTTTATAGACATTACCATATTACCCTTATAACAATACTTCCTTTGAACCATATGGTGTGACTTTTGCTGTTTATAGTATATGTTTTACTATTTTAGATAGGCATTTTAAAGATCATTAGTCAGTTTTTTCTAAGGATATTATTTCCTAGCTAATTGATGCCTCCAGGAGAATTAAATTGATCTAGAAGTTGAGATGAACTAACATTGCTATAAGTAAAAAAAATGTTATTTTAATATGCCTGATTTATAACATTCTTTGATAATTCATTGACTTTGTTCTCATCAATATAGATATTCCATCCAGTAATGCAGAACTCAACCTATCACTGACCATTTTGTGTGACTCTTGCCAATATCTTCTAATATACTACTGAACAAAGTAGAAGGCATTTCTATCCTACAGTACAAGGCTGACTGAATTAACAAACTTAAGTAGGTCCCTATTACTGCTTAGAACAAATACATACTTCTCTGTTTGGCATTTAAAGTTAATTTGCAACCTGGCTCCAAACTACCTTTCTGGCTTTATAGATTATTTCCCTATGTGTAATCTACAGTTGAGCCAAACCAACTTTTTGTATTGTTTGTCATATATGACATTTCATCTGATGTCACCATCTTTTGTACAGACTCTCAATCATGCCTGGACTTTTGTTTCACCTCATCTTTGCTTTGTGAAATTCCTCCTTTCCTTCAATGCTCAGCTCAAAGCCATCTCTTATTCCATGTGCCTATCCTGATATCCTTCTGCTAGTACTTCCTCACTCTGTCCACCATTACCTTGAATTTAATTTGCATAAATTTTGTAATACTTCTATACACGTTATAATAATCTTATTTTATCTCTTCCACCCACTTTCTTTCTCCATATAGCATAAAGTATTTGAATACAGTTTTGCATTTGAATGCAACATTTCCTTTTTGTCTTGGTAGCCCCAGAACCTAGCATAAAGTCTGGCACAAAGTTGAAACTTAATAAATGCTTGATTGATTAATTCATCAAATAAATATTTGGATGAAATTAGGTTCTTGATTTCCATGTTTAATGATCAGTTATTTAGGAAGACCAAAAATAATTTGCATTTTCTTTAAGCCTTTGGTTACCTAGTCTCAAATATCAAAATTCAGAGCTGGAAGGAACCTCAGAGATATCTTCATTTTACATGTCAGAAAATAGAGACTCAGAGAGGTTAAGAAATTGGCCCAAATTCATTCAAGCCCATGCTTGGAAGAACCAGGATTAGATCATAGGTCTCCTGTCCAACAATTCATTGTTCTTTTTGCCTCATAATATAGTTTTCTAGATTGAATTTGACATAAGGTCAGTTTAACAATGAAGTGAAAAAAGTTATTCTGATTGGTATCATATAGACAAAGTAATTGGTTTGTTGACAGAAATTTTTAATTTTTGCCTAATTATCTTGCTGCCTTATATTCCTGGCCTAAATGTATTTCTTAGTTCAATATTTCATTGGCTTTTGAATGGAAAATAAGACTCATATTAAGTTAATATTTATTGAATATAATTCTTACAAGACATGTTGTGCATTTTCAGGAACATGCTGAAATGCAAATAAAAAAAAATTCCCTTTGTCCATAATAGTGGATTGGAAAGCATTCCATTGTTAAGATAATGCCTCTTTCAGCTTTGTTGCCATGAAAATGAAAACAAGTTTCTGAAAAAATGAATGAAAACAAGAATTTCTCATACGATACTAATATTAAAGCAATATTTCAACTTTTCCCAGCCCTCCAACCCCTTTTTAGTTTACAAATATAACCATGATGTTTCTAGCACTAATTAGGAATTTTCCTTTTCCTCTTTTGCTGCATCTTGTTCACAACTGGTGCCTTGGACATCTCCTTTTTCTATAGATTTTGGATTCCTTTGATCTTTGTAGTGGCCAAGATGGAAGAAATATTTACACTTATTCTTTTTCTCTTGGCCAGCTATTCAGTCAAATGCAATAGTGGTCAAGTGTTATTGACCTTCAATCTGATTTCTATTATGATTGAGTTGTTTATGTGAGAAATGCAAATTCAAATGCAAACTCATATTTGAATTTCCTGAAGCAGCATTTTAGGACTGAATTGAAGATATTTATATACTATCTTTCCATATACTATGGAACAGACACAATTAATTAAATTTATTAGTCCTTTGCTATAGATATCAGTTTAACTACAATGAAAGGATTTATGTTTTGATATTTTAAAACTATTATATCTAAGGCTATGAAAAAATATTGGTTCTGGGGCGACCAGGTGGAGCAGTGAATAGAGCACCAGTCCTGGAGTCAGGAGGACCTGAGTTCAAGTTCAGCCTCAGACACTTGACACACTTACTAGCCATGAGACTTTGGGCGAGTCACTTATCCCCAATTGCCCTCCAAAAAGCAAAAAAAAAAAAAAAAAAGTAAAAAAAATTGGTTCCTAAAATTATTATTTGAACAAAGTATTTTTTTGAGCAAAAGCAGCATGTCTTAGTTGATATGATTTTAGACTGTAAGTTAGGAAGGCATAACTTTGAATCTTGCCTCTGATACAATTTACTAATTGTGTAACCCTGAGCAAGTCACTTAAGTGTTATGTGCCTTAGGCAACTCCTTACTAATCATCTAAGTCACCAACAATCAAAATTGTTTTTATGTCATTGGGCTACTTAATTTGTGGGTAGTAATAGAGTACAAAGGTCTCTGAATTTATAAAAAAGAAATTTCAACTACTATATATAATTATTTTGTAGTTAGCACACCCTTCAATCTTATGCCGGAATGTGTTCTGTACTAAAATAATTAACCAGTGAGTGAAAAACCTAGTCGTTTTTAAAAATGATATTTAAGAATTTATTTTCATTAATTCATGTCATTAAAATCAGTAAGTGAATATTCAATTACTGTCAAAGTCCTTTACTCCTTTTTCAGTTCATAGCTATGAATCTTTTATGTGAAGTAGTTTAGGGTGAGAACTAAAGATACCTTGCAGATTAGATAGTATTTTTTGGAACTATAGCATTGACAAGGGTTGTTGTTTTTAAAATCTTCTTGTGAGAGTTATAGTAGAGAGTGGAACTTGGAGCCCAAAAGACTTAAGTTCAATTACTGCCTGTGACACTGATTCATTTAATCTTTTCAGTGTTCTAAGCAATACTCTAAGCTTGTAAATTGCAGAGAAAGTGCCAACCTACACTGTTAGAATTTCCCATATCTAGAGGTTCTAGTTCCTATCTCTGTTATTCTTTTAGAGAAGATGAAATGTTATTTTCTTATGTGTGTATCTCAATAGAGTTTCATAATGTTAAACTTTTTCTCTTCCTCAAGTTGACTTGTCATTCTCACATGCCAACACTACAATTTTTCAAACCTGAAACATAAGATGATAACAAAATTTAATCAATGTCCGTTCTAGATGATTAAGAACAAATAAAAAGTTCTTGGCAGAAAAGTGGATTCACCATGTCCATCCATCTTGTCTCAGACTTTTCATTGCGGACTACCACATTTGAGTTTTTATGAACACGTTAAAAGCCTTTGAAATGTTAAAGACTTTTCCCTACAGTAATTTTTTTTTCAAGTTGATCTGGAATCCGGTCATTTGGATATCAAGTTGGGCTGCTGCCCTTCAGCACTTTTGCCCTAATGTCTCTGCTGCATCAGGTCAATTTTCTTCCAAGGTTGGTGGTACTGTTTTTCCATGTACTGATTTTTTTCAAAGCATGCTCAGGCCAGTTGTGTCTGCCTTTGCATTAAATTTGTCCTGAGCCATTGCTATTGGAAAAATATTTTATAATGATATTCTTAATGTGTGTATACTGTACTATTAACATCTCGTTGCATGCTTATAGAACTAAATGATGACCAGCTATTTTTTTTTTTAGCAATTTCATTATAGTAAATAGAATGTGAAATTATTAAACTTTGCATGTAGATTAATAGTCTAATCTCACTGCCTGTGTATGGATAGTAGGAAAAATAACATTCATTCCAGTACTACTGTTTCAAAATAATTGTAAAAAAAGTCATATCATCCTGGAGTTGGAAGTGAGAGTTCATTAAAGCAAGTGTCTGCTTAATTCGTTCTATTTTCGTTAAGCCATGTTATTAATATTGCATAAAACCTAACAGCAGTTAAATTATATGACTCATGTCTTAAAGCTACTACTATATTTCAATTGACCTCTATCTACATCTAAAAAGATTATCATCTTTCATGGAAAAGATAAACAAAAACTCACTCACAAAGAATGTGAGGCTTTCAGTCAGACTAGATCATTTAAGGAGAGTATGGCTGAAATCCACTTGACTTTGAGGACATGTTTAAAGAGTCATATTTAATATACTTACCATGCACTGACAGTGAGTCAGTAAATATACTGCATGATGAGGCATGAACATTTTAGAGAGAATATCATTATAAAATATTTCTGGAACGTCTTTGTGTAATGACCATTGTACATGGAGGCTTTTGTTCATTGTAGGACACTAAAAACAAGTCAACATTTCATTTACACGTGCATGATGCTGCAAAATGGTGTATGTAAACTTTTTCTTTCTGTACTTTTTGGTTATTCCTGTCAACTCCTACAAGTTTTTTTTATTTGCAATCATTTGTTCAGATCACTGATGGCTTCTTTACTGTTTTCTTTAAATTCTGTAAATAAATGTCCATAAATATACATTGATGTTGTCTTTTCATGATTAACCAATGTTTTGTAAAGGTCCATACTGGCATTTTAAGCTAAAATGCCACATCTAGTATGGGGTACACCTGCTGCAAAGTGGAAATAATAGTATCAGTTTACACCATGGAAATCCTACTGAAAGCTGGTGTAAACTGATAGAATATTTGTGTTATTAATGTTTGTATCATAATGTTGACATAATTTTAAATTATGCTAAAATTGGAAATCTTTTATTTTGGAATAACAAACTATGCAAATAATTGAGCATTCCTATACATTTCAAATACATATTTCCATATGAAATGTAGCATTACTAAACAAATATTTGGTAATTCCCAAGATTTTTCTATAATAGCAAAATTAATTCTGTTATCTCTGCCATGGTTTCAGTTTTCTTGAAACACAAACAATAAGAACATAATAATGCAGAGAAGCAATTTTAAGAGATAATCAATTTTTTAATGCCCTTTGGAAGAGAGTATTGTGTTAGCATTCTAAATTATCTTCTAGAATTGTAAGCAGGTTGTGATTTGGCATGCTTGTTCCAATTGCACCCAGCATGTAACAAAAGTCCTTAATTGTTACGTGAAATGTTTGCATATGTGGTTATTATCTGTGATTTCATTGTACATGTATCCAATTATGTTTTTCATCATGCTTGAACTTGCTGGTCATTCTTGAATGATTTAGCAACTCAAGAAACACATGTTCTGTGCTGTCTTCTGTGATATGTATACTCTTTGATGTTTTGTCATATTTCGTCAGCTTTTATTTTATTCTTTTCCAACAAGATATGTTCATATTTGTTGGAAACAAATTTATGCAAAGACAATCTTAGTAAGCTTTGCTCAACACAATTTTCATTAAAATTTCAATTTTCTGGCCTTCAAAAGTAACTAATACCCAATTTCTTTTCCAGTTGAACCACCTTCAGACTTGAATTTTAAAATTATAGATGAAAATACAGTTCATATGTCATGGGCAAGACCAGTTGATCCCATAGTGGGTTACAGAGTAACAGTGGATCCTACAACTGGTAAGTTTCATATAGTAGATCATGAAATTTCAGGGCAAGAAAAGACTTTAGAGATCACCTAATCCAACCAATTTTTTTTTTCTCCAGATTTAGAAACTAAGGCTCAGAAAAGCTAAGTAAATTGGATAAGGTTACATAAGCAATGAAGGGTAGAGCTAGAACTAGCTAGTACCCAGCTCTCCTGATTTCTCATTCAGCATTTGGAGTTCCAACATTCAATGATCCTATAGATTTTTTTTAAACAAAGATTATCTTAAGCTTGCCCTATTGAAAACTGATGTGTGTGTGTGTGTGTGTGTGTGTGCATGCTGACTGTCATATTGGAGCAACACTAATAGTCTTTAATTGCTTTTTATATATATTCAAACTTCTTGAATTTCTTCATTTATTATCCAATCGTTTAACAACTTAAAGGCTGAAGCAATGAAACTTGAAATTTAGAGGCAGCTAGGTGGTACAGTGGATAGAAGCTGGACTTGGAATCAGAAAGAGTTGGGTTTAAATCTTGCTTCAGACACTTAGCTGTGGTTCTTTGGGCAAATACTTTAACTTGCCTCAGTTTCTTCATGTGTAAAATAGGGATAATAATAGCACCTACTTCACAGGGTTATTGTGAAGATTGAGAGAACACATGTAAAATGTTTTGCAAAACTTAAAGTTTTGCTAAGATAAAGAAAAAATGTGAATTATAATACCCAGTGCCTCCAGAACCTAGGAAACATTATTACAAGATGATGACAGTGAATATTAATGTACAAAAATTGAGGAACAATATGTCTCTCTGAGTTGATTTGGGTGTAGTCCTGACTGGAGGCACTGAAATGATGATCTTTATAGACTTTATACTGTGATTTTTTGGAAAAAAAAGAAGCTATCCTTCTTGGTTATTTTTTTAAAAGAATTGTTTTTAGGATCAATTATATCATTCAAGTACAGAGAATTATCCTTACTTGTTCAACTTTTATGACCAAGATGCAATTGGGAAAGTATCTGCTTCCATTGACATTGGCTGGTTGGTAGGAATGTTGATGGCTTGGCCATGTGTGGTAAAGGGTGGGATCAAAAAGAATTTATCATAGAAATTGTTTGTATATTTTTTTGTTCTTAAAAATACTAACGGGTTAAAGTAACATTTTATGAGGGAATTTAGAAAGTGTTTCTTATTCTTATCAGTTCTATGAACTTGAAAGGAAGTGGCATATTTTCTTCTATCCTTTTGTTTTCTTTCTATCACATCTCTCACTCCCTCCCCCTGCCCCATACTTCCCTTTCCCTGCCAATAGCCCAGTCACAAAAATATAGTTGCAGTTACCCAGTTCATTCATACCAAAGTATAGCTGCCATTGGAAGGGGGAACCTTTTGGTTTCCAAGGGATGTTAGGAACATTTGACACTGTGTGCTGCCAAATTCTGATCCTAGAAGGTAGACTCTTGGCACTGCAGTCCCACACCTCAGTTTTTTCTGTTCCTTAGAGAAAACATGGAATAAAGTAATTGATATGGTGCAATGAAATACTTTGAAAATGGAACTTTTCATGCTTTTTTATTATAGGGAGGTTCACCAAGTGAATTATAAAGACCTAACAAGTACACATAAGGGATAGATTCCATATTTACACTTTGGGGTGAAGAGATGTAATTGCTTTTCACAAAAGCATTTTACCTTTTGAAGCTTGAATATGGCTCATGGATTCCATTTTCCTTTGTTACATCTCTGTTTTGAAATAAGTTTTTTTCCAACTTGGTTTGATATCTAATGTAAAAGTTATTTTATAACCATGAATATATATATAAAACCGACAAAAGAAGGATTATGTATAGTGGAGATCTGGCCTCGGAGTCAGGAAAACCTGGGTTCAAGTCCCATTTCCCACACATACTAGTCATGCAACCCTGGATAAATCATTTGTGTAGCTCCTCAATGCTTCAGGCAATTCTCTAAGAATGTAAATTGCATAGATTTTGCTCATCTGTATTTGTAGAAGGAGTTTCTTCATGTCAAGTTCCTTAGAGCAATGAAATCTTAGGATCATAAATTTAGAGCTGGAAGGGAAATGAGAGATAGTCTCATACAATCCTCATTTGTTAGATGAGGCACAGAGAGGTGATATGACATAGTAAGGGTCTAAGGAAGGATTTGTACTCAGTTCTTCTTGGTTCCAATTCCCTATCTATAATGCCATGCTGCCTCTCATCACTATTTCTCTTTCCTCTTCTCTCTGCACCTCCTCAAAGAAGAGCTGTGTTTTTCAAATTATACCTTTAATATATTATAATACGTTAATATGTAAGTTTCTGAATGTTGAATATGATTATAGGTCAGTAACTATATTGAATATCTTTATGTAATTAGAAGTTTTAATTTTGAAGGGCAAACAGAAGTCATATTTGTATGCCTGAAAATTATAAATTTCAGGTTTTGTTTGAATTTAACAAGGGATTTTATTTTTCTTTTAATTCTCTGGATATAGTTTGTTTAGGATACATATGTTGGAATTTAGGGTTTTTACTTCTAACCTTTTTTTTTTCTTTCAGATGGGCCTACTAAAGAATTTACCCTTTCTGCTAGTACTACCGAAACTTTATTGTCAGACCTTATACCTGAGATAGAATATGTCGTGACAATAACTTCTTATGATGAAGTTGAAGAAAGTGTACCAGTTATAGGCCAATTGACAAGTAAGTATTTGCAATAATGGTTTTTCCCCTACATTTTTTCTGATACAACTATTCAGGTTTTTTCATTTTCTTCTTATAATCACAATGATAAAAGAATTAGTGAAAATCAGCATTACCTATTTTATGCACTACTTGAAGAAGACTTTTTTCTTTCAGCTTAAAGACCTCATATAGTAAGTATCTTACCGTAGCCCATAGAGACTTAGACTTATGAATAAGCATAGGGCTGTAAATTTCATGTTACAATAATAGTAACCAACAAGAATAATTCACTGTGGCAATCAAATATGGATCTTCTAGTATATAGGAGGAAAGCTAGGTTTATTGCAAAGATCACTTGGACAAAATTTTCAAAGACAAATGATAGGCATTTGGCCTTGGGTTTGTAGTTGGGTAAATTTCCTAAAATGGCAAATATTTGGACATGGGACTTTGAGGGTGGGAATACAGTACTAAACAGAGAATAATAATTAAATGATAGAATGAATAAAGAAGTAGAGACAACACTTCTTAATCAGCAGTATAGTTAGAAATCCGAGGTCCCTAAGTGAAAATTTTAGAAAGGGCCTACTTTATTAGAATTCTCCAACCTCTGTACAATTCAGAGTGCATTTGTGTAGTAATGGTATGCATGGAAACTGTAAAAGAAGTTAATCCACAGGGGTTGGTTTCCTTATATGACCACAATTTGCTGTCTATTGTCTTTGTGATTTCCCATGCAATCCAGACTCCCAAGAGGAATTAAATCCTTAACAAACTGAGCTGTGGGTACTACTATAAGCTTTAAATATTGAACTAAGGTGGATGTGCTTCCAGTATTTTGTGGGTCTTTAAAGGTCATGGATAACATTCTATAAATCCCATCTGGTGCATAAAAAACCTAGTTAACTTTGAACTGTGTTTAAGGCACTGCTTGGTCAGATGATGTAGTATGGTGGTGCCAACGATCCTGCAGTCACATATTGATTTAAAAAACTTAAAACAAACATTATTAATGTTGTATTGTATTTTGATTTATTTTGTTAAACATTTTCCCTTTACACTTTAGTCTTGTTTGACATTCAGGAGTTTTTTAGTGGCAAGGGGCCCTGAATTTGAAACTTAGCGTAATTTATATGGAGACAGAGGATAGAGCACTGCACCTGGAGTCAGGAAGACTGGCTCCAAATCCAGCCTCAGAAACTTTTGAACTGTGTGACCATGGGCAAGTCACTTAGCCCTCTACTTGCCTTAATACACTAGAGAAGAAAATGGCAAACCACTGTAGTATCTTTGCCAAGAAAACCCTCTGAACAGTATGGTCCACAGGGTCACAAAAAGTTGGACATGAAAACAACAACAGTATAATGCATAGAGGGCTGGCTTTGGAGTCAGAAAGACCTAGATCAAATCCTGTACCCTGTTACATACCAGCTGTAGGATTCTGGGCAAGTTAATTAGCCTCTCAGTGTCCTAGGAAACTCTTTAAGACTTGAAGTTGTGGAGAAAGTTATCTGTCTACATTAGTAGGAGATAGTTCCCCTTCAGAATTTCCCTTCTCTGAAAAAAATCACAACCTCCCCCATTTATATGTTACATATCATATAGAATATATGATACTTAAATTTTATTACTTAGTTTCTTTTTGTTTTATTTGTTAATATTATTGTATAATTTATTCATAATCAAATGAGTATTGTACAAGATGTCCCAAAAAGTCTTGGGGGAAGTTTTAAGCTATTAAAGCTATTAACTTATTAAAGCTTAAAGCTACCCTAAGACTTTTAAGACATTAAGTACATATGTATGTATCAATTGCATATGTGTGTATATATACACTTATATATATGTATGAAAAATTCATCTACAATTTATATTCATAATGCCTGATAGCACCACTATTATTGAAAACTTTAGCCTTCTTCTTTCTTACCTTGTGGACACAGACCTTAAGTTGGAGGGATACTGATGCTTTGTTGTGAGTAGCTACATGAAGTCTTTGCGAACTTGTGTCTGTTACCCTTTTGGTAATTGTCCTTTTATGGTATGCTCTGCTTCAGTTCAAACAGGTGGTCCACTAAAGCCAGGGGAGAAGAAACCAGGACAAAGTGAGATACAAAGTGAGTTGTTGTCTAGTCCTTTCACTTGACTTCATAACAGTAATAAATCAAGGTTGTATGGAGCTTCCCCAATTCCTCTCACTAATTAAGTATTACTCATCTTTACATGATCTAAAACACTCAATTAGTATGAAGAATTTGGTACCATTAGTTCAGAGCCTCTAATCAATTACAGTGTTTGAGTTCTGACTTTGTTCTTCCCTCTCTCCTTTTTTACCCCTAATTTAAACAATAAAACATTCTACCCTCATGTGTGACTTGTTTTGATACCGAGTTATTTTATGCTAACATTAATTTTTTCAATATCAGCAGATAGATTTTGAGCAGTGTCCATTAGTGGCATCTTGTAGATGTTAACAGTAGGTGAAAAGCTAAAATTTCTGAAAGGGCTTGATTCTTGTCTCAAAGATAGGGCAACTTGAAAAATCTCATGTAAATGTTTGGAGAATTTTTAACTTAGGTAAACTTAAAAGTAAGATATATGCACAAAGAAATGAATGTACAAAGACTAGGAAAGAGAATATAGGATGAGGACTCTATCCTTATGAAACTGGAAGGATTGTTGGCTTGTAGATGAAAGCAAAATTTCTTTCCTTCCAAATATATGCATGTACCCAAGATTTTCTTATGACATTTCCAACATTACTGTTTTAAAGCCCTTCTTAATTTCAGATTTGGCTTATGCCTAACTTTTTGTAAGATGTTGGTGCATTTGTAATCAAATGAACACAATTTTATTTCAGTTCAGTTTTTGGCATCATTAACCTCCTTGTGTCTTATCCCACTTTGTCTGACTTATTGGGTAAGCCAAAATAGAGGATGGGTTCTTGGATTTCTAAGTTTGTCACCCTGTAAAAGTTGAATTTATGAACTAGG
Organism: Petaurus breviceps papuanus; assembly: GCF_028583685.1. Classification (NCBI taxonomy): domain Eukaryota; kingdom Metazoa; phylum Chordata; class Mammalia; order Diprotodontia; family Petauridae; genus Petaurus; species Petaurus breviceps. Next base: position 10,483,398 of record NW_027187327.1, read on the forward strand.
ATGTTAATAAAAAACCCATAAAACAAATGTCTCTTTATCTAGGGATTTTCTCCTTACAGATCCCTGTTTATCATTTTTTCTGAGGCCTATTAATCTTAAGTAAATTTACAGGGAATGCAGTTACTATAGTAATATTTTCCCCAAGTCAATATTCATTCTAAATCAAAGCATTATATTAATCACTGTATTTCTCATTGGTACAAATCAGTTTGTCAAATCATTTGCAAACAACACACATCACATAATGCTGCCCCTTCTCCCCTACCTCAAACTTAGATATCAATTTGGTCTTAGGACCCTTTTCCTCTTCTTAGCCATAAACTCCATTTCCTACTCCCCATTTCAGTGAACTAAAAGCACAAAAGCATCTAAAGAAATATATTCAGGTTTTTCTCACAAACACCAGTTCTCATGAAAACCAAATAAAATTGAATGAGGAATAGTGATATTATTTTTCATTGATACTCAGTGCATTATTTTTGATAGGTCTGTTGCCCAATTTTCATTATACCAACCCTGAGTCCTTCTGGTCTAGGGATGATTTTTAGGATGATTTTATTGCATTTTAACAATAACCTAAGGAGAGAATTTTGACTATTCATATTTTTATATTAATATTAATATTATTTATTCTTTCCTGATACTTTGGAAACATAAACTATTAGAAATTCATTAAACATGGATATAAGTTATTTAGGATAAGTGAATGGAAAATTAAAATAATAAGATCTGTGACATTCGGGCACAATTTATTAAAACTTAATAAACACATTAAGTGCTTATATTTTTCCCACAGTCTTGTGCTTAATAAATACCAAGGAGTTGCTAAGATAACTGAGTTTGTGCCCTCAAACTTTGAATTTTGCCCCTAACTTTACTGTGAAAATTAAAGAACTATTAAAATGCATGAAAATATTAAACTGAATTTGTTTAAATGACCAAAATTTGGTTTGCATTCATTTTTTAATGAATATGAAAGAATGAAAATGGTAGGCTGTTGCTTGGCATTCCTCATAGTAAGCACTTAATAGAAGTTTGTTGGTTTGACTGCTTTCTAATATCTTTTTATTTCCAGCTTCATGATAATGAATCAGAGGGCTTTTCTATTGTTTTATATTTATTGGAAAGAGAAAGTTAGGATATTGTCAAGAAAATTGAATTGGTTGATATTTCAGAGAAACTTTTGAATGAGAAAATCATGGAGAAAGGAAATTTATTTTGTCCCTTTCCCTTCCCCTTCCCCTTCTCTTTTCTTTCCTTTCCCATGAGTTTTCATCATGATGCTGAAAATACGTTGTTCTTGATAGATTTCTAAAATATATTGCAATTGTGTGAACACAACAGTATATGGATAAGTTCCTTATGTAATCTATGCATACTGCTTCCATAAATGAAAGAATATAAGTAGGTGGCTTTTAAAAATGACTTGTGTTATGGTCTATGTTCTATTGGCAGTTGGATTTATAAAAGCATCTAAAAAAGTAACATCTTATGTGTATTCCAGAATGTTCTCTCAGTGCCTGGACGGATTTAGTTTTCCTAGTGGATGGCTCATGGAGTGTGGGGAGAAACAATTTTAAATACATCTTAGATTTTATTGCTGCCCTTGTATCTGCTTTTGATATTGGGGAAGGAAAGACCAGAGTTGGTGTTGTCCAATACAGCTCTGATACCAGGACTGAATTTAACTTAAATCAGTATTACCAAAGGAAAGATCTTCTTGCTGCTATTAAAAAAATACCATACAAAGGTGGCAATACAATGACAGGTATGATTAAGAGCTTATCTTAATTTTTAAATTTAAATTTTACTTTTTAAAAAGTATTGGGGGTTTTTCTTGGGGGGGGGGGAGGAAGGGGAAATAGAATTGAATATATCCAGGAGAAGTCATCCACCATGGTGAAGGGTCTCAAAACCATGGGTTGTGAAGATGGGTTGATGGAAATGGGAGTGTTTAGCCTTTAAAAGAGTTGCCTTAAGGGGAAGATGGGAACTGACTTAAAGTATTTGAAAGACTACCCAGGGGAAGTGAGATCAGGCTTTATTCTTCTTGGTCCCAGAGAGAAAAATAAGCTGTAAATGAGTGGAAGTTATAGGGAAGTAGCTTTTGGCTTTATATAAAAAAGTTTTTTTTTTTCTTAACAATTAGAACTGTCCCAAAATGGAATAAGCTGCTTTGGGTGACAGTGTCTTGTCTCTGGAGTTCTTAACTATCTGTGGGTGATTTTGCAAAATGGATTTGAGCAGGAGTTGGGCAGATAATTTTGCACCTCAGTCTTTGATTCTAAAAAAGCCAACAAAATATTGTTCATTTACTTATACAACAAAGGGGTTAAATCCACAATGATTTCTTTATTCAGAGAATATTCCTAATGAGCATCAAATTAATAAGTTTTTACCCACTTTAGGGGATGCTATTGATTATTTAATTAAAAATACTTTTACGGAATTGGCTGGAGCAAGGGCTGGCTTTCCTAAAGTGGCAATTATTATCACGGATGGCAAATCTCAGGATGAAGTGGAAATTCCAGCGAGAGAACTTCGGAATATTGGTGTTGAAGTTTTCTCCTTGGGTAAGTTGTTTGATTCCTTAATATAAATTTATTAGTATGTTAGTCATTGTAAATGTTCATGAAAGTTAAGACTTTTTACATGAGGGATTGCTATTCAAGAAGTAGAATACATTTTCTTACACTGAGCCAGAGGGTCTTAAAATAGAAATTGAGCTTCCCCACTCCCCTCCTCCATAATTTCCTTAGTACACAAAACAATTAAGATTTATTTTCCATTTTCTATTATACACTGAATTTTTAATGACCATTAGTTTAAATATTAGCAATATTAGTAAAGGGAATCATTATGGGTTTTTTTCTTGTGTCTCAAATATTATATAATACTTGAAAAATATAAGAATTCAATTAAGATATACCTTAATTCACACCCTAATGCCATGGAAGGAGGTGGTCTTATCTTCATAAATAGCACAGAAAAATGATGGAATAGTTGGGATGAAAGTTCAGCCTGTTTTGTTAATATTCTTTTTATGGTCATTGGCTGGATATAACATGGAAAATTATAAAAAAATTTTTATTTACCAACAAATATTTTATTTAGCAAATATTAGATGCTCAGCACGATGTAACAAACTTTGGAAGATACTTAGAATGAATAAGTCATGGTCCATGTCCTGAAGGAGCTATAAATACATTAGCAATGTGAATACTTGTAAATGATTATGCAACAAAGCCTTTTCTTTTTAAGATCTGAGCAATATGGAAACATGTCTTCACTAGGGAAATCCTTGTATCACAACTCACACAAAATAGGGCCATTTTTTGTTTTCGTAGGCTCCTATGTTCATAACCATTTCTTTCTTTTCTTTTTTAAGGTATCAAAGCTGCAGATGCAAAAGAACTCAGACAAATTGCATCCCCACCTTCACTCAAGCATGTTTTTAATGTGGCTAACTTTGATGCAATTGTAGATATTCAGAATGAAATAATTTCTCAGGTGTGCTCAGGTGTTGATGAACAGCTGGGTGAATTGGTCAGTGGAGAAGAAGGTGAGTTGATGATGGTGACTCTGAAAACATTTTAATTTTTTATTTGCCCTGTTTTTACTTTTTGAAAATATGCACCAGGCTGAAAGATCAGCATCACATTTATAATATGTAGTAGAGAATTGCCTGGGTCACCAAGAGGTTAACTGAATTTCCCAAGGTCACAAAACCAGTTCATGTTAAAGGCAGAACTTGTATTCAGACCTTTCTGACATCTCCCCTTACCCTACTCCCTTCCCAAGTTAGAGCTGTATCTGATACATCATCCTTTCTTTCATAGAAGTATTAGATGTCCTGGCAAAACATATCTTCCAACATTAGGCACCACCAAATTTACATTTTTCCAACAATAGACTCTATAATATTTCTATATTACATTAAAATTTTCCTATCTTAGCTAAACTCATTATGTAAAGATTTAATGTAAAAAACAGTCAGCACAGTAATTTAATTAACATGATATCCTTAAATCAATGCTTTTGGACAAATTTTGAATTGCTATTTCCTTCTAGAGCATTTTTATTACTTGGCATTTGTTTTCACAGATTACTGTGGACAGTATATTTATAGAGAATATTTTATTTTTTTTTCTTAATAGCTGTCTTTTATATAGCATTTCATGCTAATTATCTCTTTTGATCCTCAAAAGAATCTTCTGAGCCTGGCATTATAAGTATTATTATCACCATTATACAGAGGGAGAAATTGAATTTCAGAGAGGTGAATTGACTTTCCCAAGATAATATAGTTGCAAGTTTGAGCCTAGAGCTGTTTCCAGGTCACTATCACTCTTCTCCCAGTCTAATATTGTCAGATAAGTAACATATATATGTATGAACATTCTTTTTTTTAATTGACTTACAAGGAAAAGGACTTTTCAGCTAGTACCTCCTAAGTACTTTCCCAAATATTAGAGGATTTTAGAGTCTCCAAGAAATAATAAGTCAATTTCACTTATTTGTATATCTGGGAATTTTTCTCATTTTAAAAATTCCTTTCAGTTCATGTCTTCCAATGCATGGAAGAAAGACAAGACACTTTAAAGGATGTTTAACATCTGATAGTCAACCTTTTGTGCAAAGCCTTTATAATTTCCCCTTAAAGTTATTTTCTCATCCTCACCATTCAAATGGGATTCTAAAGCACATTCTAAACAGAGGTATATGCATCTCAAAAACCCCCTTACAGTCTGGAATTTCTAGTCTTTGGATCTCTTTTGGCAAATCTTTATGGGTCTTAGTTCTGACTTTTAGAATCTCTCTTATAAGTTCATTTACCAAAAGTTCTTTTTCTTATTTCATTATCTAATTGCTCTACTTCTGATTCTACTCCCTCCTCTAATTTCAAATAATAAAATTGAATTTTGTAGTTGGAAAGAAACTTAGTGATTATTTAGTTCAGTCTCCTTATTCATTCCTACTGTCCATTCCTCTTTTCTTCTCCCTCTCCCCTTATTCTCTTCCTCTTTCCTGTTTTTTCAGTCTCCCCCTCTCCCTCCCTTCTTAACCTCTCCCTCTGTTCCTCTCCCCTCTTTCCCTTACCTTTCTTATCTCATTCCCCTTTTTTCTCTGCTCTGTCCTCCTCCCTCCCCCCACCTTTCCTCTTCTTCCACTCTTCTCTCTTTATCTTTTAATCCCTTAATTCTTCTTCTTTAATGTTCCCCTTTATCTTTATTGGCCTGCTTTGACTGTTTATGTTTGGTTTGCCCAGAGACTTACAACTTAATCCTCTTGAATACATCTTCATCTCTTCCCACGTTAACTTTGGCTGACTCAGGAAGCATCTTATATGAATCTATTTATATACAAGTTGTCTCCCAGATTAGAATGTAAGCTCTTTGAGGACAAGGACTATTTTGACTCTTTCTATCCCCAGTCCTAAGCACAGTACCTGGTGCATACTTAATAAATGCTTGTTGATTGATACATTCGTATTACACTTTAGTAAGTGTTCACAGAACTGTATGAGTTTAAACAGAAGTGATTTTCTTTCCAAAGTCTTTTTTTTTTCTTTAAGCAGTTGGGGTTAAGTAACTTGCTCAAGGTTACACGGCCAGTTATTTCTGGGTGTGGTGCTGAGTGTCTGAGCCTGGGATTCGATCTCCAGGTCGTCCCAACACTGGAGCCGGTGCTCTTACTCGCTGAGCCACCTGGCCACCCCTTCCAAAGTCTTTTAATAGAACTGGTGATTTCTAGTCTTGCTATTCTGTTTAGAAAAGTGAAGTGTTCTTCTTCATATGTTGGTCTTATTTAAAAATCTGCCATGGAGTGTTTTGTGTGTGTGTGTGTGTGTGTGTGTGTGTGTGTGTGTGTGCGTGTGTGTGTGCGTATGATCTCAAATTTTCTTGTCAAAAATCTTGGAGATGAATATGAACATGAACATATTGTTGTATGTTTTTGTTTTTATATTATAATGAGTTCTGCACTCTGGTTTTATATTATAAAATAGTGTTATCTGACACAAATGAAATATTATGGAGTTCAGTCAGTTTCTAGGAAAAGTTTTCCTAAATACTTTGGAAGGCATTAACACACATACTTTCTATATAAGCATTATTCCTTGAAAGGCTATAAGCAGATCTAATGGAACATTAAAAATATATTGTAGGGAACAATCTGAAATTGATGACTTGGTTTTTTGGGAGAATTAGCATATTAAGTGTGCTATGCTAATATCCTCCCCTCCTCCAAGGAAACCTTCTTTCCTATTAGCCAGTTCCTCTCAAAAGCATTGGTCCTTTAAATTAGATAGGAAGATTTTTAGACATTAACTTTTCTTTTTTTTTTTCATTTTTCAAATGCTTTATTTACTTCTGATTTACATCATTCATTTCTGCCAGATTTTGAGTTACAAATTTTCTCCCCATTTTTCCCCTAATCACCACCCAAGAATAGCAATGCCACAGGATATCCCCTCCTCCAATCTGCTCTCTCCCATATCTTCTCCCATACCCCCTTCGACTTTTCCAGTAGGGCATGGTGGATCTCTATGCCCCAGTGCCTGTATATCTTATTTCCCAATTACATGTAAAATAGCATTAATAATAGTATATATGTATATATAATTTTAAACATTTGATTTTAAAACTTTGAATTCCAGATTCATTCCCTTCCTTCCTTGTCACCCACCCTTACTGGGAAGATAAGCAGTTCAGTATAGATTGTACATGTGTAGCTAATGCAAAACATTAACATAGTAGATACATTGTAAAAGACTGACTATATTTCCCTCCCTCCTATCCCACCACCCACTTGTCCTATTCTCTACTTTGATCCCATCCCTTTTCAAAAGTGAGTTCTTCCAACTTCCCTCCCCACCCGCCTGTGCTCCCTTCCATCATCCCCCCTCTCATCTCCTTCCCCCTACTTTCCTGTATGGTGAGATACCCTATTTAGTGTGTATTTCATTCCCTCCCCTAGCCAAATTCAGTGAGAATAAGGTTGATCCATTCCCTTTTGCCTTCCTATTCTTCCCTTCCATTGTAACCCTTTTACCCTTGCCTCTTCTTTATGAGATACTTTACCCCATTCTGTCTCTCTCCATTTCCTCTCATTATATTCCTCTCTCACCTCTTAATTTCCCCTTTTAAGTATCATCCCTTCCTATTAAATTGGTCCTGTGCCCTCTATCTATGTATACCTGTAAGCATATATACACACATTCACACATGTATTCATACACCTGTATACCCTCTGATATATATATATATTTCTATTCCCTTCAACTATTTTCATACTGAGAAAAGTTTCATCAATTACAATTATCATTTTTCCATGTACGAATGTTAATAGTTCAACTTTGATCAGTGGCTTATGATTTCTTTTCCCTGTTTACCTTCTCAAGCTTCTCTTGCTTCTTGCATCTGGATGTCAAATTTTTTATTCAACTCTGGTTTTTCATTAAGAATGCTTGAAAGTCCTCTATTCCACTGAATAACCATATTTATCCCTGAAAGATGATACTCAGTTTTGCTGGGTATGTGATTCTTGATTTTAATCCCAGCTCATCTGCCCTCTGGAATATCCTATTCCAGGCCCTTCGATCCCTCAGTGTAGAAGCTGCCAGATCCTGTCTTATCCTGATTGTGTTACCACAATATTCAAATTGTTTCTTCCTGGCTGCTTGTAATAGTCTCTCCTTAATCTGGGAATTCTGTAACCTGGCTATAATATTCCTAGGAGTTTTCTTTTTGGGATATTTTTCAGAGGTGATTGGTGGATTCTTTCAACCTCTATTTTACCTTCTGGTTCTAAAACATCAGGGCAATTTTCCTTGAGAATTTCTTGGAGGATGATTTCTAGGTTCTTTCCCTGATCATGGCTTTCAGGTAGTCCAATAATTTTTAAATTATCTCTCCTGGATCTATTTTCTTTTTTTTTTTTCATTTTGGAGGGCAGTTGGGGTTAAGTAACTTGCTCAACGTTACATGGCTAGGTTTTTTGTGTGGGTGTTAAGTGTCTGAGGCCAGAACCAAACTCAGGTCCTCCTGACTCTGGGGCCATCGCTTTACTCACTGCGCCACCTAGCTGCCCCTTTCAGAGTCTGACTTTTTTTTTTTAAGCAATTGGGGTTAAGTAACTTGATCAAGGTTACATGGCCAGTTATTTTGTGTGGGTGTTAAGTATCTGAGGCCGGAACTGATCCCAGGTCTCCCGACTCCGGGGCCGGCGCTCTTACTAACTGCACCACCTGGCCGCCCCTCCTGGATCTATTTTCCAGGTCAGTGGTTTTTCCCATGAGATATTTCACATTGTATTCTATTCTTTCATTTGTTTGGATCTGTTTAACATCATCTTGATTTCTCTTACAGTCACTAGCTTCCTTTTGCTCCAATCTAAATCCGAGGGAACGATTCTCCTCATTGAGCTTTTGCTATTCTTTTTCCATCTGGCAAATTCAGCTTTTCAAGGCAATCTTCTCCTCATTGCCTTTTTGAGCCTCTTTTGCCAATCGAGTCAGTCTGTTTTTTAAAGTGTGATTTTCCTCAGTCAGGCTGTTGACTCTCATTTCGTAATTTTCTTGCATAGTTCTCATTTCTTTTCCCAATTTTTCCTCTATTTCTCTTATCTGTTTCTTAAGGTCCTCTATGGCCTGTAACCAGCTCATATTTTCCTTTGAAGCTTTTGGTGCAGGAGTTCTGACTTCACTCTCTTCCTCCTGTTCCATGCTTTGCTCCTTTGTGTCCCCAAAATAGGAGTCTAATGTTGGAATCTTCTGTTTGCTTTGCTTCCTTTGTCTGGTCATGTCACCCTTCAGTCACTTGACCCCTGAGCTTTTTGCCACAGTAGGACTCTGCCACCAGACAGGGGAGCTTCGTTCCAAACACTGGGGTTTTTCTCAGTTGCCAGAGGTATTAGATGGGTGCCCTCTCTGAGGCCTCCACACCCTCTGGCAAGCTGGACACACACCCCAGGACCTCCACCCTAGACTGCAATCCAGATCCAAGCAGGTTAAAGCAAGAGCGATTACCCCTCAGATTGGTGCTTGGTCCCCCTACACTCTGCAGGCCAGGAGCTGAATCTGCAATGTGGCACAGGCACTGCATCTAAGCTGCTTCTCGCCCTGGGGGCAAAAGCCATGCACTCCCACTTACTGGGTCCCAAAGTCCAGGCTGCACTGACCTCTCACTTTGTCCTTTGCATCTGTGTGTTGATGAATCTGGAAATGGCCACAGCTGCTGCTGATCTGGAGTCCCTCCCCTAGCAACTGGTCAGTCCCTCCCTGGGGCTAAAACCTCCTCAGGAGTGGCTGGGCTTGGCTCCCAGAGTCCTGCACTGGCCAATTCCTGCTGGCCTACCGGGCTGTCCTCAGTGGGAGGTTAGCTTCTCTGTGTGATTTTGTGGGTTCTGTAGCTCCAAAGTTTGTTTAGAGTCCCCTTTTACATGGATTAGGGAATGTGGAAGCAGGAGGTGCGTGGAGGTCCTGCTTCTACTCTGCCATCTTAACTCCGCCCCCGACATTAACTTTTTTTTTTTTAAGCAGTTGGGGTTAAGTAACTTGCTCAGGGTTACACGGCCAGTTATTTCTTGGTGTGGTGCTAAGTATCAGAGCCCGGATTCAATCCCAGGTCATCCTGACACTGGGACCAGTGCTCTTACTCTCTGTGCTACCTGGCCGCCCTGACATTAACTTTTCTTGACACATTAATGATTAATTTGATAAGGACAAAAACACTTTGGACTTCTCTTTTAACTGACATTCTAATTTATAGTTATTTGTACACATGGCTTATCTCTTTTGTTAGAGTGCATGCTCCTTGAGGAAAGGAAATGTTTCAATGGCCTTTGGCCAAAAGCAAAAAAAAAAAAAAAGTCCTATTTTATTTTTTTGCCCATAATGTCCACCAAAAGGGCATGTACTTGGCAAGAGCTTAATCAATGCTTGTTGAAGATAAGTTAAAAAGATCTGTTATAGAATATAGTAAAGCTTGCTTGAGTAATTTCATCTCATTGTTTTTAACCTTGTTTTGTCTCAAATGTTCAGTTGTAGAACCTCCTTCAAATCTGGTTGCCACTGATGTATCATCGAAATATGTTAAGCTCAGTTGGGATCCATCTCCTAGTCCTATAACAGGCTATAAAGTGTTTCTCATGCCAATGATACCAGGAAGTAAGCAACAAGCTTTGAGTGTTGGTCCTCAAACTACCTCTTTGAATGTAAGAGACCTTTCTGCAGATACAGAATACCAGATTAATGTCTATGCAATGAAAGGACTCACATCCAGTGAACCCATTTCAATAATGGAAAAGACTCAGCCAATGAAAGTTCAAGTGGGTAAGTAATTTGATTTGGATTGTTTGAAAATCTATCAAATAGTTTGCCTTGATTGCTCACCTTAAAAAAAAAAAACATGTTTAATGGATATCAGTTGACTTTATATCCCTTTCATTTCCTAATGCATCCTTTCTCTACTCTTCAGAAGGCCATCCTTTTTAAAAAGAGGGAGAAAAAGCCTGCTTTATAAAAGCTAATCAACAAATTAATCGAACTTGACAGCATATGCAATATTCCACATTCATAGTTAGTCTCTTTGGAAAAGAAATAAGATGCATTTTCTCTTTTATTATTTTATTTTATTTATATTTAAAACTAAGCTAATCAGTATCACATAATATTCAGAGTTTTTGATATTGCTATTGCTTTTCTTTCCACTTACATTAGTTGTGCTTGTCCACAAGTTAGTTTTACCTAGTAAAAGAGGAATGACATGAAAGTTTTTAAAGCCACATAGATAACTAGAAGTACAGATTCATTGAACTTTAATTAGAATTTATTTTCTCTTTGCAGAATGCTCCCGTGGTGTGGATATAAAAGCTGATATTGTGTTTTTAGTTGATGGCTCTTACAGCATTGGAATTGCCAACTTTGTTAAAGTTAGAGCGTTTTTGGAAGTCCTTGTGAAAAGTTTTGAGATTTCACCCAACAGGGTGCAGATCAGCCTTGTCCAATACAGCCGGGACCCCCATACTGAGTTTACATTGAAAAAATTTAATAGAGTTGAAGACATCATTGAAGCTATTAATACATTCCCCTACCGAGGTGGATCCACAAATACAGGCAAAGCCATGACCTATGTGAGAGAGAAAATATTTGTGGCTAGCAAAGGATCTCGGAGCAATGTACCAAAGGTTATGATTCTTATTACTGATGGGAAATCATCAGATGCCTTTAGAGACCCTGCTATAAAACTCAGGAATTCAGATGTTGAAATCTTTGCAGTTGGCGTCAAGGATGCAGTTCGGTCTGAATTGGAAGCTATTGCCTCTCCCCCTCCTGAAACTCATGTGTTCACAGTGGAAGATTTTGATGCTTTTCAGAGGATATCATTTGAACTTACTCAGTCTATCTGTCTTAGAATTGAACAAGAATTGAAAGTTATAAAGAAGAAATGTAAGCCATTCTTGTGGTATAGAAAAAGTGTTGTTCATGTATAGTTGTTATGGTATTTTTATATAACAAATGCTACATAGCATTGGGATTTCTTTAGTACAAAGGGTAAAGGGACTTCCTTACATTTTTGAAGAGTATTAAACAGTTCTATCATTTAACTCTCATTTCTGACTCCCCTATGAATATGGAATTTTTATTTACTGGCATAGAAAGATTGTCCTTCTAAGAAAGATGCTTTGGTGCTCCCAGAGAAAATGTAGAGGACAAATCATGAACTTTGGAGTCAGAGGACCTGAGTTCAAACCCTAGTTCTATCATTCATTACCTACAAGACCTTGGGCAAGTCACTTAATAAGGTAGCTAGGTAGTGCTGCATAAAATACTTGTCTTAGAGTAAGGAAGATCTGAATTCATGTCCTGCCCAAGATGCTTACTATCTATGTGACTGGGAAAATCACTTAAACTTCCTTAGTCTCTGTTCCTTACATACAAAATGAGGTTGGATTTGGTGGCCTTTAAGATTCCTTCCAGCCCTAAAACTATAATGCTAAGATTATTCACTTACTGATTAATTAACTAAGGTCGTGGCCATTCCTGGTGGGATTTGGATCCACATTAATCTCCCTAGAACAATAATTTCATTATGTCAACACTTGACTCATCTTAGTATTTTGTTGCCTTTAGCCAAAGGCTCTTGTAACTTTTCCTGCTCAGAACCTTTCACTGGTACCCTATTGCCTTCTAAACAAAGTTTAGACCCTTCAGTTTTGCATTCAACAATCTGGTTCCAACCTACCTTTCCAGCTTCAAGATAGGCCCTGATTGCTTATTGAAGTCTTCTAAAATAAGTACCATTCTTAGCTGAGAGGAACTAGGCTCTGTGGGCTTTTCTGCAATTGTAGGATCATAAATTTAGAGCTAAAAGGGGTCTTAGAGGTCATCATGTACAAGGCCCTCATTTTATAGATGAAGAAACCGAGGCCCAGGTTATGACTTGTCTAGGGGTCCATAGTATTTGGTGGGATTCAAACTCAGGTCTTCTTGACTCCCAGTCCAATGCTCTATCCATTACATCACAATGCCTCTTGATTGAAGGACCATTTGGGAACTATTAAATGTTGGTTATGAGATGTAATGGTAACCATTTCTCAGTTATGTACAGTATTAAGAAATATGGAGAATTTCAGGCAATACAAAACATCTGTGTTTTGTCAGATTCTGTTCATTAAAAATAGTTTTTTCCTTTCTTTTTTTTTTCATATAGCTTATGTGCCTCCAAGGGATCTGAACTTTTCTGGTGTGACTTCAAATAGTTTCAAAGTCAACTGGTCTCCAGGTGGAGAGCATGTTTTTACATATCACATCACATACAGGGAAGCTGCTGGTGGGGAAGACCTCACTGTTGTAGAGCCTGCTTCCAGTACCAGTGTTGTTCTAGACCACTTAAAGCCAGAAACCTTGTACTTGGTCAATGTGACAGCAGAATATGAGGATGGTTTCAGTGATTCCTTACCTGGAGAAGAAACAACTTTGGAAGGTATATTACAATTTTGCTAATTAAAAAAAATACAGCTTATAATGTTGTTTTGGCTTGACAGGTATATTGTCATCAAATCATCTGCTGCCTCATCCAGAATTTTGTATTTGCAATCACTTTCTATGAGTATTAGCAATGCTTAAACTTAAGATCTTAAAATATGTGAATATGTATTTCATAGTTTCAAAGAAGAGAGGGAAAAATTTAAAAATACATATATATATATAAAATCAATTTACTTGAATCTCTTGGTTTATTATCATGCCAAGTGATTAATGAATTAACTCATGAAATGCTGCATTTTTGCTGTACCATATATCAGTAATGGCCACATTTTCATACTTTTATGAAGTTGTTTAAACCTTCTGTATTACCCCAGTGACAGATCTGTTACAAGTATAAATCTTGAACTCTCTTAGTGTAGATATCATCTGAACATTTTCACAAGAATCATGACCTTGAATGCATTTAGTTCTATCTACCAAAACTTTTAGTGGATGAAGTAAGGCTAAGAGAAGATACTAGTTGAGGATGGAGCTTCCTGGATAGCTCTTCTCACAATTTGTGAGCCTGAAGCTAGCTTTCTGCACCCTTTAGGAGTGAAAAGACTAGCCAGGTGCAGATGCCTTGATTTTATGACTATCTGCACAGAAGGAGAAGTAAAAATTGCAGAAATTAGGGAAGGAGCCTTGAAGAATGGTTATATTTAAGGATGGCTATCTTCAAATAAGGATAAATGACTATATTTAAAGATGCTCCAAGTATTGAATTTTGCTTTGTAGGAAAATAAAGTTGTGGTGGTGTCTTCTATTGACACATTTTGTTGCATCAAACCTGGATTTAACCTGAAGAAGAGGAAATGAAGGGGTTAGCTTGAGTAACAGTGCAGGTTAGACAAGATGGCCTTTGAGGTAACTTCCAACTTGGAAATTCTATGATTCTGAGACATCCAAGGAATCTTCAAATATGTACAGGGTCACAGTGAATGTAACAGCTGTTCTTCATTTCCACTGAGGCATAGAAGAATAAGAAGCAGGCTAAGACAAGAGTATGAAGAATTTAGAGTCTTTACAGAGAAGAATTTGCTGATAGTGTTTTTAGATGCTAGAAGTATTTGCTTGTGGGAGCCTGTTAAATCTCTTTCTCTGGGCAGCTTTAAAAATAAGATTGATCTGCATCCATTGAGATGGTTTGGGCGTATCTTTGCCAGATTGCAGGAAGAGCAGTTAGATAATCTAGATCTGTTCCTGGTTTAGGATTTTATGACTGTGATTTAAAGGTTCCTTTTAACTTCTCATATCAATAATTAGACATATCCTTGATTTCTACTTTTGTCTTGGGTAATAGAAAAGATGGAGTATGGGCTTCAATTGTATAAAGTGGTGCTTTCTTCTAAGGTTGTGATCTCTGTTTATGCCTAGATAAGTCCTAAACCCTGACAGCTTTACTTTGTCATGTAAATGGAAAGCATATTTTAAGTAATAATTTTGGTATAGTACATTATAGGATAGTATAGTATAGTATAATATGGTATGGTATGGTATGAAATTAATGGTATGATATAATATGGTATTGTATAGCATAGCTTATTATTATCCAGAAGTATGATTTTTTTAAAATAAGCATAGGGAACTCTCAGTTATGGAAATTTGCTTTCCTGATACACATTGGCAACCTCACTGTAAATTGTACTCTGAGTTGCCTTGAGTTACTGAGAGGCTTACTGGTATGTGTTAGAGATGGGTCTTGAGCCCAGATTTTCCTGACTCTAAGGTGACCTATATCCATTATCCCACATTGCTACTTATGTAGTGAATATTATAGTGAAGTCTTTTCCTTGCCATAAGAGGCAAAAAACAAAACAGTAAAATTCTATTTCTAATTATGTAGCTATAATGGAGTCTGGGAATTAAATGCCACCCCCACTCCAAGTATCATTCAAATGCATAAAATTGTGATTCTCTACCTCTCATCTCGAGTTATTGTTTCTCTGTTTCTCCTGGCTACCAGAACTAAATCAGAGAAAGTAGTCAAGGGGCTGAAAACCATGATAAAAGTTTTTTTTAGCCCCTCAACTCCCTTCCCTCTCAGGAACTACTACACAATGGTGTTTTTTTTTTTTTTTTTATTAAGCAATCAGGGTTAAGTAACCTGCTCAAGGCCACACGGCCAGTTATTTCTGGGCGTGGTGCTGAGTGCCTGAGCCCGGGATTCGATCTCCAGGTCGTCCCAACACTGGAGCCAGCACTCCTACTCGCCGAGCCACCTGGCCACCCCTAAGCAATTGGGGTTAAGTAACTTGCTCAAGGTTACATGGCCAGGTATTTCTGGGTGGTTGCTAAGTGTCTGAGTCCGGGATTCGATCTCCAGGTCTATCTCAACACTGGAGCCAGTGCTCTTACTCGCTGTGCTACCTGGCCGCCCCTACAGTGGTGTATTATATATTTTAATAGCTTCTAGTCATTACTTAAAATTTATTAAGTGCTCAGTGATTGTGTGCTATCAGTGGCTCATTTTAATAGGTCAACAAGGCAGAGAAGACAGTGCTCCTTAACTTCCATTTACTGTCAAATGTTTTTCAAATAGATGGGAACTCAGAAGAATTTAAGTTAAAGAGTGAAAAGGTCACATAACTTCTGAGGTGGAAGGGATGTTGGAGCTCATCTAGCCCAGTCTGGTCATTTTACAGATGATGAAATTGAGGAAAGGAGATGGGAATGCTGTAATCAGGTACACATGGTAGTTAGTATTTATAGTTCAAAATCACTTCTCACTTATTTATCTTTTTTTTTTAAGCACTTGGGGTTAAGTAACTTGCCCAAGGTTACATGGCCATTTTTTTTTTTTGATGTGGGTATTAAGTATCTGAGGCCAGAACCGATCCTGGGTTCTCCTGACTCCGGGGCCGGTGCTTTTACTCACTGCGTCACCTAGCCACCCCCTCACTTATTTATCTTATGAGCATTTGGTATAATCTCTCTGTCCCAGTCCAAATAACAAAGTTATTATTATTTTTCCTGAACAAAGATTTTAAAATATCTTCTTTCTTTCAGTGAAAGGAACTCCTCGCAACTTAAAAGTGACAGATGAAACCACTGATAGCTTCAAAATTGCCTGGACTCAAGCCCCAGGGAAAGTCTTAAGATACCGGATTGTGTATAGGTCAGTTCCTAGTGGAGCAAGACAAGAAGTCACAGTTCCAGCAAATGAACGTAGAAAGACACTCGAGAACTTGACCCCTGATACAAAATATGAAGTGTCTGTTATCCCTGAGTACTTTTCTGGACCTGGAAATCCGCTAACTGGAAATGCAGCTACTGAAGAAGGTACGTCAAAAATTCAGATGGCAGCTGCTTGTGCAAAATGAAACAGTCTTGTGGCTATAATCCAACTAATTTAATATCCTACATCTATTAAAAAAGAAAAAAGAAATAGTACTTTTGTCCTGCTTATATGCTTTTAAACAAAACTGTTTGGCCCACTTCTTTACTTTACCTTTTCATGCTCAACCTGAAATATCCAGTCCAGATGTTCCTTATGAATTTCTATGATCATATATTCTCAGATCCTAGCACATGAAAATAGTAAAGGAGGATTATTTGGGCTTTTTTCTCCTAGTAAGCTATATGACTCGCTTGAAATAGATCCTATTTAATGGGCTATATATTTTTAAAAGTGGATTTATTTTTAAGGGCTACTTAAAGAAAAGCTTTCAGTATTGTGAGATTTAATGTTTGGTATACATAAGAACAGGGATGAGGATTTGATATGATGTGAAACATTGTGTGGGAAATGGTGGTTAAGCTATAATTGTATCAGTGTTTTGACTGTGCTGGCCTTGACAGTTGGACTGAAAGGTTGTTACATAGGTTGTAAGTTGATGCCTAAGGTGGCAGTAATGAAGTAGGTTCTTCGTAGATAACTGACTGACTCATTATGGACTGGCCCTGCCTCAGCAGTCTATATCCAATGCTTCTTCATTCTTCCTTCTTCTGGAATGAAATTTCCTGAAATACTTTTGTGCCCTTTCAGGAGGTGCCAAAGTGTTGAATTGCCACAGAGATGGGTTAATGTCCTCTCTATCAGAAAATTTATGACCTAATGGGTGTGTAAGAACTACACTGTCACTTAACTACTGTTTGCCTCATTTTCTTCATCTGGAAAATGGGTATAATAATAACACCTACCTCACAGGGTTATTGTGAGAATCAATTAAGATAATAGTTGTAAAGAGCTTAACACAGTGTTTGGTACATTTTAAGTACACTAAAATATTAGCTATTGTTATTATGATTCGAGCATAATTTTCATTATGTGATGTGTAATATGAGTATAAGCCAACTCAAATTCAACTGGTGGTTATCATCCTTCAATATTCATAGGAATAGTAAATGTTTCCCCCATTGACAATTTCATGGAAAAATCCAAATCCAAATTGGGATAACTAATCAACTTGCATATTTTTGGCATATCTTTAATCCAATTTTTGGCAATTCATTGTGGTTGAAATAAGGGGCTTTGACATATATAAACACAGGAAAAGGAACTCATTACTTTTCTTGATGTATTTTAATTATGACATCTACATAGGACCACATTTGCAATTATTGTGACACTATTGGCTAATTGACACCATTTGCTGTATTTGTCACAGATGCAACTAAGTATGAGAATTTTTCTTAAACTATGTATGCAAATTTGATTTAACACAAAAATTGGTAAGATAACAGAATATATCCTAAGCCCTTTCTGTTTTAGTAATGTATTTTCATGTGTTTTTTTTAACTTCATAAAGTTCTAGGAAATCCAAGAGATTTAAGAGTTACTGACCCTACAACATCATCAATGAAGTTATCTTGGAGTGCAGCACCAGGAAAAGTTAAACAGTACCTTGTAACATACACTCCAGTGGCAGGAGGCGAAACCCAAGAGGTAACCGTGAGGGGTGATACAACCAGCACCCAACTGAAGGGCTTAGACCAAGGTGCAAAATACTACTTGTCAGTGACTGCGTTGTATGCTTCTGGAGCTGGTGATGCTCTTTCTGGAGAAGGAGCAACACTGGAAGGTAATGCTTTTTTTTCTTTTATGAGATGTGTTTAAAATGTTTGTAACTGAGTCCAGAAGACCTAAATTTCCTGGAATTTGTATCCCTCCACATCAAGATATTTATGTTGAAAAGTAGCTATTTCTATTCAGACATGCATTTTAGTCAGAAACAGTAGTAGTTAGCACTCACTATGTTCCAGGCACTGTGCTAAATGCCTTACAATTCTTACCTCAATTCTTCTTTGCAACAACTCTCAGAGGTAGGTGCTGTTATTCCCATTTTACAAATGAGGAAACAGTCAAATAGAGGTTAAGTGACTGGATTTGAACTCAGGCTTTCCTGATTCATGGCTTGGCGCTCTGTGCTGTCTGAGATGTTAACTGTAAAAGCAAGATTATTCAGAAAAGGCAAATATATTTTGGGATCATTTTTGTAATGGGGAAAATTGTGAGAAGAAAAATGTATTTGTTGAAGACAAGTAGGTTGTTGATGAAAATGAGATGAGATTCTAAGAGATTAAGAGCTAGAAGAAACTTAAGCTATCATTTAGTCCAACTCTTAAAAAAAATTTTTTTATATAGATGAGGAAACTGAGGTCTAGAGATGTTAATTGACCCTTTAAAGGCACATAGCTAGTTAGTTCCTTGCCAGTGGGTATTTTTTATTCTTTGTATCTATTACCAATGTCTACTACAATGTTTAGCATATAGTAGGCACTTAATACATGTTTACTAATTGATTGATTGATTACTAGGACTTCAGATGGGTCTCTAGACATCTAGTTCAGTAAGTTTTTAATTATCCCATTATCTTAACACAAAAGCTTTTGAAATTATTTTAACATTTTTCTTAATATATGATTGGATGTCTAAGCTTGTCATTCACAATTTCTTTGGAAAAGGTTGGTGCTAAAATTGTCAGAGAGGGAATCTTATCAACCAAAAAGTAAACCACTAGGTTCTTTTGGTGATAATAACAGTGTGATGGGTAATATAAGTTACCTAGAGTTTCTGGTTTGATTTTTCTTTAAGCAATAGTTTTAAGCAGGAATCTCCCAAGTTTAGTTCCTTCCCAGTAGAATGAAGATTGATACTTTGCTTGATCAGCTATGAGTTTGGAGAATTTTTCATAGTGCTCTAGACCCGTTTTCCCAAACAAAGGCCATGGAACAACCCTTGGTGGGGAGAGGGAGATTTGGTGTGACTTCCAAGTAATGTGCGTTCAACTGTTAGGAAGGTGAGAAGATGGAGCGCAATCTACCCTTTCTCCCATATAGCAAGTTGCAGGCTTGTCTCTTACACAACTACACTACACCCTTGAATTCTTCTATGTTCTGTCTTCTCCTATCACTGACTTTTTGGAGCTATGTAGGGGTAGTATTATCATACACGTCAACCTTGACACCCACTGCAGCAAAGGAAGGCAAAATTTCCCTTGGCACTCTCACCACCCCCAGCATTTCTATACTTTTGTCTCACTATCACCTTGTTACTGCAGTAGGCATCCCTCAATGATAGGCTCTGTGCTTTGGGATAACAGCTGATTATGAAGCCACCTACACATTTTTAACTCAGTAAACTTCTCTATTTCTGTTTGAGGATACCACTATCCTTTCAGTCACTGAATAACTTTAAGTGTTATTAAGAATAACCTCAGTGTTATACTTGATTCTGCACTCTTCCTTATCCCACATACATAATTGGTTGTAAAAATTTGTCTAACACTATTTCTCACAACTATTTTCTTTCATCCATTCATAAAATCCACCATTCTAGTTCGGTCCAACATTATCTTTTACCTGGACTATAGAATGGTCTTTTAATTTGCCTTCCAGCTTCAAGCATCCCAACTCCAATCTATTCTCCACATAACTACTGAATGAATTTTTCTCAAGCAAAGGTCTCACTATGTTTCTTCCCTGCACAATAAATACTGGTGGCTCCCTATTGACTCTAGAATCAAAATATTATTCCATCTTCATCTCATTGTTTTTTTTTTTACTTTCCATTTCTGTTTATTTCAAAATGTATGTGTTAGTATAGTATTATTTATATATGTTATAAACTAATAAATGTACAGATATTGGGGTTTCATGCTCAAAAATTTTTTACTGTAGGTATGTATTATCAAGAAAGCTTGGAAATCACTGCCCTAGATAATTTTCAGGGGTATTTATATGAATTGTTGTTTATCTTGGTCAGCTAGGATTCTTTAGCACATAACATCTAATATATTATCTATATAACCTTGAGCAACTCACATTACCCCTCTGGACCTCGATTTCCTCATTTGTAAAATGAAAGAGTTGGACTAGATGGTCCCTGAATTCCCTTTCACTTTTAGGTCTATGAGCCTACAAACTAAACACATAGCACAAGATGGGTTTAAATAAAATGCTTATTCAATTTACCTGTGAGAGAGAGATCAGCAAGCATTGAATTATACATTTTAAAGGCATACTGTTTTGTTGACACTGACCTTCCCCCTCTCCCCCCAGTGAGAGTAACTGTGGTATGGTAGTTAGTTAGAGTTTTTCAAAACCTGGGTTTAAGCCTTGTCTCTGATACATACTAGCTATGTGACCATGGACGAGTCAGTGCATCTTTCAGTATACCAGAGACTATCCAAGATCTGTTAGTGGAGGGAATTTCCATACCAGGAGTTTCCCCACACTAATGAAATAACAGACGTCTCTCCTTTTCCCATCCCCAAAGTAGAAACGGTACAAATTAAAGCTAAAATGTAAACTCTTGCAGTGTGAAGTAATGATCGAGTAAATATCTAGCAAAATAAATGGCTTCATGAACTTGATGAGATTGTTAGAGATGGATCCAGCAAAGATTAAATATCCAACAGTACTTGGAAAATTCTAGTTAAAGACAGGGGTGAGGAGAAAATAGCTGAAGTTGTTTATCCCCGTGTCCAAAGAAATCCAGATTTGGAGCATAGTATGTTGATACAGAATGCTTTTTCTGTGGATGGGCACAACTCAAAGCTAATTTTGAAATCCTATTATCATGATTGTGGACATACTTTTTTAGGTACATACAGTTCAATTAAACTTGCTTTTTATTTGTGTCAGGCCCTGTACTGGGGATACAAAGGCAGAAATGAGATGGCTCCTGCCCTCAAGGAGCTTACAAATTACTGATTGTAATATTTAGCACTTCAAAAAAAAATAATGGTTAAAATGGTAGCTCGTAACAAGAAGTCATACATAGGGTGGAAATGAATTATTTACTCAAACTGTCTTCCTCAGGATATAGCCATGGTGCCTAAGAATGCTTAGGAATATTCCTCTGATTTTAGAATGCATATTTAAAAGGGTAGAAAATCTTTAAGTTATATGAACTAAAATTGGCCCAGGCTGCAGTGACCTAGTCAGAACAGTAAAAGGATGCAAACTCTACATATGTAATAACATATGGTATTTTATGGAGATTTGCCTTTTTCCTTGTGATTTATTGCATTACCTTTGCTCTTATACTTCCAACTGACTTTTTGTGTATTTACTCACCTGCTACAATTTGCAGGGAGTATACTTTTAACCTTTAACCTACTTTTTAACCTAGACTGATCATGAACTTCATTTTGACTTGTGAAGATGTCACCTCCACACTGTCTTGAAATGCAAAATAATTACACTTTTAAAATGTTCTTTATTCCCTGTACCTTAAAAAATGGCTTTCTTCTTAGCCAGAAGACCTTTTAAATAGTAAAACATGATCTGAGGAATAAAATTTTTTTTTATAGCCCAACTGACTGCTCTAGCTTTAGAGTAATCACTTTCTACAAGGGCTCTGATTCGTTAAAGCTAGTCATGGATAGCTAAATAAACAACTTAAACTTTTCTTACTTCAGAAGATTCCTGATAACATGAATGTGGCTTTCCTTTCTAGTCATGAAATTGTGACATCTCTATTAATCCGTTTATAGGCAAAAAATTCCATTCTGCACATCACAGGAAAGGAAGAAACCTTAGCTGACATCTAGTGGGACACTACCTCCACCTCACTTAGGATCATAGAGCTAAAGCTGGTAAATACCTGAGAGATCATCCAGTCCAGCTCCATTTCTGCCTCACTTAAATACAATTCACATGCAAGTATAGACGTTACCTGTAGTGTCATTGATCCTTTTTGAAAAAGAGATAAACATCAATTTTCTGGATGAAGGATGGAGGCTCAGAATGACTCAATCATTTGCCTGTCTAGTAGCAAAATATTAGAGGGGGAATTGAAACCTAAGGCCTCTGATGCCAAATTCAGCACTTTTCTCACAGAAGCAAACTTCCTTTCCACATCTTAATATGAGTAACCAAGACCCAAAGAAAGTAATGACTTGTCTAAGGTCACAATGGTAGTAAGCAGTTGAACTGGGGTTGAACCCAGATTTCTGACTCCAAATCTAGTTATCTTTTCACTGTGTCAATCAATTAATAAGCACTTATTAAGGACCTGTTATGTACCAGGCACTGTGCTAAGTGCTAGGGATACAAAGAAGAAAAAAAGCAATCCTTGCTCTCAAGGGGCATACAGTCCAACGGGGAAGACAACATGTAGGCAAATATATACAAACAAGTTATATACAGGATAAATTGGAAATAAGTAGCAGAGGAAAGGCATTAGAATTAAGAACCATTAGGGCCTTGTGGTTACATTTTGGGGTGGTTAGGTGGTGCAGTGAATAGAGCACCGGCTCTGGAGTCAGGAGGACCTGAGTTCAAATCTGACCTTAGACACGACACAAAAAGTAGCCATGTGACTTTGGGCAAGTCACTTAATCCCAAATGCCCTCCAAAAAAAAGCAAAAAAAAAAAAAAAGAACCATTGGGGAAGGCTTCCTGTAGAAGGCAGGATTTTACTCTAGACTTAAAGGAAACCAGGGAAGTCATTAGTCAGAGTACACATACACACACAGACACAGACATATGTATACACACATGCACACGCACATGCACATATATTTATACATATCCATTATAAAATGCTTCTCTAAAGAGATAGACAATAAAAAAATTAATAAATGAAGTAAGTATTTAAATTTTTATGTTCACCATGCCACGGGTAGGAGGAAGCATTTGCAAAGTGACTTTAAAGAATAATCAATGTATATGCCTGGAACTATGGGGAGTATGTTTAATTCACAATGCCTTTTACATAGGAGAGGGAAAGCATTAATAAATGTCTATTGAATTGAATTAACAAATACATTAAATGAATTAAACTTTGAGCTCTGAAGACTTGGAAAAAAATCATTTCATTCACTTAAAGATCCCTATCTGCTGTAAAGAATAGCAGATACAACCTTGCCAACATCCTTTTATTAACATACTTATCCCCTTGCGTTATGCATGATAAAACTTGACAAATATGTGAAAACATA
This sequence comes from Petaurus breviceps papuanus, assembly GCF_028583685.1. Classification (NCBI taxonomy): domain Eukaryota; kingdom Metazoa; phylum Chordata; class Mammalia; order Diprotodontia; family Petauridae; genus Petaurus; species Petaurus breviceps. The sequence continues at coordinate 10,506,819 of NW_027187327.1, forward strand.
GTTATAACTAAATTAAAATGAGAAGCTTTTTTTAAACTTCTGGTTATCCCATTTAATTTTATTATATTAGTTTAGCCAAACTCACATACCATATATGAGGAATAGGAGATGATGGTAAATGCAGCGAATGGAAAGCCCGCAGAAAGAAACAGTGAGCTGTTTCTGAGAGCTACTGTTTTTCTAATCTGTTTTCTCTTGGGAGAGGAGGTGGTAAGAACAGAGCTGGCAAGGATCTTGCTTTGACTCAGAGGCATAAAATCAGATGGCAAGAATATAATAGACGTTGGTAGTTTTATAGATTAGCTTAAGTTCATAAAGGTTTTTAATTCCCAGAGAAAAATAAAACTTCCATTCTTTGTTATAGACTGCATAATCTTTTTTTTCTAGAACTTTTTATATTTGTTTTCTTGAAATGTGAATATATATCAGGTCTTGTAGCTCTAACTAAGGATTTATTAGTACTTGCATTGCTGGCTCCAGTATATTAGAATGACAAAAGCAGAGTTCGTTACCATTTCAGATACTAACTCTAGAGGAATTTAACCACAAAGCATTCATATTGGTTTTGCAGACATAGATTTTAAAAAGTGGAACAGCCTATTCTAATGAACAAAACACTGTTGTACATTGAAATGCATTATAAATCTTCATAGAACCTGAGGCTGTCATTGTTGGTGCACAGACAGAGAGGAACCTGTTTTTACATTTAAATAAATGATAACCACTTCTCTTTTGTTCCAAGAGATTAATCCAATTTAATGAAACTTCCAATTTGGGATAACATAGATGTCTGTATATTTTAAACAGTGCTCATTTTCACAAGGGAAAGAAGTAGCTTTTGCATAATTTCTTCCTTGCTCCCCTTCTGTTGTCACAGCAACATAAAAATGTTCTAGAAATGAATGGCCTCCTACAGACCAAATTGAGCTAACTCAATTGACATTTCATTACAATGAAGTTTTTAGCATATCAGAGGAACTCTGCATCATGATGAATTACATAGTGCTTCTCCCAGATGGACTAAAACAAGGACTCAGTGTTTTTAAAGAGATTTAGTGCTGTTTCATACATTTGCAAAATTATATGTTTATAGTATTACAACTCTGACATTTCTAAGGAACTTTGGGTAGTTATCAAGTGATAATTGATAATTCCTTTTCTATGGACTAACCTCATACCAAAAAAAAAATCAAATTAGCAAAGATAGAGAGAAACTTTAACAAAATTCTCCTCTCCTTTACAGTAAATGGTAACTTTAATGTCAGAGTTATAACTAGGGCAGGGTGATTAGAATTTTGCTTCTGGGTGCCAACATTGAGAGGGTGCCAATTAAATTGCCTTAGGTTGCATTTCTTCCTCACAGCTGCTACACCCCAGCTATACTCCTCCCATGCAATTTCCACATTCTACCCTTTTTTCTTCTGGCTTCCAAATTCCTGGTTATAACTATGTTTAATTGTCATGGAGAATTTTTTTTAGTATGACTTGGTCTTGTCTCTCCTATATTTACTTGCCTGTATGTTTTATATGGGTAACACCAGTTTGATCTTTGAAACAGATATTTCAATCCAGTAGTTGTAAATCGATTCCATTCCAACATAAGCTTTCTCCAAGAATAGATCTTCGGTTACTTCTGAAGTGGAAAGTTGGAGGCTTTGGGAGCTGCATTTTAGCAGAAAGAACAAATTAGTTTTGGAGAGGGCTTACTTTAACATCTATTGGTGAAAGTGGTGCTTGAAATTCAACGAAAGCTAGTTGGAATCATATATAAAGTACAATAGGCTTCATTGCTTCAGCTACCTGTGGTTTTGTTGGTGTGGATATTCCCAACACTGGAACGTATTGTAACGGCCTTAGACCAGTTACTGTGGCCAAAATAATTGAGCCAACCTTGGATCATAAGATCATAAGGTTTAAGAGCCATAAAGGGACCTCTCCTAAGCCTCCTCTTAACTAATTTTACAGATGAGGAAAGTAAAGGGTCATAATGTAGTATATAGCAAAGTTAGAATTTGAATGTGTTTAGCTAGGCTAGTCCTTGGAGGATAGACACAGACCTTTCCAGTTGGGTAGAACTTGCCATAGATTAGGCTCCACTTGCATAGCCTTTTAGAACCTAGAATCACTTCCATCCCATGATGAAGTATCACTGTAGAACTTCAGTGGAAGAGGAGAAAATACAACATTTGTTCAAGTCTGATTAACATTTTGGTTGTCATCTAGGTTTTTCCAGGTTGTATTGATAGTTGTACTAGGAAGGTCAAATGAAGCTTGGGTCCAGGATACCATCCTTTGGGTGCCTGACCTTTCCTAGAAATTTGCTGTTATAGTCAATTAGCATATTTTGAGGACCTACTAATTGCTAGGTGCAATATGTTAAGCTCTGAGGATGCAAAGAAAGGCAAAAACAATCCCTACTCTCAATGGAGAAAATGGAGAAAACAGCAAACTAACAGCTATGAACAAACAAGATATCTATCTCCCTACCCATCTGTCTGTCTGTCTGTCTGTCTATCTATCTATCTATCTAATATAGATATAATATACTCATATAGTCTATCTACCTACCCATCTGTCTGTCTATCTACCTACCCATCTGTCTGTCTATCTACCTACCCATCTGTCTGTCTGTTTGTCTATCTATCTATCTATCTATCTATCTATCTATCTATCTATCTATCT
>NW_027187327.1:10509510-10545366 GCF_028583685.1 Petaurus breviceps papuanus
TCTATCTATCTATCTATCTATCTATCTATCTATCTATCTATCTATCTAATATAGATATAATATACTCATGTAATCTATCTGACAAATTGGGAGTAGTCTCAGAGGGAAGGTATTAAGATTAAGTAGGACTTGGAATGGCTTATTATAGAAGGTGTGACTTTAGCTGAGACTTGATGGAAGCCAGAGAAGCCAGGAGGTAGAGATGAGGAGGGAAAGAGTTCCAGGCATGGAGGGCAGCCAATGAAAATCCTGAGAGTTTTTGGTGTGAGGAACAGCAAAGAGGCCAATGTCACTGTATCACAGACTATGTGAGAGGAAGTAAACTGTAAGAATACTGGAAAGGTAGGAAGGGGTCAGGTTATGTAGGACTTTAAGAGCCAAATGAAGAATTTTACGTTTTATCTCAGAGCTAATGGAGATCCACTGGAAGAGGAGGTGATATGTTCAGACTTGTGTTTCAGGAAGATCAGTTTGATAGCTGTGGACCCTACATGGTGGGGTACCACAAGGATCCTACTGCTCTTCTGGGCCAGCATACTTATTGCTTCCTGCCTGCTAATTCTTCCTAGGAATTCTTTATCTAAGAATTCTTCCTAAGAATTCTTCTTGCCTGGCATGTTTTTGTTGTTCATTTGTTTTAGTTGTGTCTGTGATCCCATTTGGGATTTTCTTGGTAAATATACTGCAGTGGTTCACCATTTCCTTTTCCAGATAATTTTTTACAGATGAGGAAACTGAGGCAAACAAGGTTAAGTGACTTGCCCAGGGTCACATAGCTAGTGTCTGAGAACAGATCTGCCTGGTATGGTTGCCTATACCTCATCCCATCCCATTCTTCATCCTGAGATTTGTTCAGAGTGACTAGGTCCAATCAAAGTGACTTGTTTCTGTGCCTTCCTTTTTCCTCTTCACCTCCTTCTGGGGGTTGTTCAGCAGATCATCATAGCTCCGGCGTGGTAGACTCCTTCCCCTCTCTTTTGAGCCTAGCCTGCCAACTTTGCCCTGGCTGCTAGGATGCCTGGTTACAGCTCTGGTTGAACTCTGCAATAATTTGGTTTTTAGACTGTGTAACGGAAAGGGTTATGATATATAGGAAAGTTACTTAAATGAGATATTAATTGTTTGGCTTGGTATATGGAAAAAAAGTGATGTAGAAATTAAACACTTGGAGACATTAAGAGCAGTGAAAAGCCACCTGTCTAAATTACCCTGTAGAGCACCAAGCACAGTGATACATGCACTTAATAAATAGTTTTTGATGATATTTTATGCACATTGGAAAATCAGGTAAAATTTTCCAGCATCAACATTTCTAAAGATGTATCAGATTTTGGCAAGTATGAAATAGTGAGAGAGCTGGGTCATTATTCTTTATCCCTGCTCTCTTTCCTGCAGCAGAGTAAATAGACTCTGTTGTAAATCACAGATTCTCTGAGTTGGAAGGGGCCTTAGGTCATCTATTCAACTCATATCAGAATGAGAATCCCTTCTGCAGCATACTTACCATCATACAGACTTTGCTTAAAGACCTCCAGTGGTAGGCAACTCCCTACCTCCTAAGGCAATCTATTCTGTTTTTGGACAGCTGTGTTAAAAAGGTTTTCCTTACTTCAAGCCCAGATCTGCCTCTCTGCAGCTTCTTTCTATTCCTCCCAGCTATGCCCTCTGTTATCAAACAGTAGGAGAAGAAGAAGTACCTGCCTTTCAGGGATGCATACCTCTGAAGGAGAGATTAAAGGAAACTACAGACTACATTGTCAGAAGCTACATTTTCAGAAGCAAGAGTAACATAAGAAGTAGAGGCATATAATGTAGATTATCAGAACATTAACAGGTTAATATCACACCTTGATAACATCTTAAAAAATGTCATATTCATGAAAAACCATAAAATTTTGCCCATCATCAGTCTTGTTTATTTGTAGCTGTGTCCAGGTTATTTTGGAATCTTGGAGAAGTAGAGAGAGGGATTAGGGTTAAGACCCCCATCTGTACTTGGAAAAGGAAGAGAGAGGAGATATGAAATCTCATAGTAGGCACAAGGCCTTTGCCAGGAAAGGGTGGCCTTTAGGGCCTGGAAGAAGCCAGTAAGGACACAAGTTCCTAACCCTGGAATAATAGGTCTCTAACAGCCAGTTATGAACTAATTCCTATTTTCTTTATAGGAAAGTAGATCAAATGAGATTGTGGACTGCTTTCAAATGTTTCATTGCCTGAGAATGACAAAATAGGTTCATAAATTTAGAGCTGGAAAGTACCTAGTATATATATATATGTATTACAGATGAGATAACTGAGGCCCAGAGGTTAGGTGACTTGCTCAAAGTCATGGAGGAATTAAGAACCAGAGCTAGTATATCAACGTAGGCCTCAACTCCAGACTTCACACTACTTTCATTATACTTTATTATTTTTTCAATCTTTAGGGCTGGCCTGATAAAGTAGCATTTTAGGATCCTTGGGCTAGACCCTCAAAATGACTTCTCCTCTGCTCAATATTCTTTAAATTGTGGAGATAACCAACTATTCCACAATTAGAGATATGAAGCTTAATATGAAAAAATCTAGTTGAGGCAGAACAGTGACTATTATTAATTCACACTAAAAAGTGACCCATCAAGAGCATGTGAATAACTTCTATCAGATTCTATCCTGTTTCTACACCACAGTGAGTGCCTGGTCTGGGAGTTACGGAAAGGGTAGAAGAAAGTTTAGAAAACATTTGGGTACTTGGCACCTTTTTTGGGACGGGGAAGAATCCAGAACAGGAGGCTAAGAACACCCAATTCTCTTTCCATCATACCACACTGCCTCTATATTGAGGGAATCCTTGAAGGAAGTATGAGAAGAAGAAAAGGTAGGCCTTCTCAAATGATACTCTATAGCAGACTGCATTTTTTCAATCACATAATTGACTGAAAAGTACAGAGATTTCAAAATACTACTGTGGTTGTGTTTTGTTGACTACATCAATATATTTGGTGAACTAGAACAAAATGTAGCTTTAAAAGGCTGTCTAGTAGTTATATATCTTTCTCAAATATTTTAATGCCATAATGAAATTGTGTGAAAGGTGAAATAGCAGAGATTGCTTCATTACCCTCTGATCATTGATATAAAGCAAGGCACACAACAGGGAAATGTGCTCACTAACGATACTGGAATACCTTGCCTGAATACAAATCTGGCACTGGCTGTGTAACCCTGGGCAAGTCACTTAATCTTGTTTGCCTCAGTTTCCTTATCTGTAAAATGGGAAATGGCAAGGTACTCCAGCATCTTGCCAAGAAAACCCCATATGAGGTCATGGAGAGTTGGATACAACTGGAAAAAACTCAACAACAGAGTCTCTCTATCCAACTGCATATGGATAATAAGTGCTCTTCACTCACTCAGTTTTTTTTTTCTCAGTGTAGGCCTAGCACTCTGTCCTCTGTGCCACCTAGCTGACCAGAAAGACTCTCAAGTTTATATATCAGTGCATATATCTTTGACAAGCACTGCAGATAGATGATAGTGGGCCCAGAATAAAACAGGAGGAAGAAAGTAGGCTGGGTTACATTTGGAAAATTGTGCAGTACTTTTAATGGCATTAAACTTCTTCCTGAAACAAAAAAATCCATTTTCCTAAAACTAGTATTCTTCTGGTGATGCTGTATGGCTGTAGATCATATACTACTATAGTCTCTGAGGAATAAAAATTGCTGGTCACTCAAAAACTGATGAAATTATTAAGTTAGAGGATATAGAGAGAAAAGAGGGGAGATAATAGGGGGTGTACCCCACAAATAGCAAGTGTTACATAAAGATCTAGAAAAGGAGACTGAGTCAGAAATGTAGGAGAAGGAGAGAGCAGCAACATGGAAACTCACAGAGGAGAGAGTATCCCAAAAGAGATGGTTAATAGTGTCAAGTGTTGCAAAGGTGTTCAAGAATGTTGAAGACTGAGAAGAGTTTAAATCTCCCATTTTACACAGGGTAACTTTTGTCCAGAGAGGTTGTAACTTCCTGAGTTCACCTAGCTAGTTAGTGAGAACAAGGTCATCCAGGTCATTGGACTTTAAATATCATGAGTTTCCATTTCTCCATTTGTTTATTTTTCACATAATACCTCATTTTAATTGTTAAAGTAAGAAATATTGAACTCTTTGGGGAATTTTAGTGTTTAGCAGGAGTTTATTTTCTTATAATAAATATACTAGTTGGGTCATATACCCAGCATGAAATTACTGGATTGAAGAAACTGCTATAGTGTCTGTAAAAAGGGCACAGAATCAGGAAGTGAGAATTGCTTTGCAAACAGTAGGTGCTCAGTACTTATAAATGTCTTTGATTAACTGACTCACTACTAAGAGTTAGAAGTCATTAAATTTTGCTACTTGTTTACTTTTTCAACCACAGGTCCTGGATGAGGTTCCTGTTGACTTTAGCCAACTTTTCCTTGAGTCCACTTACTTTTTGGCTATAGAGAGTGACTGTAGTATGGAGAAAGATGGGGAGTAAAAAATACTTAAACTGGACTATTTATGTTTTATTCTACCCAGATCAATAAGTCCTGCTTCAATAAGTCATGATTGGATGTTTTGAACAGTTTGATTTAGAAAACTTTTCATTTTTTAATCCATTCCTTGTTAAAGGGATTATGTTTGAAAAACAATTTTCTACAATCTTTTCTTTTTAAAACTATTGACCATCACAAATTCACCCATTTTACAAAGATCTTACTTTAGTTTTATTTTATTTTTTGGACAAGATCTCTGATTTCATCAGTGTAGGGAATTCCTTGGGGCAGAATTTCCTTTATCAAGTCAGGCTAGCACATTCTCTGGAACTTAGTCTTAGAAAGTGACCTAGAGAAGGGAGCAGTTTAGTGACTTGCCCAGGGTCACAAAGCCGGAATGTGGTAGATGTTGGATTTGAACCCAAGTCCTCTTGATTCAGAGGCCACGTATAAATTGAGAACAGAGAATAGTAAAGGGGAAAACCCTGAGAAAAATTCCTTTACTTGGCTAGTAAACTTCTTTGCCCATTTTTCAGTGAGTTCAGAAGTATGTTTGAGTTTGTATTTTTCTTACAGTCTTTCCACCGGCCACCTACTTGTTCTCAAAATGAAATCATTCAGCTGTGTTTGTGACACTGAAGTCTGTTGTCATGGGAATGAGTATAATGTCACAAACAGCATTGTAGCAAGTAGGAATAAAAATGGACTGAGAAGCAAATCCTTGGGAGAAAATAAGTACAAGTTGGAAGTGTCGATGTCTTTTGTTCCCCACTCCCAAACCATCCCAGCATTAAATGTGAAAAAAAAAAAACCCAAATCCACTGCAACATTGGAGCCAACTGTAGTTTCATAGTCATGCTTTTTGTGTTTCACTAATGCTTCACTGAGTTGGTTTTTAGTAGGGAGGAGAGGTACAAGGAGAGGGTATCTTTGGGAACAATCTCTTTTACTGAGTCTAATGGTCACAAGATATTAATTAGGCAAAAATGGAGTGAGTATTTTCTATAGTGTGAAAAAGTGAGATATATGCACATTATTCATTTATCTGTGTATTACATTTCCCCCCAGTGGAATATAAGCTCCTTGAGGACAAAGACTATTTTATTGTTGTCTAAGGATGATAAACATATCACAGTAGTTTTTGAATTGAACTGAATTGAGTTCAGTTGACTTGGAACAACTTTGTCTGGCACTAGTCCAGAAATCCCTCCCATTCTCTTCCATTCCTCAGAGATCTCAGACAGTAGTATAGCAGTTTCATCTACTGGTTGCTTTAGTGCCTGGGGATGAAATTTGTCTAGAGTCTACATTCAACACAAATGTTAATTCTTGACATTATGGGTGGTTTGGAATCTTTCCAGAAACAAATAGCAATTTTAAGGGGGATGGGAGGTGGGAGAAGTGGAAGTTGGAAGATGTCAAAGAGATAGATGATTGGGGAAATGAGAGTGAAGCTAATTATGGGGTTATCAGGTGGTTTCCCTTTAAGTAGTGGTAGTGGCTTCACCCTCGAAGTCTTAGAGTAGAAACTGTATCACCACTTGTTTTATATGTTGTTGAAGAGATTCCTTGTAAAGATAGCAAGTTTCACTCTGTAGTCACAGAGAACCCTGCTGATTCTGTGACTGTATCCATATACTGCATATGTCAAATCCAGAGTCCTATTACCTGAATAACATTTAGTGCAAAGGTGTTCTTACAAAGCAGTACTTCCATGTTGTTGCATGTAAAGAAAATACATGACTTGTGGTCACTTTTGGAGTTTAGAGAGCTTCAGAGAAACACAGCCACCCCTCCCCACCTTATATGAAACAGTCATAAGTTTTGAAAGAAAATAAATTACTATGATTTTGGAAATGTTTTAATGATTGTAGTGAAATGCATGCTTAATTTTCCCCTTCTCCCCCATCCCAGAAAGGATGTTCTGTCAGCCACTTAAGTTATTTATAATAGAGTTAGAAGTTTCCAATTGAACTTGAGGTTTCAGAAAAAAAGCCCCAACTTTTTTCCCTTTTCATTGAACTGCATCTTTTTTTTTGTTCAATGTGGCTTTTCTTTCCTCTGTTACCTTTTCTTTCCAGGTTCTAGAATGTTGTTGTACATAACTGCAAGGCATACATTATTTTTTCTCCCTTCTTTATGGCAAATTTATGATAGTTGAAACAATAATGATCTTAAGAATTCTTACAGTGACTTTTTGTATTACTTGCTTGAACACCCAGCAATTGCTTGCTAAAAATTATGCTGGGAAAGCAGATAGTTTTATGTTGATGTCATATTATGGCAGAAATCCTATTTGAAGTAGCCAATATAAAGTGACTTGTATATTTATATTACATTAAAATATGGAAAGAGTAGCTGTTTTATTGGGAGAAAGCTGTGGTTTGGGTTTTCTTATTTTCCATTTGGATTATATTAATATTTTTTATTGAATGAAAGGGCTTGAATTTGGGAACAGAAATTTTCAGTGATTCCCCCTGCCCCATTCTAGATTATAGACCCTTTTAATAACTAATTCTTTTCCAGTGTTCTAGAAGAATGGGTATTTTTTCCCCCAGTTTCACTGAAAGGTTATCCTTTCACATTTATAACTCCATAAAAGCCAACAACAAGGAATGTATATTTGTAACTAGTTTTGCCCATTAGAATGAGGCCATATTTTAGAGTTTTAGTGAACTACACATTAGAGCTGGAGATTTGTTTAAATTAGACTGGTAGAAAGCACAGAGCAATGGAAAAAGCCCTGGGCTTTGTATGAATGAGGAGACTTTGGAGGTCCAGTCCCAGAACTTTCTGCCAGTAGATAGGTATGAGATGGTCAGCAAGTTTATGAGATGGTCAGCAAGTTCACTGTGAACTTCCCCAGGCTCTCATTAAAAGAGGAGTGGTTGGCTAGCTGATTTAGATGGTTGTCTTCAGCTTTAAACACCTAATTCTTTTCTATATCTATATATACCTCTAATAACATCTAATGTATACTACATAATATGTATATATGTATACATTATACACACATATGCATGCATACACATACATATATGCATACACAGTAGAATTGTAGGAAAAAACCTTTGAGGACCTTGTCCATGCCCCAAGGTAACTGAGGCATGAAAGAAGATGAAGTCCTTGGGAAAATCCTGAAGATATAAGTTAGGAATGTATTTTATAGAGGGAATAGAAGAGAGATATCATAATGACATTTGAGCCAATAGAAAAGAAATTGGAGATATGCAATTCCATTCAGGGTAATTCAATGAACATTTATGTAATACCTTATACTGTGCTAGGCAGTGGGGATAGAAATATATACAAAGGATCATTAATCTGGGTTTATGAGACCTTAGAGGCCATCTGGTCTAACTCCCTCATTTTACAGGTGAGGAAACTGAGGACTAGAGGGGATAAGTGACTAACCTGAGGTGTAGGAGATAATAACTTTCATAGATTTAGAGTTGGAAGGGAAGTAAAAGTTCACTTAGTCCAATTACCTCATTTTATAGATGGGGAAAGATAGTACGTGTAAGCTATATGGGAGATAACATGGGAAAAATAGATTGGGGTCATATTGTGGAGGGCCCTGTGTGCCATACCAAGACTATCCTTTATAATAGAAGTCAAATCAACAAATGTTCACTAAGTGCCTCCAATGGGTTGGGCTTTGTGCTAAGAGTTGAGAAGATGAAGAAAGGCAAAAAACCAACAACAGCTCTTAAGGAGTTCACAGTATTGTGGGGGGAGACAACATGCAAATAGCTATCTACAAGCAAGGTATATGCGGGAGGAATTGGGAATAATCTCAGGGGAAGAAAATAGCACTAAGGGGGGTTGGAAAAGGCTTTCTCGCAGTAGGTGGGATTTTAGATGAAACCTAAGGAAGCCAGGGAATCTAGAAGTCAGAGATGAGGAAGGAGAGAACTCCAGGAATGGGGGGCAGCTAGTGAAAATGCATGGAGTTGGGAGATGAAATGTCTTGTGGGACAAACAGCAAAGAGGCCAAGTTTTTAGTTAGACTTGTCCGCTGACTAGGCTTTTAAAGAAGATTAATTATGTAGTTTTTATGATAGAGAGGCAGGGGAAAATTTTGGAGGAAAAGAGCCCTTTGCATTAAGTAATATAAGAACTTGATTTGGAGTCATGGCAGTGGGGATGAGTAAGAAGGGTTGGATATCAGAAGCTTTGTTAAGGAAGAAGTGACAAGAGCGGGTAACCAAGTTGATGTGGGGAACAAGAAAGAAGAAAGAATCGAAAGATGATTTTGAAGTTTCAAACCTGGCAGAATGAGAATAAAGTTGGTTTTTGGTAGAAATAGAGAAGATAGCGGGAGGGGCTCATTGTCGGTAGAAGATATTTTCAATTTTAGATTGATTTTGAGGTACTTGAAACAACCCTTTGAATAGTAAGGATGAGGATGATATAATTGATGATTTTATCAGTATTGGGAACTCCCTGTATGGGAACTCACTCCATTACTTCAGATGCAACCTGTCTATGGCTTAATAGAGAAGTCCTAGAGAATTACCTGAGGCACGTAGAGAATTACCTAGGAGTCATCCAGCTAGTGAATGTCAGAGAAGGACTTTGAACTTGGATCTTTCTGAGATCAAAATCCTTTATGAACTGAATATAAATTTAAAAAAATAAGAAAGGATTAGATGTTTATATGTATAATGCATATTCTTGCATGGATTCATTTTCTTAAAAAAAATTTCTCTTTTGTAGAACGAGGTTCTGCTCGGGACTTGATTACTAAAGATATCACTGACACTTCCATTGGAGCATATTGGACATCTGCTCCAGGGATGGTTCGTGGTTACAGAGTTACATGGAGATCCCTTTATGATGATGTTGAAGCTGGAGAAAAGAACCTTCCTGGAGATGCAATTCATACTGTGATAGAAAATCTGCAACCAGAGACCAAATACAAGATTTCTATATTTGCCACCTACACCAGTGGGGAAGGGAATCCTTTGAATGGAGAAGCTACAACTGAATGTAGGTGACATTTTACATTGTTAGTATTTATTATCTCATGGATTCTGGTCAATGTGTATTAATAGATGTTTAAAAGTGTGAATATGTATAGTTGGTTCTCCAGTCTACATATATTTGCTTCATATTGAAGCTTAAGACTCAGGAATTGTAGAAAGGATCATAGGATCATAGATTTGGGCTGAAAGGTACTTTTAAGGCCACTGGATTCAGTCTTCTCTCCCATTTTGCATATGAGGAAACTAGTACATGTCTAAGGCAGGATTTTTAAATCAGGTTCAACCAACTCCAAATCCAAATCAGCTAAAGCTATGCTGTTTATTTTGGGGAAATTTAGTACCTATAAGCATTGGGAGAAAGGATGAATGTGAGAAAGGACCAAAGAGCCAAAGAGCGCCATTACTTGCTAGGAAAGGAAAGTAAACTCAGAAAATCTCTTCCACCTATTTACTTTTAGTTTAGTTAGGTTATATGTAGTTATCTTCTTGTTAATGAACCTTGCTTTTCAAGATCCCTTAAATGTTGGTAGTAACCATTCTAATTTCTTTATACCAAACTCAATGCCACATCTTAGGGCCAATGGAAGTGTTGGGGAGGAAGTGGAAATGTTTTGAAGTAAGAAAGTCCATCCTTTCAACATCAGAAAGCTGCTTCCTCAACCGGACCACATGACTCATTGTTGCCTATTTTTCTGAGACCTAGTATTCTTTCTAGAGTTGAATTAGGGAGTACTGAGTGGGATAACAATGTGTTAATTGATTATTATGGAGTTATCAAAGACAATTAATTGACTCCAAATAATACTTGATTGGTCATGTGCCTTAAGCTACTCTCATTGTTTCTTGCCTGGGATTTCTGTTTCTGCCCTCTGTAAGGGAAGGGGAATTTTAGGAAAGGGGAATGGAGGAACTGTTGGTAAGAGGGCATGCATCTTTATGTTGTTTTATTAAAAAGAAAATGATGACTAGGTCAGGTCAATGGCCAGTCTTTCAGGTCTAGTGGAGAATTGAAGTGTGCAGTGACTGACATTACTGATTTTTCTGCCCTTCTAATTTGTTTACTTCCAGAGAAAAATCTCAAGGGCTAAACTAAGAATTGAGTTAGTGTAAATTAACATTCTCAGACAAAGAAATTTGGTCCTGGCTTGTGTCAAACATAACCAGATTCTCTATAGTTCTACATAATTTAGCAGAAAATTAAATTTTGCAGAATAGTTATTGACATAGTTGGTTTCCATGGTAAATTTCATATTATATCTGGAATGTATTGGCTGTTGTTTAAGGATGAGTATTTTGATTGTTTTTTGGCAGAAGTTCAGTTGATGTAAAAATAAGTAATGTGTAGCAAATTAAGATAACATGTGAGTGAACCTTCCAATTAATTTCTTTGATTATTAAAAGCATATCCTTTCTGTGTTTGGAAAATTTTTTAAATGTAGGTGTCTAAAGATTGACAAACATTGCATTTGCCAAAAATCATGCTCTATGTGCTGTCTTCTTGAAGGTGTGAATCTTCTAATAAGTTCTTGTGAAGGGAATTATTGAATAGGAATGTGTTAGTCTCAAAAACATGTGGGATGGCAGAAATCTTAAGTTGCTCTCTACCTCTCTGAAGCTGAGTCATAGTACTTTCTCAATAAACACTTGTTGACTGATTTTGTTGTTATTGAATTTAAAAGGCCTCCTCTGAACTGGGAGAAACCAGAGTAGCATTGAATTTCATTGTTGGTTGAGGTCAACTACTTTAAAGGTTGAAGTTAGAGAACTTGTTAGAGGGTGAACGCAGTTTATTTGTTCCATTAGCCATCTCTGAGTTTTGTTTAAACTTTTGCTGTGAAAGATAAAACAATTTGGAAAATGTTCTTGAAAAGTTGCGATAGGTAAGGGGCAGGGTGTCTAGGCCATTTTTATTTGTAGCACAGATGAGACTTTCGAGGAACTTTACTTCAAAGGTATGAAAAGTTTTATCCTGTCTTCTTTGCTTCCAGTAGGGAACATTTTGCTGAGTACTTTCAATATAGCTTTCAGCTAAATAGCTCTGGAAACATTGTAAAGTACAGGAATATGGTGGGATTCTTTTAGAATTCTGAATTGGAGTTATGGCCAAGATTCCAGTAGATAGAGAGCTAATGTATGAGCACTTGTACGTGTATGTGTATGTGTATGCATATGTACATGTGGATGCATGTGTGTGTATACATAGGTATGTGTTCCTAGTCTGAGATAGTTAGTTTAGTGGTATTGCTACCTGGAGGCATCCCACGGAAGAGAGGAGACGTCAGCAACATGGGGCGAAGGGAGAGGCGAGGAGAAGAGAGGATAGTACAGCAATGCATAGCACAACTTGTCAATGTTGTCGTTATTTGTCCTTTGTTCTTGAAGAGGACTGTGATGTCATGGTGGTGATGCCATGACATGCACCATGCAACTTTTTTTTGTGGTGGTGAGCCAACCTAGTTGCTTTTTCCAAAAGCCTGAGGGTCAGTTAATAATTAGCACTAGATGTACAGAAATTTGCTGAAGTTTCCTTCTGTTATTTTCTGTAATTTATCATAAAGGATATAACTAAGAAGCCTGCAAGATATCACAGTATGAAGCATGAAATTCAAAAGTCTGGTTTAAACATATTTAGATTTTTAAGTATTTGCACAGCTTGGGAATCTTAGCACTTGTATCAGGGGAGTGGTAACAGATTTTTGGAGTGCTGGTTGCTATTCGTAACAGCTCCCAAGGATTTTTTTGTATGATCATATTACATTCTTCTAAACTTTGAAGATCAGTGAAATTAGACTGGGCAACTTGTGTAAGAGGAAGAGATCTGATACTCATTCTGAAGAGGTTTGATTTTTTTTTTTTTAGTATTGAACTAAAAACTAGTTCTGTGAATGTAATAGCCAGAACTCTTGGTATTTCAGCACATATTTATGTAGAAAAGTGAGTCATTATGGAATGGTTGACAATGTGCTAAATTTGGAGTTAGGAGACCTGGGTTCAAATCCCCTCCTACTGCTTACTATTTGTGTGAACTTGGGTGATTCATTTAACCATTCTGGGACTTATTGTCTTATTTGTAAAATGAATTTCTTTTTACTGATAGCCTTGAAGTTCTTTCTTTTTATTATTTTTAGATTTTTTTATTTGCTTTTTTGGAGGGGGAAGGGCAGGGCAATTGGGGTTAAGTGACTTGCCTAAGGTTGTAGTAAGTGTTAAGTGTCTGAGGTCAGATTTGAACTCAGGTCCACCTGACTCCAGGGCCTGTGCTCTATTCACTGTGCCACCTTGCTGCCCCCTTTGAAGTTCTTTCAAGGTCTAAATCTGGGGTTTTCAACCCTGGGTCCATAGACCTCCAAGAGATCATTTATAGATTCCAGGAGATCTTTGAACTTGCATGAGAAAAAAAAAAGACATCTTTATTTTCCCTAGCCTCTATTGGAAATCTTGCATTTTCTGCCTTTATGAATTAAAAAAACCCAGCAACAAAAACCTTCCAACATTCTTCTGAGAAGGGGTCCACAGATTTCACCAGACTGTCAAAGCGCTCTATGACATGAAAAAGGTTAAGAACTCTTGCTCAAAGTATATGATCCTATAATTTAAACCTTTCCTGGGACAGGCCCACACAAACTACATCTTAACCCACATTTGATAATAATCAGGATCCTGAGCCAGTAGTCACTTCAGTGAATGTTGACATCACCTTTTTTTAAGAGCCCAAGCAAGACATTATAATTTTTTTTAAATGGGAAAGCTTTTAGCTTTCTTTTCATTCAAACTGGTTTTTCTTTATCCAATAATTTGTAATAATAGAAAATTGTGAGTTGAATTTGAATGCATTTTAGATGAAAATATCTTAGATTTTTTTTTGTATTTTAATTTATTCACTTCTCTTCTCTTCATATCCATCATTACTGGACATAATAAGAGTACAGATTCACTGAACACCTAAGTTTAAGATTTTGTATTTGCTTTTTAAAAGGTTAATATTTTTTTTGGCAAATCATTCAGTTTTTTGGCCCTCCATAATCCCTTAATACAAAGGTTCTTAACCCAAGGTTTGTGAATTTATTAAAAAAAAGCAATAACATCTTTTGGAGGTGGCTAGGTGGGGCAGTGAATAGAGTCCTGACCTTGGAGTCAGGAGGACCTGAGTTCAAATCTGGCCTCAGATACGTAATACACTAACCATGTGACTTTGGGCAAGTCACTTAACCCCAATTGCTCTCCCCCTTCCAAAAAGCAAAAACCAAAAAAAAAAACCCCCCATATTTTGATAATAGTATATCATATAATTAGCTTATTTTGTAATTCTATGTATCTTCTGTATTTAGAAACATTATTTTAGAAAGTTGTCCATGACAAAAAAAGATTAAGAGCTCCTGATTATTGTAGTGGAAAGCTCCTGAGCTATTCTTTTGTTGGAGTCTCTTGGTATACTCAGTTAGTTCATCAGTGGCAATTTAACATATCCTCCTTCCCTCCCCCTCCCCCCTGCCATTGCCCATAAGGGATCCAGAGCAGGAAATTGTAGTTTTTCTTAGTATGGTGGTTTATACTTATCATCAGGCCATGTCAAATGTTACCAGAGCAAATTAGGAGAGGAGCTGACATTACTGTTGGAATACTTTTATACAAATCCACCTTTGGTCGATATTTAGCTTGAGAATTCTTTACCTGGACAAAGATGAATGACCATGGTATTTTAAGTTACTTTGTTATTTTTATTATTGTTATTATTATTTTGTCAAGATCTATAATATCTTTGGCATTGGGGGCTCCCAGTCAGGGAATTTCTCTTACCAATACCTATATGAACCTTACAGTCTTTCAGAGTTGCCTGGAACTCTGACATTAGGCTAAGTATCAGAGGTCGGAGACTTGAACCCAATTCTTCCTAACAGAGGCAAGCTATCTATCCCTTATGTCTTGTTGCCTTTCTTTCCTTTCTCTTTCTCTTCATTTTATCTCCTTCTTTCCCTTCCTTTTTTCATCCCCTTCTTTTTTTCCTTCCCCCTTCCCTTCCTCTCTCTTTCTTCCTTCTTCTCTCTCTCTCCCTTTTCCTTTCCCTCTCATATTCTTTTCCTCTTCCCCCCTCTCTCCACGTCCCCCTTCTCTTCCCTTCTTTTCCTTCCATTCCCCTTTTTCCTCCTCTTTCCCCTCCCTTATTCTCCTTTTCCCTCCCCCTTCTTCCTTTTCTTTTCTTTTCCCTTCCCTTCACTCTTCCTCTTTATGCCCCCTGCCCCTTCTCTCTTTCAAATAGTGAGGGGAAATTTTAAATAATTTTTCCTAGGAGCTTACAGTTTATTCCTATATAAAATTATTCTAAGCTTTTGAAGTATCTAATTCCTGAACAAATGAAATAAAAATGCTAACAGTATTGGCAGAATATAAACACCACATTGGCATAGTAAAGAATAGAAGTTACATGATCTCTGTTAGAAGTTTAATTACCCTTTCATTAAATAAAAATCACCTAAATATCAGAGAAAGATTATTTTTTCCAATGATATTTATTATGCCTTGAGCAAACACTTCAGACATGAAGGATTCCTGTCAGACTAAATTTTCACAAACCAATTTTAAAACTATTGAGACATTATATAATGGCTTATCTTTTTATATCCCTCTTCTTTACCTTTTCTTGGGAGAGAACACAAGAAATTTCATTAATAACCTTCATTCTGGCTAAATAATTTTCTGGGTCACTCTTATACTCCTTGCAATGGCCCCTGTCAAAATTCCCTTGCAGAACTAACAGCTGTGAAATTCCTCAAGGCATTGGGTTTTAAGAGAAATTCTTTGCAGATGGGAGTAGGATAAAATTTCTAAAAGCTTGTCCCAGGAAAAGGATGTTTTCTTTTCTAAATTCCTTAGCATTCAACTAGGAAATCCCTAGGATCTAGACTTCTAGTTTTCAGGGGACAGGCAAGAAAGGTCTCTTAGGATCCTTTATTATTCTCAGTTTACAATAGATTACAGTGCTGAACTATGAAGCACCATGATCCTTGACATTCATATAGAGCTTTAAGATTTGGAAAACATTTTACAAAGAATGTTTCATTAGAGCCTCACATGAACCCTATGGGGTAGGTACTAAAGGTATTATTATTATTATTTTCATTTTATAAATGGGAAGATTAAGGTTTAGAGAAGTTTTGACTTGCTAATAATCAAGCAGTTAGCAAATGTCAGGGGGTAGGATGTGTCTTCAAGTCTTCTTAATTCTGGTCTACAACTTTATCCACTAGGCTAGTCTGCCTTTCCTAGATTACTTGAATATCAAAGCATAGATCGTTACTTTTTGCTTAGATGGTGTTTTATTACTATATAACATGTTTTCTTTTTTACTGACCTGCAATTTAATCTGGCTTTGCATCCCACAGTATCTCAAAATGCTAGGACTCTGAGAGTTGATGATGAGACGGAAACAACAATGAGAGTCAGTTGGCAACCAGCACCTGGGAAAGTTGTGAATTATCGCATTGTATACCGGCCTCGTGGAGGAGGAAGACAGATGGTGGCCAAAGTGCCCCCCACAGTCACATCAACTGTGTTAAAACGACTTCAGCCTCAAACCACATATGACATCACAGTACTTCCAATTTACAAGACAGGAGAAGGAAAACACAGGCAAGGATCAGGAACCACATGTATGTATAATTTTAAAGGTGTTTTTTAAGCTCTTGGAATCCTAGAACCCCAGAGTTTGAAGGGACATAAGAGACACATTAAACCCATACCTGAATAAAAATCTCATCTACACTATATGCAGTAGGTGGTCATTCCATTCTTACTTGAGAACCTAGCTGTGTGCCAGGGCCCATTCCATTTTTGGTTAGCCAGTTGTTAGGAAGCTTTTCTTTATATCAACTCTTAACTATGCTTTTTTTTTTCAATTCCCATTGGGTTCTGACTTCTGAAGTCAATAACAAGTCTATTTCCTCTATGTGACAGTCTTTCAAACACTTGAAGTCTACTAGTGTACCTTCCTCTCATCCACCCTGTTTCCTTTCCAAAAAGTTTTCCTTCCTCCAGACTAACTACTGACAGTTGCTTCAAATAATCCTCCATAGAATGATCCAAAGTCCTTGATCATGCTGTTCTCTCTGTTCTTCATACTATTCATCTTACCTATGTCTTTCCCAAATGATTATACTCAGTCTGACCAGGACAAGATTTAATATGACTAATACCTTACAAGTCTTGGGCACTCTGCCTCTCATGAGGTAACCCAAGATTTCATTATTTGTTTTGGCTGTTACATCCCACCCTTGACTCATACTGAGCTTATAGTTTATTGAAACTGATGAGGGAAGAGGATAGAATTTAACTCGGTGTATGAGCATTTATAAGAAACATTGACTCTGATTCTCTTATCTCTTGTCCTAACTTTTCGACAACTCCTTTGCCTCCTTTGATGGTTATTTTTCCTCTTTTTGTCCCCTATAAGTAGGTATCCCTTTTTCCTTCTTTCTCTACACTCTTTCCCATAGTGGTGTTATGTCATTCCCTGGCTTTAATTGCTTCTATGCAGATCACATTCAAATGTCTGTCTCCAACTTTGGCTGCTCTTTTGAACTCCAGTCCCAAATTCCTAGCTACTTATTAGGTATCTATTCCTAGATGTCTTGCTGACATCTTGAATTCAACATGTCCAAAAATCTGCTCCTGCTCCCAACTTCCCTAATCCTTTTGTTGGCCCTCTTGTCTTCCTAGTAACCCATGCTTGACATCTTGGAGTCTTCTTGGATTCTCCTCTCTTCTTCACTTTGTTCAATGTCCAGTCACTTGCCAAATACAGTTGACTTTATGCCTGAAACATTTCTTACCTTTTCTTTCTCCTCACACAACACCCTAATTCAGAGCCTCATTACTTTTCATCTAGGCTATTGTGATAGTTTTCTAATGAGTCTTCCTGACTGGTGAGGACTTCAACTCTGAATGGAATGCTACATTCCTTAAAATGAAAAGTAATAGACTACTGCACCTCTGGTGTCTTCCCCTCTCCAGTTTATCCTTTACACTGTTGTCAAAGTAATCTTCCTAATGCACAGGTCTGATTGGATCATGTTAGAGGCAGCATGGCATAAAATGTAGGGGTGTGGAACCTGTGGCCTTGAGGCCACATGTGGATTAAGATTCCCCTTAATAAAAGGATGTGTTCTGTGAAATTTGGATTCAGTCAAAGGGTCACACTTGAGGACCTAGAGGGCCATATGTGGCCTTGAGTCTGTAGGTTCCCCACCCCTGGCATAATGGATAGATTGGTGGATCTAGAGTTAGGAAGTTCTGGGTTTGGTTCTTGACTTAGACTCACTAACTGTGTGACTATAGGCAAGTCATAACCTTTCTTGGCCCCATTTCCTTATGTGGGGGATTCGATTAGATGGCTTCTAAGGTACTTTACAGCTCTAAATCCAAGATCTTGCAAAAAAAAAAACCCAAACCATTTAAGTGGTTCCCCATTTTCTATGGGATGAAACTCAGTACAAATTTCTTGTTCTAACATTCAAGACCTTCCATAATCTGCCTCCCACGTACCTTTCCAGCCTCATTTCTTCTCAATGGACTCTATTATAGCCAAATTGAACTAAATGCCATTTCCTGGTCCCAGTCCATCTTCTCCTACCTCTGCACAGTTTTTTAAGGTCATAATTAGTGCCTGAAATGGATTACTTCTATATTTTTGCCCTGTCTTAATCTTTTTCTTTCTTCAAAGGCCAGTGTAAATGCCACCTAGTCCATGAAGCCTTTCTCTGGTCCCTCATCTGGAAATGATTTATCCTTTCCAGAATCTCTTATCCTTTTTTGTTGGTATTTCTCTTATACATTTATTCTATTCTAACTTATAGTTCTATTCTATTCTAACTTATGGTTATTTGTTTGTCTATTTTATCCAGAAATTTACTGCTAGATTGCAAACTCCTTGAAAACAGGGACTATTTTATATTTTGTTTTTGTATCCCTAATGCTTGGCACAGTGTCTGGAACATAGTAGACATTAAGTAAATGCTTATTAAATTGAATAGAGTAGAATTGAAGGGAGGGAGATTGAGTTCATTGAAGACAAGGACTATTTCATTTATGTTTTTGTAATCCTAGCACTGAGCCCAGTACCTGGTCCATAGCAGGTGCTTAAATGCTTGTTGATTGGTTTTTCATCCTTCTGTTACCTTGCTGTGAGTCAGTATGACAGTATGACATAGTGGATAAAGAACTGATTTCTCATACCATATCTGTGTTCAAGTCCTACCTACTGACTGTGTGATCCTGAGCAAATCAATTAATCTCTGAGTGCTCTAGGCAGTAGTCTGAGAGTCCATGTTATAAAGGAGGAGCTGACCTGCCTTGGTAGAGAGAATTTCTTCCCTTGGGAGTTCCCTATACCAGTCCATCCCTACTGCTTAACACAGCTTGCTTGACCATAGCAGGTACATAAAATTGAATTCAGCTGAGTTGAGTTCAGTACTGGAACTGTTGAAAAAGGTTTAATATCCATTAAAAGACTTTTTATTTCATATAATTATTTTTTCTCTTTGCAGTATCAAAATTCAAATCACCTAGGAACCTCAAAACATCTGACTCAACTATGTCAAGCTTCCGAGTCACTTGGGAACCAGCCCCTGGGGAAGTAAAAGGCTACAAAGTCACTTTCCATCCTACAGGAGATGATCAGAGGCTTGGGGAATTAGTTGTTGGTCCCTATGACAATACTGTTGTTTTAGAAGAACTTAGGTATGAGATAATTTTATTATTTTTGGTTGCTATTTCGAATAATTTATTGAAATCAGTGAGGCTTAAATTGGAAAACATCTTCAGTTTTTACCTTACTCTTCAGGGAAGGGATTTGTAAAGGTTGCTAGATAGTGGAGATGAAAACTACTTTCCTGAGGCATGGTGTGGCTTTAGTTTTGGTAGCTGTGAACAACTCAGTGATTTTGGAAATTATCAAACACAAGGGGCTTTCTGTAATTCTTTGTCACATTTTTGCAACTTAGTAGGAGTGGCTTCTTTCAGCAGCAATACCATGCTTTAAAATAAAAAAGAGCTTCTAGTCTGTAGCATTTTGCCAAGAGTCCTCAATCAGGGTGTTGCCATTATGTGGTAGAAAACCCTCCCCAAATGTGGAGATTACTATTCCCTGAGAAAATGCTCAGATGACTCATTCTGAAATCCCAAGTGTGAGTCTTCTTCCAATTTGAGACATAATAGAAGGCAAGACTTTGTGTTTTGTGCCAGTGGGACAGAAGAGGGGAAGGGTGGGTTGATTAAAAGTCTTGCTCCGGGCTCTGCAATGGAAAACAAGGAAGTTTAAGAATGAATGGAGGGTGACCATTCATTACAATAAGGATAATAAGCTACTGTGCTCTTGATGACTATATACTTGATTTGCTACTCATGCTGCCTCTCCTGGTGGAAGGGAGAGGAGTTGACCTTTGAGACAGGAAGACCTGGGTTCAAGCCTTCCTTGTCTCTAACACTGACCATAGGCAAATTACTTGATCTCTTAGTTCCTAGAGACCTCCCTAAGGCTATAAGTTACAGAATTATTACAGATCAGCATTGATTGAGAGAGAGGTTCCACACTAGGGATTCCCCTCAAAATGAATTCATAGATATGGTATGCAATTGAAACAAACAACATACTTAATCTTAGCATTCAGTATTCCTTTATTTAATCAAGAATTCTTATTTAGTAGTTTCTTCATTGGTATAATAATATGGAAATTTGAACAAATATTTCATCTAATTCTAAAGATCTATACAGAGAAAAAAAGCCATTCTTCTTATCTTAAAGCATATTATTTAATAGTATTTATCAAGTTGTGAGCCAGATTCTTCCCCTTGTATGTGCAGTCCAAAGGTAAATGCTTCCCAGAGATTCTGTGCCGCTTTACTACTTGTGAACTGTCCACACCATGTAGGTCCCCCAAGAAGGAGGCAGGGGAGGAATTTGTGAGTGGGTAGCCACCTCTGGTATTCTTTGGAGCATGCTTTCTGGCTGCCTTGTGCACCTGCCTACACCTGAATTTTCAGGTCACTGCTCAGGGCAGTGATGTTAGATGGTATCTGGCAATTTCCCATTATATCATAAGGCGCACTTGGATGCAATGGTGAATTTTCATCCTAAACTCCATATTTTCTTATGCTCCCAAACTCAAATGGAACAATTTCTATGATTCTTTTTTTAATAATGTGGAAAAGAAAGAATAGAATCCTTTATTTGGATAGTTAAAACAACTCCTTTTTAGCTAACCAAGATATATATCCATTAAAAAAAATATTTCAGGGCAGGCACAACCTATAAAGTAAATGTTTTTGGAATGTTTGATGGAGGAGAAAGTTCACCGCTGATTGGACAAGAAATGACAACTCTTTCAGATACAACTGTCATGCCAATTTTATCTACAGGTAAGCAACTTGTGAGAATTTAAATTAATTTGGATGCTTTAAATTTAGGTATTTTGTCTAATTGTTTTATGGAAAAACTTCTAAAATAATTTTCAAAACTAAATGTTGACATTTTTAATTAAAGGGTTCAAACAACTAAAGATGTTTTAAACTAAATATTGACACTTTCAACTAAAAGTTTAAAGAACTAGAGGTTTATTTATGTACTACATAGATTTGTGACTACATATTTGTTCCATTCCAGATGAGTAACCCTGTTCAAAAATGACATGACACTATGTGCTTTGAAGACTTATAAATGTTATATAAATATTACCTGTTATTATGTAGGTAGAGTACTGTGCAAACTCCAATGCACTATATAAATGCCAGCTATTACTCTTATTATTAGAAATCTAATTGACATTCACACTATTAAAACCTAGAATTCGTTTTTTTCACTGAGACATTCATCAAATATGATTTTGCTTATTATTATTTTTGTGATGTAGTATTCTGCTACTAATACTTCATTATCTAGTTGTGATATCTTTATTAAATTAATGCAGTTAGAGCAAATTTACTATTTTCCCCCTGTAGTCTCTGAAATATGCTTTTGTTAAAGAAGATGTATGGAAAATGTCAACATATGAGATTTAGTTTTACAAGATAGTAATAGCTGCTAGAATTTATTTAGTAGTTGAGAAAGGGAAAAAAAATAAATGCATTTTGAATGAAAGATCTCAGGATATCAGGTCTCAGGAACTGGAGAGATTTATTTAATGTGTTTGTCACCCTGAATCAGAGTCCTTAAAGGTTGGAATAGTTAAAAAGACAGGAAGTGAGAATTTTGTTGATTGTAGAGCTGTGCAGAATTCTTTGACTTTTTTTGTTTGTTTTGCTACTATCATATTCATACCAACAATATTATACATAAAGCAACATTAAACATAAGGCAATTGCTTAGTGAATCAAGGATAGACCTTGAAGAGAGATCTCTCTGGGTTCAAATCCTTCTACTTGACCCATACTAGCTTTCTGACTTGTAACCTCTCAGTGGTCCTGGCAATTCTCTCAGGCTGTAACTTAAAGATGAGTTGCTGATCTGCACTGCTGAAGGAAGTTTTTACACTGAAAGCTCCCTATACCATTGAAATAACAGGACCAAATTTCCTCTTCCTTCTCCCCCATCACCTAAAGTATATATGAAACTAGTTTTAACTTCTTTTGGACAAAATTACATTTAAACAATTTCCTGGCTTTTTGTATTATGTTGACAAAGATTCGATTTGTACTTTCTATGTGTAACAGTATCATAATTTTTAACCATTAGATACTTGGAATAATTAATTACTTGATATCCCTTAGTACTGGATTGCTTATGTAGAACATTTACAGAATCACAATATTTTTTAAGTATGATGAATGTGATCTTTTTTTTTAATGGAATTTCTTCCATTTAAAGATTAGAAGTTATTAGGGCAAGAAGCCAGAAAATAAACAATTGGTAACAACAAAGGGCAGTTTTTAGATGAGTAATATTAAGTTTAATAAAATAATTCATTCTGTTTTATAGAAATGTTCTGTTGTTTAACTTATGATGATATTAACCGACTCATATTTTTGTTCCCTAGCTTGTGAACTGAGGAGATCTGAAATGATTCTCTTTCCATAGCATCCCAGTCTTGTATAAATGTTTGTACTTGTGTTTCTACACCTCCTCACTTGTGTGTTTGTTTGCATACCTCCTCCTAAATTATGTTCCTTCTTTCTCATTTTTTAAATGTGCACACTCCTTTGCCATCTGTATTTATCTAATTGCATTACAAAGTAAAGAACAGTGTTTACAAAAATGGTAACTATGGAAGGTCTGCATGGTAAATAAAATGAAATATTGGCATAGGATATTAATTGGGCATTTCTAGCCAAATGTGTTTGCATTTAAGTAATCTTGTATTTGATGTTAATAGTTACCTCTCATATTTGGTGTAGTAAATTTTTAAAAAATGTTTTTGGTCTACAGAAGCAATTTCCAGCCTATGTGCTCTATCAGCCCATCCCATATTCTTTAACAGTTTTGTGGTGATATGATTGCTGCCAACAATCAGATATTATTCCAGAGAAATGTAATCCTAATGCCTTAGGTCATATTTGAAAATTTAACTAAAATTTCTAATTCCCAATAGTGAGATATCTTTAAAAACAAGTCTAATTTCTTTCAGATTATGAGCCTATGCTCATTTATCTTGCCAATTTGACTAGAAGACTAATTTCTATGACAGGTTTTGTAAAGTGAGGAAAAAAGAAAGGAAAGATGCCTAACTGAGAGTGGGAGATATAAGGCATATCCATTGTAAAAGCCATTGAATGAATGACCACTTCTTATTGATACAACTTGAGGTTCATGAATGGGATGATGATGTGTTTCATGAATATATTTCCAGTGATATCCTAATGTCTGGTAATTCCATGACAGCTGAGACAGGGAGGCCAAGCATCTGAGTTTTAGCAGAGGGAAGAGAAATAGGAATAAAGGAAGCCTAAATACCACTTACTGTCTTTCATACTCATATGCACCTTTTGATTATTGCTGCATCAGGCATGGAATGTTTCACCAGAGCAGAAGCTGACATCGTGCTACTGGTCGATGGTTCTTGGAGTATTGGTCGGGCTAATTTTAAAACTGTCAGGAGTTTCATTTCACGTATTGTCGAAGTCTTCGAGATTGGCCCCAAAAGAGTACAAATTGGTAGGCTCTGCTAATATTAAAGAGTTTTAGACACTTGTTTTTTATTCTTCTCTCAGTAAACTAATGATAACTGCATTATTTAAGCCCTTGCGCAGTACAGTGGGGATCCCAGAACAGAGTGGCAGTTGAATGCTCATAAAGACAGGAAAAGTCTATTGGAAGCAGTTGCTAACTTACCATACAAGGGAGGCAACACATTGACAGGTAAATTCTGGCCTTTAAGTTCTGTAAGCCTTGCTTTTTAAAAATCATTATTAAAATTTAAAAATCATTAAATAATCATTATATATATATATCTTTTAAAAATCACATCAGGTATGGCTTTGAATTTTATTCGACAAAACAACTTCAGGCCACAGGCTGGCATGAGACCTCGAGCTCGCAAGATTGGTGTTCTCATCACTGATGGAAAATCACAGGATGATGTAGAAGCACCTTCAAAGAAACTAAAAGATGAAGGAGTGGAATTGTTTGCTATTGGTGAGTATCACAAAGAATGGCAGTGATCCAATGGCAGTGCTTTTAAGATTTCAAGGGTCTCTGATTTTGTGAGCATGGTTAATCCATTCACTGAACAATGAAACCTCTTTATGTCTGGCTAGAATTCAGGGGTGGGGATGGCCACACTTGAGGACCTAGAGGGTCACATGTGACCTCGAGGCTGCAAGTTCCTCACACCTGGACTAGATAGTCTTTGCTGGTTACTGTAGCCAAAAAGATTGATGACCTGGTCATTATTTTCTGGTGAGGAACTTCTCTGAACTTAGCTAGGTTGGCCCATTTTAAGTTTGTAACTGAGATCTTTATAACTTGGTAGAACCTGACAGAGACTGTGTCCTACTGGTGTAGCCTTCATGCCCCATTGAGGTATTGGGGCAAGGGGGGAAGAGAAAGGAAAAAAACATTTACATACAGTGCTTGCAATATGCCAGGCACTGTCCTAAGTGCTTTACAAATATTTTTTCATGATCTTCACTACAACTGTGCAAGGTAGATGCTGTTATCCCCATTTTACCATTGAGGAAACTGAGGCAAATAGAGGTTAAGTGACTTACTCAGGGCCACACAGCTAGCAAGTGTCAGAGGCCAGATTCAATCATGCTTTTCTGACTCCAGGGCCAGTGCACTGTGCCACAGAGCTGTCTCTGCTCATTGGAATAGTCCTTTATGGAAGAAATATATGTACAGATATATTATACTATACATATAATATAAATGGAAATATAAGGATTTTCTGGCTTATAAAAAACTAAAACAGTTTGGCAGCATTTAGCATAATTTCATGTATTAGTCTCCCCTGGTAGGATGGAAGCCTCTTGACTGACATTCTATTCTATTTTCCTTTTTTTGTGTGTGTCTCCACTCTTTATATTACAGAGTGCCTGACATACAGTAAGTGCTTAATAAATGCTGGTTGATTGGTCTCCATAAGAGGGGAGACATGATTTTAGATCTCTGAACACACAATCAACTTTTTTCATTGACCAGTTTGGACTTTTCAATTTGTCTGATTTACCTTCTAAAGAAAACAGAACAATTATCAGGTCATTAAAGAGGAAAACAGTATAATGGATATTAGACATTTACTGTTACCAACATTTAGGAAATTTCCTGTTAAGTTTCCTTCCTCATAATCAAGTCGCTTCTATGATTTCTGGAAAGGATAAAACCCCAAGTCAATTAATTACCTTATGGCTCAGTTTAAAATCCCTGTGATTTATCAGACCAAAACACCAATCCTTGACCATTAACCCCCATTTTAGTTGTATGTGTGTTCTTTCCCTTTAAAATGTAAAACTCCTTGAGGGCAGGAAATATTTTACTTACTGTAATTGTATCTGCTGTGCTTGGCACAGTTCCTGGTACAGAGGAAGCACTTGCTAAATGTTTTTGTAATTAATCAATTCTTTTATCATTCATTCATTCATTTACTGACCTTGGTTAATTATAGGTTTACCCAGCCAACCAGTCATTAATTTTTGTTCTTAGAAGCACTCTTTTATTCTCTTTTGAGATCTCATTATAGTTCATAATATTATAGTTGTTAATCTTTCTTTTTTAGGGAAAATCATACACATACATCTGTCTTATACATTGAAATATTGCTTCTATTAAATTTTTTGTTAAATTTTATTAAAAGTTTTTCCCGATCAATGTTGCTAATCTGTAATTTTTTTCAAAATAAAGGTATTAAAAATGCTGATGAGACTGAATTAAAGATGATTGCAACTGATCCAGATGATACCCATGCATACAATGTGGCTGACTTTGACTCACTTTCTAGGATTGTGGATGAACTCACTGTTAACTTGTGCAATAGTGTCAAAGGTCCAGGTATGCTGTCAATCTGACTACTACCTAATTCATCACTTTGTCAACTTTTAATGTTCATTTCTTTGACTTAATTGATGATAATTTCAATTAAAATGTCTCCGAGCCTGCCCTTCCTCAAAATTTTTGTGGATTCCTTCAATACCTAATGAGGGATTCTTTTCCTTTCCGAATACTTGTTACCTCATTGGCATTTTGAAGAGATCAGAGTGAGGAAGTCTCTTAGTTTGGTTCCTTTGTTATTCTCCGGAGAAGAGTGGTTTTGAATATGAAAGTAGGAGGTTTAGGTTAGGTCTATCTTGTGGATTATTGATTTTACATCAACCATAAGACTATTTTTTGAAGTCAATATTCTAGATGGTTCATAGAAAGAAATATAGTACTTGATGGGTCTTAAGAGATTACTTGGTCCAGCTACTTTTTCCCTCCCTCTCCCCATCTTTTACAGATAAGAAAAATGAAGTTAAATGTTGGATGTCATTAGTGCAGGAGGATAGTATAAAGCATCCAGCCAGGTGATAAGCCCCTATGAACTTCTCCAGGCTGGTCCTTGGACAATATAATGTAGTTAATTGTCAGGACTATATCTGGAGTCTCTCTAACTTGGAAGAACCCAACAGAGCTTGTGCCTTACTGGCCCTCTGGGGCATCAGAATAGGACTTTAATGGAGTCAATTAATAAAGGACCAAATATGATGGTTATTTTGGAATTTGGAATAATTCCTTTGTGAGTTATCATAGACAGTGGTAAGGATTGTCCTTTATGGTTTTATACTAGTCATGTGAAAATTGGAATGAGAGCCCAAGGACACCAGTGAACATGATGTAGGTACCTTGGGTTTCAGGAGTATATTTATGTGAATTTTTCTTCTTTTCTTTTCTTTTCTTTTCTTTTTTTCCTTCTTTGAGTTTTTGCCCAACTCTTTGCAGATTTTCTTTTGGTATTTGGCCAACAGATTGTGTTTTTCTCTGGAGAAACAGGCCACCTCTGTAGCTAGCATTTGTAGGTTTCCGGCTCTCAATATTAGTTTATAAAGTTGTAGTTTTATTCCACTGGAGAGAGTTTAGAATAGATGAAAACATCTTTTATCTATTTTCCTTTCTGTTTTTATCAACCATGTAATCATTGCATTCATGCCAGTTTCCCAGACCATAAAACTGCTTGATAATTTTGTAGACTTGATTATAACCCAAGTATAATAAAGGTTAAAGGAATAAAAATGGGAATTATTTTTACACAGTTCTGACTTGCAAACAAGTCAAAGGAGAATGGTTGGGTTATACTTTGGATTTACTAGATTAATTAATTTATTTTCAAGCTTTAACTTGGGCATTTTTTTCAACTTTATCCTCTTCTTACATGGTATTTAAAAAAATTGATTTCATTTTACAGACAAGGGCTGGTCCCAATTATTCTATAAAATAGTTGACTTTTGCCATATAGGTGACAGTTACTTTCAATAATATCACTTTAAAACAACAGCCTAGGTTTATGCTGCCTATCCTTTGGCATAAAGTATTAATTAGTACAAATCTATAGAGACACAGAAGACTTTACTTACCAAAGTTCAAATTAAATAAGGAAGCATTTAAAAAAATCCATATTCCATTGAATAAAAGGAATGCTTTTACAAAAAAAGACACTAAATGAATCATTCTAGATTTTTAATTTTCATATTGAGAGCTACTTAATATATAAATGGGGTTGCTTAGAATTCTTATAACAAAAGCTTATATTTATATAGTACTTAGGGTTGAAATGCTTTGCATTACATTTTCTTATTTGATCCTTATAACTCTGTGAGGTGTGTGGAGTGTGACATTATTATAGCTAATATGTGGGTGAGGACACTCAGATCCAGAGAGGTTAAAGAACTTACCCAAGATTTTATAGTAAATAAGGGGGTAGTTTAAGGACATGAACTTCTGAGCATGGTCTTCTGAATCTGAGTCTAATGCTTTTCCCATTCTGTCACATAGTGGGTAAATATTAGGATTTTTCATTCTAATTTTAATTTTTTCCATGTTGATTGATTGATGAACCTTTGAAATATTTTATTTCCCTTTCATAGGTGACTTGGAAGCACCTTCCAATCTAGTTATATCTGAGCGAACCCATCGTTCCTTTAGAGTAAGTTGGACACCCCCATCAGACAGCGTAGACAGATACAAGGTGGAATACTATCCGGTTTCTGGAGGGAAACGCCAAGAAGTGAGTATGCTTCTTTTTCCCCTGCCACCTTTTCCTCCTTTCACAAGTCCATCAGTAGAGGCTTTTTGTAGAATGTCAAGTGAGGAGTCAACATTAATAGTGAGAGACTGAGACCAAGTCGAGAGTAGTTCTGTGCTCACTTCTGTTATAGTACACAGTGTGCTTGCACTGCTTGAATCTGCCCAATTATGCTCTTACTCTTGGTTGTCATTAAAATTGAAAAAATATTTACTCAGACTCCTGTGGTACTTAATGACTGTGGAGTGGAAGTGGGATGACATTGTTATTTTTCTCAATGGATGGCATATTTATTCTTGCCATTATGCTTCCTTGTTGGCCTAATATTTTCTGAAACAACAGAAATCTTCAAAATAAATTCCAAGGATGGTTATCAGAATTCAAGCTCAATTTGATGAAGCTCTCCTCTTCATTCCCCTTGCTGTTTTCCAGTCTGAAATTCTAGGAGAAAAGAAGAAATGGGAATGTATCATTTTTGACTTTTACCCTTGTTTTGCTTAGTTTTATGTAAGCCGCCTGGAAACTAGTACAGTGCTTAAGGATCTAAAGCCTGAAACGGAGTATGTCGTTAATGTGTATTCCGTGGTAGAAGATGAAAATAGTGAACCTCTGAAGGGCACTGAAACAACCTGTAAGTATTCATATAATTTGCCTGCTCTGTGCTCACTTTGCCACATCTGCTTGTTGTGGGTGTTTGATCTCTCTAGAATAATCTTTGTTCTTTTTTTCCTCTTTCCTCTCCCTGCACTTGCCATGCTCCTCTCTAGTCTCTTGGTGACTCCAGACTTCACCCAGTTAGCAAGATTTCATATTCTCTAATGCCATCACCAACTTCCTCTCTCCAGAGAATTATTTCATCACCCCCAGGAAGCTTTTAGGTGGGGCTACACAAGGTCATATATAGTGAGGGTGAGACAGAGCTGGGAGTAAAATCCAGATATCTTGACTTTCAGTTCCTTTTCCTTTCTGCAAATCCATGCTGTTATTATTGATATAATTTCTCACACAGGTTCTTACTCTTTTTAATTTAATACCTTATTTCCCCCCAATTACACGTAAAAACAATTTTTAATATTTGTTTTTTTAAATTTCTTGAGTTCCGATTTTCTCCCTCCCTTCTTTTCCCCCTCATTGAGAAAGTAAGCAGTTTGATGTAGGTTATACACATGCAGTCATGAAAAACATATTCCCATAGTAGCCATTTGTTGTGAAAGAAAATGCAGACAAAATAACCCTAAGAAAGATAAAGTATCCTTCAATCTACATTCAGACCTCATCAGTTTTTTTCCTCTGGAGATAGATACCATTTTTCATTATAAATCCTTTAATATTGTTTTGGATCATTGTATTGCTGGGAATAGTTAAGTCATTCACAGTTGATCATAATACAATATGCTATTACTCTGCTTATTTCCTTGGTGTTGGTTCATGTAAGTCTTTTCAGGTTTTTCTGAGGGCATCCTGATTGTCATTTCTGATAGCACAATATTATTTATCCTAATGATATACAACAACTTGTTCAGCCATTCTCTCATTGATGGACATCCCCTCAATTTCAGGTTCATACTCTTAATACAAATTCTGAATAGTCTACAAAACATGGTGCATATTTTGTAGGAAACATAGAGAAAAGAAATAGATTGAGAAATAAAAGTTAAAATAAGACTAGAATGAACGAAACTTGCTTAATGAATGATTTTATGTTTTGGTAGTGCCAGTCCCTGTTGTTTCCCTGAATATTTTTGATGTTGGACCAACTAACATGCGAGTGCAATGGCAGTCAGTTGGTGGAGCTACTGGTTACTTGTTATCCTACGAACCTCTCAATGCCACAGTGCCCACAAGTGCCAAAGAGGTAGGGGATGTTGTTTTCTTGATAAAAACTTATAATTTAAAATATATAATCCTTTGAATTTGTTGTCCATAGCATAGTCTAAAAAATGTTGGCATACCTTGTGAAATAGCCCTTTTAATTAAATTAATAAACTCAATGACATCCAAAGGTGGTTATGAATTAAAGTGGCATGAATTTCAGAGTTAAATTAACCAGTTTTTGTTTCTATACTTTCTTCTTTTAACTTTGTGCTTAGACTCCAGATGTACATTCTCTACCTATATCCATATGCATATAATATATACATCTGTGTCCATTTCTATATCTGCATCAGTATCTGTATCTATATCTGTGTCTGTTTATCTGTATTTGTATTTATGTCTGTATCAATATAGATGCGTGTTGGACCATCAGTGACAGATATGCAGCTGGTTGATCTCATCCCCAATACTGAGTATGCTGTAACTGTCCAGGCAGCATTGTATGATCTCACCAGTGATCCAGTCACTGCTCGGGAAGTAACTTGTAGGTGTTTACTCTTTTTTCCCTTCTTGAAAATCACTATTTAATAATTTCAGTGATGTTGAAAGTTTCAGGTTTTGCTTGATGATTCTGTTATGTTATCATTCTATCAAGGCATACTGTCACCATCATACTTCCAGCATCACGGTTTCATGTCAGTTATCCTTGATTCTTCAATCTTTGTTGTCCTACTTAGTTGCAAAATTATAGATGTTTCTGTCTTCTCAGTATCTCTTTCATTCAAATCCTCTTTACTCATAAAAGTTATCACCTTAGTTCATGTTCTCATCACCCATTGTGTAGATTATTGTAGCAGTCCCCTAAAAGGTCTCCCAGCCTCAGTTCTCTCTCTGCTTCAATCCATCCTCCACACTACTGCCAAAGTAATTTTCCTTAGACATAAATATGACCATGTATCTTCTCTACTCAATAAACTTCAGTGACTTCCTATTTCTTCTAGAACCAAATACAAACTCTTCTGTTTAGCTTTTAGCTCAACTATTAAGCAAGAGTAAACTTGGGAGAAATGGGACATTCTGTGTATACAAAGCCTCAACAAGGGGAAAATGAGATTGAAAAGTCATAAGTAGGGTTGAGAAATGCAGGAGAATGAATAGGACTGGCTAATACAGCAGAGAGATCTTGGGCCATATGTGGATAGAGATGTGGGTCTGTAGAAAGGGTAATACATGGGTGAGTGTAAGAAAGTCAGGGATGAAATTAGCCAAATGAAATTAGAACATAGGAACAGCAGAGAAGGATGTCCTCAAATGTGGCATAAATTCTATCATAGAACTGACTGGGGTAGTTGATTGCTGGAATGGATGAAGCTGGCCGAAACAAAACTATGAGGTTCTGAGAAAGATAAACACATAGAATCATGGGGGAAGGGACAGAGAGGCAGAGACAGAAATTCTGGAAGAAGGACAGGGAGACAAACAAAAGGAGACAGAAATATTGAGAAACAGGAGGGGAAGGATATGTCTCATGCTACAGAGGATAAAACAGGCTTTTTGGGGATATTTTTTCCCCTTAACTCCCATGATATTTTCAAAGTGTAGATTTGGTATACTTTACTTGATATCATAAGATTAATTTGTGGTTTGTTTTTACCATGTTGGTTTCTGTAGATTTCCTTAGATGCTTACTGGGTGCTTAACATTTTGGCCCATTCTCACTTTCCATTCTCTTAACAGTCACTAGGAAAATAGCATTCTTATGGGATCAGGACTGTTTTCATTTCTGGAATAGATGTCAGTGTCTGATACGGGAATATGAACTCTATGAAAAGAAGAG
This sequence comes from Petaurus breviceps papuanus, assembly GCF_028583685.1. NCBI lineage: Eukaryota > Metazoa > Chordata > Mammalia > Diprotodontia > Petauridae > Petaurus > Petaurus breviceps. The sequence goes on from NW_027187327.1 coordinate 10,541,350, forward strand.
GGATAGCTAGATGTCAATAAAAAGTTTTCTATTTAAATAAGACAGCCAAATTGAATGGAGAAAAGCTAAAAATAAATGAAAAGTGAAAGGCAGCAACAATTTCAGCAATGTATACTATACTTTAAGGTGACATCAACAAGAAGAATAACAGAAGGTAGAGTCTAATAATTCTGTTGGATTTCAAAGCCAGTTTTTCTCTAGATGTCATGATCCTGGGTAAACTTACTCTTATCCTTTAAGTTGCAAAGAAGGTACTGATCTGCTTTAGTACATGCAGTCCCCTCAGATGGGAGTATGAGTCAATGAGGCTTATAATTTGAGTTACTTCTATACATATACTTATTCTTTTCAAGTTTTTCTTTAAAATATTTAGTGAAAGAAAATTTATTAATAAAAACGGACATTTTTATAGTGTCTTAAAGTGTGCAAAGTGATTATTTCCTTTGACTCTCACACCAGTTAGGTGAAGTAGGTACCACAAGTACTATTCTCCCCATTTAATAGATGAGAAAAATGAGGCTCAGACAAGATAAGGGACTTCTCCGGGGTGAAAGAGCTGTTACACATCAGAAGTTGTATTTTACTCTAAATACTCTATTCACTGTCACATTGTGTCTCAGTGTTCCAAACAAAATCTGCTATTATATCTGAACTTAATGTTTTGTGTTCGTGCAGTACCCTTACCTCGTCCTAGAGGTTTGAAACTCACAGATGTTACCCATAGCAGTATGAATGTCATCTGGGATCCTGCTCCTGGCAAAGTACGAAAATATATTGTCAACTATAAAACGGAAGAAGATGATGATGTAAAACAGGTATGTTAGAAAGGAAGAAGGTTCCAGAAATTGCTACTTTTTCTAGCAGCTGATTAATTATTTCTTTTTTTTTAAATTTTATTAATTTGTTTGTTTCCTTTTAGTTTATAGGATTCAATTCCATAATTCCTTGAATTTCACATTTTGTCCCCCTCCCTCCCCTCCCCCCCCCCATGGCGGCTTATAGTCAAGTATAGGATCTGTAAATACTTTCACATTATACATTGGTCAGGTTATAAGGACGGATTGTACTGGCTGGAATGAAAAATGGTAAAGAGGACATAAAACCAAATAAGAGAACGAAAAAGATCAGGTATTTTACTTCCACCTGGATATAAACTTAGTTCTTTCTAGTTCTTTCTCTGGATGCACATTTTTCTCTCCATCATGAGTCTTTTGGGATTGACTTATATCACTGCATTGCTGAGAAGAGTCCAGTCTATCAAAGTTGGTCATCACACATATGTTGTGTCTGTGTGATTAATTATTTCTGATAAATAATGTGGCTAAGACAGCTTTTGGGCTCTTGCCATTCATCATTAGATTGTGCTGAAAATATGGAGCTTCAACTTCTTTTGTTAGGAGAAGCTATTTTTTTTTGTATTATTGGTAGGGTTAGATTAATGAAACTCATTTTGAAGATATGTACTAAGTGCTGTTGATACAAATACAATCCCTGTTCTCAAGGAGAACACCAGCAGCCCACCACTAACTATATTATTGACTTTTTTAGACTCTTTCAGTAGCCCAAATAAGCCTCTTCATCAGTTTCTCACAAAGTTTCAAGTGTTACCCATGAGAAACTTCTGGGAGTCTAAGTGACTAGATAAATGGTAGTTATCTCCACTTGATAGTACCTACTAGAATCAAAGTAGCAATTTAAGCATTCATAGAGAGGGTGGAATGATGCCCACTTACATTAGGAAGCTTCATTACCTGCCTACCATAAGGGAACATCATATAGAAGGAGACTTGAATTGGGACCAGAAAACCAGTTTTCTTCTGGCTTTGACATTAGCTAGTAATGTGATATTGGGTAAATCACTTACTTTCTTTGTATTTCCTTTTTGTCCTTCATAGAATGAGGACAAGTTCTAGCATCCTACAGGTTTGTTGTAAAGGTCAAGCAAGAAACTATGTATGAAGGTACTCTCAAAAATAGAATAAAATGATTTACAAGTAGCATTTATGGTTATTGGCAAGTGAAAAATTATCAGGTGATTTACTCCTATAGGGGGTTCATAATATACAAGGGTTATACATCTTTGTGATGATGTCATCCTTAACCTCTGAAGTCAAATCAAATCAACAAGCATTTATCAGCCACTTAATATGTGCAAGACACCATGCTGAGTTCTGGGGATACAGAGAGAAAGTCAAAAAACAGTGTCTACTCTCAAGGAGTTCACAATCTAATGGGTGAGACAACATACAAAAAACTATAAACAAACAATAAACACAAGATAAATGGGAGATAATTTCATAGGGAAGACACTAGATTAAAGGGGACTTGGAAAGACTCCTTAGAAAAGGTGGGATTTTAGCTCAGACATGAAAGAAACCAGGGAAGCCAGGAGACAAACATGAGGAGGAAGGGAATTCTGAGTATGGGAGACAGGCAGTAGAAATGCCTAGAGTGAGGAAATAGACTGTTTTGCATAAGAAATTGCAAGGAGGCAAATCACTGGATCCCAGAGTAAGTGGAAGAGAATTAAGGTGTAAGCATTTAAAGTGCTTATTTTATTCGTGATTTCATCAACTTTCAATGTTCCTTTCTCTGGCTTAACTGAGGGTAACTTGAATTAAAATTTGCTTCAGTGCTGATTGTTGCTGATCTTTTCTGATACCATAATTCTGACATTCTAGTATGTTCTGGGACAATGAACAACAATTATATGGTTAGAACCAAAATTCTTTAAAGAAAATCGATTCCTGTTTTTATTATAGGTGGAGGTAGATAGGTCAAGGACAAAGACCTCTCTTGGTGATCTGATTTCACGAACACTCTATACAGTCAGTGTTGTGGCAGTGTATGATGAAGGGGAATCTCCTCCAGTGACTGCTCAAGACACTACGCGTAAGATGAGATATTTCATTTCCTTGTAGACAGTTGGGAAAAGAGTACATGAATAATTCATATAAATAAATGTATGTAAAAGCAACTTATGTAAGTTTGGTAACTGAATATATCTGACACATCTATTTCATATGACAATTTTTCTTCTAGTTATTTGAAACTTTTTTTAACCTGGAAACTCCCATACAAAACTGTGAATTATTAGTTGAATGATTTGTGTTTAGTAATTATTACTAATCTTTTTAGATTAGTAGTTGTTTAGTAATTAGTAATTAAGGGCAGCTAGGTGGTAAAGTGGATAGAGTGCTCAACCTGGAGTTAGGTAGACTCATCTTCCTGAATTCAAATCTGGCCTCAGACACTTATTAACTCTGTGACCCTGGGCAAGTCACTTAATCCTATTTGTCCCAATTTCCTTATCTGTAAAATGAGCCAGAGAAGGAAATGGCAAATCACTCCAGTGTCAGTGCCAAGAAAGTCCCAAATGGGGTCATGAAGAGTTGGATACAATTGAAATGACTGAACAAGAAGGGCAATTAGTAATTAACTAATGTTATCTGTGGCTCAGTTGGTTTAGAACACGGTACTAATGACTGCAATATTTGGAACCAGTTCTGAACACTGAATTTTAGGAAGGGCATTGATAAGCTGGAGAGCATCAAGAGGAAGGTAATCAAGATAGAAATGTGAGTCACATGTGGGTCAGTTGAAAGACCTGAATATTTTAACTTAAGGAAGAGAGAGAACTTAGTGAAGACAGGATAGCACTTTTTATATATTTCAAGGACTGTTATTATAGGGAATGGATTTGTTCTACTTGGCCATCAGGAGAAAATTAGGAGCAAGAGTGTAGAAGTTATATAGAGGCAAATTTAGACTTGATATAAAGAAATAATTCTTGAAAATGAATGATGTTGAAAAGTGGGATGGTCTGCCTTATACGTTCTTGTAAGCTCCTGCCTGGTCTTCTTCAGACAAAGTTTAATAACCACTTATAAAGTATGTTGTAGAAGTGACTCTTAATTGGGTCTGTGTTGAACCAGATTGCTCTTATATTATATAATTCTGAGAATTTTTTTGAATCTGTGAATATAAGAGTGTTGGTGTGGTTACAATCTACCTTTA
>NW_027187327.1:10545376-10601396 GCF_028583685.1 Petaurus breviceps papuanus
TCACAGATTCATTAAAGTACTGAAATACTATGGGGAAATATGATTTTAAAATATCGTAATAACTTCTATTCCCACAGTGTTACCTTAATACCTTGGCTTTTCTAATTGTGTTTGTTATAGTGCTGTTTCTCATTTTGGTCAAATAGAAGTTTGGTGGTCCTTTCTTTATCTCAATGGAGTTTTTTATTTGAGTCATTAGAGACAATTTTTTTGATGACTTTAGACATTGTGTAATTTTCATTTGTTACTAGGTTACAGAGGTTGATGGAAAATTAAGACAAAGTACAAGGCATCTGCCAGATGTTCATAATTACTTTAACAGCAGTCTTACTATGGTAGCTAGCAAAATGTAACTGCTGTTGGTTGAGCACTCAACTGTCATTCATTACTTCCCAGCTTTGTTACCTGTAGCCTGGTTTGTTTGTAGTATATTTTATTTATCTTTCTGTTTAAAGTTAGATATCAATGAAAAAACTTAATTATGCATTTATATTGCACTATTTTTTATATAATATCCTTTCTCTATGAAAATTCCTGGATTCAAATGTGTTAAATTTTTGGTGGTGGAAATGGTATAACAATCTACTCATTGGTAGATCAAATTGAACAGGTTCAGCCTTTTTCTAAAAACAAGATGTTCTGTGGTTGTGATGTATGCATTTATTATAACAACTGACATTTACATAATTTTTTGAAGTTTGAAAAAAGCATTACATACAGTCGAGCCTCACAATGAACCCTTGAGGTAGGTACTACTGACATTTACCTCTCTTTTGGATGAAAAAAGAGTCTCAGAGGTGAAATAATTTGCCATTGGGTGCATGATAATAAAAGTCATAAACAAAATTCTAGCTTAGGTCTTCTTGACTCCAAATCTAGTCCACTATGCCCTATGCCAATAGGCCTCATTGTTATATAGCCTTCATTTTAAAGTAATGAAACAATATTTTTTACCTTTTGGAATTAGAGACAATTTCTGAAGGTCACAAACAAATGGATTCCTATTCTTTATGGTCTCATCTTAAAAAATTGAATTGTGATTTGTTTTCGTGTCTTATTCATATGGTAAAATAAGAACATAATATAGGATATATACATATATATTAAAACATATTATATATATTATTGTATTAAATCAAGGTTGGGCTCAGAAGAGCTTTATTAAGCTTTATTAAATAGTTGCATTAAAACTTGTCATTATCATATGTACAAATATATGTATGAATTAGTTATAGTTAGGTATCTTTTATGAATATGGATTTTGTTCAGTTTTCAACTGAAGCATCATTTGGGGGTATGCATTGGAAATTAAAAAATTTCCCATTGTATTTAGTCTGAGGAATAGGAAATTGTATCTGTGGTTTCAATGACATATGGAATTCCTGGATGAGGAAACTCTCTGTACCAATGCATGTTGGCATTTCTCATCAATTTATAATCTTGAGAGTTGCCTAGATCCCCAAGAGTAGAAGCGGCTTGCCCAAGGTCACACAATCAAATATATGTCAGAGGTGAAACTTGAACTCAGATTTTCCTGACACTGCCTGATTTCTACCTACTAGACCACATTGCCTCTTAATCTGTGGGCCATGTTAAAAAATCCTCTGGTCTCTCCTCCCAATAGGTCCTGTGCCTGCACCAGTTAATCTGAGACTTACAGAAGTCACACCAGATAGTTTCAGAGGAACATGGGATCATGGAGCTTCAGATGTGTCTCTTTACAGAGTGACATGGTCACCTTATGGAGCCACAGAAAAAATGGAGGTAGAATTGACTGGCATTTTTATTAGCAGATCACATTTTTCCTTGTCTGAAAGGTAACATAATAGCTCTGTTGCCAGATTAATGTCTTTCTAACTATGGGGATTTTGAAACCCATTGCATGAGAGAGATGAATCTGGCCAAATATTTTCAAGAACCTGCCACTGTGTATGTAGTTCACTAATTTTAAAATTATGGCTGAATTTTATTTTTGGTTTTTCTTTTCTCTTAAGACTATCTTAAATGGTGATGAAAATACTTTGGTTTTTGAAAATCTGAACCCGAATACACTCTATGAAGTTTCAGTTACTGCCATTTATCCTGATGAATCAGAAAGTGATGACCTTACCAGCAGTGAGCGGACATGTAAGCTTAAGTTTTTCAAATAAGATATGGTTTCATACTCTTTGTAATTGTATTTTAAGATACATATGTAATATTTTCCAAATACTTGTTTTCTCTCTAGTGCCTGCGATACCTGTAACAACTATAGGTAAGAATTTAAATTTACATAACTTACATCACTTAAAAATCAAAATGACAACAGAATAATTTATTTAAGTCAATCTTCCCTCATTTTGATGTGGTTTGGCTTTGAAAGGGGGCTCTTCTAAATGGCATACTCTTGGAATGAGTAAAGTTTATTGGTAAATTACTTGAAACTCACTAATTACAATTACTTGTTGACAGGAGAACAGGCCAAATTTAAATCTACAGTAAAAACTTCTGTGTGGGGGGTGGGGTGGGGTGGTGGACTGCACATATTTTTATGGGAAGAGTGGGCTGTGCTTTTGAGTAATCTGCTTTGGGCATTAATGACTTTGTTTTTAGCTCCAAAAAGTGGTCCACGAAATCTTCAGGTGTACAATGCAACATCCAAAAGCTTGACTGTTAAGTGGGATCCTGCGAGTGGGCGTGTGCAGAAATACAGGATCACTTACCAGCCTTCCACAGGGGATGGACCTGAACAAACGGTAATTAACTTGACAGTCTCATTTGGGCCATTCTGCCTTTTTTCTTCACATTGAAAAATATGAGTTACATTTCTGGGTCAGATGTATGACCAAACCAGTGTAGTAAATTGTCTTGTATAATGGAATCATTAGATGTTTTCATGACAGATTATAGCTCCTTTCTGTGATGTCAGCTAGAAATTAGGGGGGCAAATCTCAACAAATACAAATTCCCCATAGCAATCTCTTCTAGATCTATTACATATGAATTTATTTAATACTCTGAATCTATTTTAGCCTTGGAAATCTTTTTTTTAGTAAAATGAGGGAGTTTGATTCAGTGGTTTCTGAGGTTTCTTCTAACGCAAGAGATACAACTTATGATTCTATGTTTTCAGTCTGTACTATCCATGGATTATCAAGTTTATTGATCTCTATGTGAAGTATAGTTCATTTTATTTATCCTGTTTGTTTCTCTGACATTTCAAAAGTTATATTATCATCCTAGTAATCTAAAATATGGTGAACAAATCTATGATTGTCTTATTTCATATTTGTGGAGTATTTTAAGATTTACAATTTCAACCCTGTGAGTTAGATACTGTAGGTATTAGTTTTACTATTTTACAAATGAAGAAACTGAAGTTCACAGAGGTTAAATAACTTGGCCCATGTCCAAATCCAGTAAATGACAGACTTCACATTTTAACTCTGGTCTTCTAAGTGCAGTAGTGTTTTTCCTACTTAACCGTCTTTTTGGTGATTTTACAGATTGACCATATTCTCTCAGTCTTTTAAAAAATATATAAACTGGAGAGTCCTTATATGGTCATAGACTTAGGAACCTTAGATGTCATTCAACTTCAGTCCCCTCATTTTACAGATGAGAATATTGAGGCACAGGGAGAAGTGACTTGGCTAATTTCATTCATCTCAGTATCTGAGCAAGGACTGAAATTTCATATTTTTTGATTCTAAGTTTCAAACTCCAAGTTTGTTTTTGTTGTCTTCTTATCACTCTTAAAAGTCCACTTTCCTTCTTTTATTGATCCTGCATTCACATAGGGGCTATATGTTCTACAATCATATTGGACTTTGCCCTCAGGTGTCATGATTGGATAGAATCTGGCAAATTAATTCTTCTTAAGGTGTCAATTAATAATGACTTAGCTATTTAGGGATCTTTGTGCTTCAATTCTTTGGTTACTTAAAGACAAGGATTTCTAACAGGTAGAATTTCTGCTATCAGCCAGTAGAGGAGGTACTTTTGATTGGGCACATTTTCTAGGACTTTTCAAATTGCACCTAATAGACAGAATTCTATCTTGTATGCTTACAAAACTACCCCTATTCACTGATATATTTTTGAAGGTTTTTGTAACTATGTATTTTTAAATGTGTCATATAATTACATTGACAATTTTCTCTAATAACCTCAAAAATGTGATTAAAATATGTGACATTTTAATTCCTTTCTTGTTAAAGATGGTTATAATGTTTCATTTAGAGATTAATTTGAAATTTAGAATATTTCAATGGATGAGTTCTAAGTTAAAAACATCTGGATTGGAAATAAAGCATCCAGATGTCTAAATGCTTACTCATTGTGGGCAACTCTCCATTTTCATGAGATTTTAATTAGCATGGCATAAACATCTGAATTCAGTAGACTGTTAACAAAATGGACAAATTTTCTTTCAACAGCAAGATAACTAGATGGCCTTGAGCAATGAATAAAAAGCTAACCTCCATAATTAGAGGAAATTGAAAGACTTCATACCACAAGACTGGTATCATGAAATTCACTGTGAACCTTTTCCTAGATGTGGCCTGGCAAGTGTTAGTCACTTAGTTTACTTGGTGAAGGCTGCCAGTGTGGATGTTTTTTTTTTCTTTTTCTGGAAACAGCAAGGAATTTTAAGGTGGTTAAGTGGATAGAGTGCCAGGCCTTGAGTCAGGAAGACTCGTCTTCCTGAGTTCAAATCTGTCCTCTGACACTAGTGTGATCCTGGGCAAGTCATTTAACCCTGTTTGCCTCAGTTTCCTCATCTGTAAAATGAGCTAGAGAAGGAGAAGATACTCCATTATCTTTGCCAAGAAAACCCTAAATGGGATCATGAGGAGTCAGATATGACTGAAAAATGACTGAACAACAAAAAAGGAATTTTAGCTCTTTTGCTGAATTATTTTAGTGTGGTTCTGAATCATATTAAAAAAGACAAAACATAAGAATGGAATTCAATCCTCAATGGTGTGATGTCTCTAAGATCATGCCATTCTCAGGGATCTTGAAATTGGGTAGCAACTCAGATTATGAAGGTATATCTTGAGGGACTTGTTTTTTTTTTCAGAATTTAAACAAATTGCACAATTGGAAGGTTTAGGAAGGGAGAGATCAATAAGAAAAAATTGTTATTAAAAATGAAAATATTTTAAAAGTAGTTTGATGGTAGCTGAATTAAAATGACTTTCTGGCAAGTCAGTCCTGAAACATGTTTTATTTTGTGCTTACAAAGATGAGATCCCTTTTTCAGGTCATAGTTACTGATTATAATAGATTAGTAAGAGTAGAAAAAGAACAAGATTTTAATTCTCTACTCTTGTTTGATTGAAGACCACAATAGGAGGAAGGCAAAACAGTGTGGTTCTACAGAAGCTGAAACCAGACACCCCATACTCAATTACTGTCTCATCTCTGTATTCTGATGGTGAAGGAGGAAGGATGACAGGCCGAGGCAAGACCAGTAAGTGAGCCCAAGTTTGCTGTAGTTTTTCCACTGATCTTTCTTTGGAGTAAAATCACATGTGTATATCAGATAGTGCTTGTCTGACTTAAAGCCTTTAGCACTGACTCCATTCTCAGAGGGATGATCGCTCTATTTTAAAATTTTAATTCTAAGATTGTACTTACTAAAAAGAAATATTGTTGAATTAAATGAAACTTTTCTTTCATTGATTGATATAGTCTAGACTTATTATTTTATTAGTGTGTGGGAACTCCTAGTGTGGAAACATTGTCCATCAATGCAGATCAGCAACACTTCTTTCATTTATAGTCTTAGGAAATTTGGGAACTGAGAACACAAGCAACTTGCCTAGGGTCACACAACTGTTGTGTGTCAAAGGCAATGCTTGAAACCAATCCTTCCTAACTGAGATTGGCTCTCTAGTCACTATACCATGCTCCCTTTTTTTGTTAATTAAAAGAAGAAAAGATTAAAAATGAAAAAAACAAAACAAAACCCAAAACTCTATAGTTAAAAGTACTTTGTTGGGGGAAATAGTATCTCAAGGTAGCTGGGAAAGGAAGCACTGACTCTTAAGTTATGAAAGACTTGTGATTAATGTACTGTATTGACAGAACAAAAAGGAAACTTACTCTATTATGATTTATGCACCTTTCAGAGCCTCTGAATACTGTGAAGAACCTGAGAGTGTATGATCCTTCCACCAGTACGCTGAATGTTCGATGGGATCATGCTGAGGGCAATCCTCGCCAGTATAAAGTTTTCTATGCACCAACTGCAGGAGGTCCGGAGGAAATGGTATTATTTTGTTGAATCTTATTAGGCCATTTGAACTTCATAGGAATTACTTGGAGCTAATGAATCACCCAATTTATTAAATTATAGCAAATGAATGGTTTCCGACTCTTTTAATAGGCTTTGACAAGGGAATAAGGTGGGAGATGTGGAAGAGGGAAGAACAGTTAATAGTATAGGGTTAAATTAGAGGCAGTTATGTCCTCCTGCTTCCGGTCTCTGAGAAATAACAAGACTTAGATATGTGTCTTTCAGTGTCCTGATACTATCAGATAGTGGTATAGTGGTGGATTTCTGGCTCCTGAGTTATCAGAGAAGGAAACTCATTCTACCCTTTCAGAATGATCTAGGTCATAGAATTTAGAGCTGGAAGCAAATTTCTAGTGAGTCTCCCCTCTGTTTTACAGAGGAGGAAACCAAGCCCCAAAGCCATAAAATTATTTCCCCAGTTACACAATCAGTAAGAAGTAGAGCCAAAATTCAAATCCAAGTTCTCAAACTTTTTTGTGAGGATCAAATGAGATTAACGATTTTAAAGCATTTAGCACAGTGCCTGGCATATGGTAAGTGCTATATAAATATTAGTTATTATAATTATCATTATCCCCATTCCACCTTTCCTCTTCTTTATAATATTAAAGATACTTTTGAACTTTTCTTCTCTGATCTTAGATTAACCTGAGCGTGAAGTATCTAATACATTACCTGGTTGTGTGTGTGTGTGTGTGTGTGTGTGTGTGTGTGCGCGCTCACTTGAGCTTATGTTACATGGAATCATTGATTGAGGGCTGAAAGAGACCTTAAAAGTCATTTAGTCCAACCCTCTCATTTTTACAAAGGAGCAGATTGATACCAGTGGTCACATGGACAATAAGTAGAATACATCCAGGTTGAGTTGAAGCTTAATTCATTTAATATAATTTTCAAGTTAAATTCTTCATAGACAGGACTATATAGATTCCCCCATTACTGAAGTTGAGTCCTTGTGTTTCTTTCAAATTATTAGGTAACAACTCCAGGGAATACCAATTATTTTATTCTGAGGAACCTGCAACCTGACACACCTTATACAGTTACAGTAGTTCCAGTCTATACTGAAGGGGATGGTGGACGAACTTCAGACACTGGAAGAACATGTAAGTTTTTTTTAAAAAAATGTACTGAAATAGTCTTTTTATAAAGACAATATCCCCTTTCTTGGAATAACAATTTGAGCACTGATAGATTTAAAGATACTTTCAGAAATTTCACTGGCAATTCGACATATTAATGTTTTGCTTTCTACCTTGCAAATATGTGTTAAGAAGTGTTTTGTAATTTGATGCTCATGCAAACAATGTGAACGGTTGAAATCTGCTTATCTGTCATTTGATCTCACAGGGTTTGCTGATGAATCCCTTTTTGGCATTAAAGCACCATTTTATTCTCTTTTCCATGAAAGAAAACTAGTTTATGGTGTTTTTACTGTCAGTTTTTAAAAAAAAAATGACTCTCATATGTGTTTGCAAGCCTACATTTCTTCCCCTTTTTAGTACTTCTTGGTTTTGGTAAAAATGAGACTAATATTCTGAAATGGTTAATATCTTCTGGTAAAAAAATCCACGAGGAGAAGTTTTGTTATTAACTATACTTTGGGATTCTCTTTCAATTGAAGTTGTCTCTTTTTTTTACTAGCTGCAATTAGCATTCATTAAAAATTGACTATTTATTGGCTCTTTCCCTTTCTTTGCTCTCTCTAAGCCTTTCCCTTCACAGTATGCAATGCATAGTAGGTGCTCGATATATTTTTGCTGAATGTATGAGTGAATGATGGAAACTAACTGAATGATAGCTAATATCTGATAGCTAATAGCAAATGTTGCTTAGTAATCAAAAGCTGTGAGTATTTCTCTTCCTGTGGTCTTTTTATTAAGTATAGGGATATAATGGCAGGTGTTAATATTGCATTTGGATTTCCTTCCCTCTCCCTACTACTTTCTATTTAACAAACAACTGGGTTATTTAGCCAGGGTACTCTAATTTTGCTGTTAAGAAAAAAAATCATCTCTTGCTCATATTCATTGCCCTTTGAGCCAGTACTCCAAAATAAACGAGTAAGGTTGGCTCCCTCTAGTTGCATAAAGTTGCATCTAAAGGGTTTTAAACTTGCTTCAGTAGTTAGGAACTCTGAAACCAAAGGAGAGCAATATTTTATCCTATTGTGGTTTGTGAGCCCTGGCAGTCTTCTAATGCAGACTTGTTGTGTGTAAACAGAATTAAGAAATATGCTTCCATTTTCCTTTGCCTAGTGGTAAGAGGCCTGGCGAGAAATATCCAAGTGTACAATCCCACACCAAATACCCTTGATGTTCGCTGGGAACCTGCACCCGGACCTGTCCAGCAGTATCGTATTGTGTATTCTCCCCAGACTGGCACAAGACCTTCAGAATCTGTAAGTAATTTTGTCTTCTGAAAACTCAGCAAGAGATTTCTGTGACCACATTGCACCTCCTGCCATGAAGACTGGCCAGTAACAATAAACCAATTGTGTGCATGGCACTGCCTGCAGTGGAAACATCATTTCCAGATGAGTGTAGTCATGTGGCAGTATACTAGACTCAGAGTGAGCAGACCACAAGCATGCTAAACTCTACATGGAGGGATCTTTTGTTGTATTTCTAATAAATTGGGACAGGTGTAGTCAATATATGGAAGACTAAGGAAAGGGCAGTCACTGGAAAATATGAGTTAGTTATCAAATGCAAATCTTATGTGATTTAAAGAGTTTAAGTGGACCATTTGAAACACCGATGGAGGAGGCCAATGTGGGTATAACTTGCGAATTACCTATTCGTTCGTCACGTCTCCTTGTTATTTATATAGCTAAAAACATACCTCCTGAAGTTGACAACCTTTTTCTTGGATGAGAAATTATTTGATTTTAGTTTATAGCCACTGCACTTTTCAGTTGTGCTTTGGCGAATATGTTCATTTAGTGGTCATTTAAGTTACAAATTTGTGTCCTTATAGTACTAGGACACTAAATTAAAACTCAAGTGGGAAAATAACTAATTTAGTTGGCAAGGCAAGACAAATCAGTCCATGATAAATGACATTAATGCAATGTAAGAAGAATAAAGGAAACTGCTGTCTATGAGTTAAAGCTTCCCAAATGTTTAGCTTTGCTCTCTCCTTGATGTGTTATAGACATCCGGTTGACTATGTGGGCATAGTACTATTTGGCCTTGGTTTGAAATATAAAGCATTTCTCCCCAGAATGTGAGCACTTTTACAAATTTGTTAATTTTTGGGTAAAAGAAACAAAAACAAACAAACAACTACAATACAACTTACTCTCTAAGCACAATATTATTTGAAAGTCTTGACTACTAACATGCAATGGGATGCAATTGAAGCTAGTTAGTCAGTGGCAAGTGTGTACTTAACAGTTTTTTGGAAGGAGATGTTCCTGAGAACAAATTGAATGTAATAGTATGAAAATAGCAGGCCAATAACAGAAAGTGCAGTTAGCATTTGACTAATCTGGGCTAAGGTCCTTTGTTATAGGTATTATGATGAGTTGAGAAACATGACTTGGTAAGCACTTGGGTTGTCATCAGATTAACTCTTGGCATTGTTTCCCCTTCAGATCACAGTACCAGGAAATGCCCGCACAGTACATTTGGAACGCCTGACTCCAGATACGCCCTATTCTGTGAACATTGTCGCTGTGTACTCAGATGGAGAGGGAAATCCCAGCCCTGCTCAGGGCCAAACATGTGAGAAAAAGACCTTTTCTATCTCAATTTCCATGTACCTAAATGTAGGATTTCTTAGAGAGAGGGAGGGATAGTTTCTTTAAGCAATTGTTGAGTAGATTTCCTCCATTGGTTCTGCTTTTATTCACATTTTAGGCTGAAAATGTTTACAGTGTCTGATCTCTGTGCTTTGATTTGGCATTGATTTTTGTCTTGGTTAGCATTACTTCCACTTGGGACTTAAACTAGAAGGCCCTCTTTTTGAGGAAGTTTCCTTTTCTCAGTTCTTTCTAATTTTCCACTCCCTAGTTCTTCTTCCCTTTGCTCTCCCATATACACAATGGTTGTTCTCTTTAAACAAGAGTCTTAAAAAAAAGTCTAAGGGTTTTGCGTTCCATTGGTCTCCTGAAGAGGTGGTGGTGGTCACCAGTCTTGGAGTCAGGAGACCTGGATTTGCGTTCCAACTCCACCATTTATAAGCTTTGTTAGCTTATATGAGCTTCAGGGACTTATTTCATATATATATGTATGTATAAATATATTCATAGTTCAATATATTTACAATATTATAATATATTTTGTATATAAAATGCAATGATTTAATAATTACAGGATGTGACCTAATATATTAGTTATAGTTTATAATATGTTTTTGTATAAAATATATTATTGTTAGTATATTATCTCCTGATAATGTAATGTCTACACTGTTACCCTCTCAGTTTTGTTTGTGAGGAAGTTATAGTAAGGCTTAAAGCCCTATAAAAATGTAAGATGTTATCACTACTCCTGCTACTATTATGATTACAAGAATGACAACAAAGATTCCTTTCTTTTCCAGGCCATAAATCTTAGCAAATCTATGGTGATAAAATATTCTCTGCATTAATATTAACCTCAACCTTAGATATGTAGCAGTTTAAAGCTTTTATCAATTTATAATAAGACTGGAGAGATTTCATAAGAATGGATCTTAAGTTCATTGAGTCCCAATCTCCCATTTTAGAGATGAGAAAAGTGAGGCTCAGAGGAGTGAAATGACTTGTCCAGCGGTCATGGTGCCAGTAAGGAACAGAGTCAGGGATGAAACTCAGGTCTCTTGACAGCTAGGTCATCATTTCTTCTATTGTAGAATGCTAATGTGCTTCACACATGGAGATATATATGTCATCAACAAGCAGGAAGGCCAATGAGGTTATTGCAATAGTATAGGTCAGAGGGCTGAAGCCCTCAGCTGGGATAGTAGCCATATGAGAAGAGATGTGAGAGATATTAGAGAGACAGAAATGAAAAGATTTAACAAGTGATTGGATAAGACGGGTGTGAGTGAGAGTAAGAAATTGTAAATTGACTATGAGGCTGTGAATCTGATGGACTAATAGTATCTTCAGGGGGAAAGAGGGGCATTCAGAAGAGGACAGAGTTTTTAAGGAAAGATATAATGGATTCTACTTTGGATGTGTGGAGTTTGAGATGCCTATGAGACATCCAGTTCAAAATACCTAATAGGCAGTTGGTGACCCAAGACTGGAGCTCAGGAAAGAGACTATATAGATCTAGAAGTCATCTGGGAAATGATAATTAAACCCATGTGAGCTGTTATGGTCATTAAATGAGAGAATATATAGAAAGGAGAGGGTACACGATAGGGCTTTGGGTGCATACACAGTTAGGAGGCATATGATATCAATGATAATCCAGTAAGGAACACTGAAAAGATATGGCCATATGAAGTAGGAAATTTGGAAATAAAAGAGCAATATCATGAATATCCAAGAGAGAAAAGAGTATCTAGTAAAATATTCTTTCATTAAAAGGCTCCTTGTGAGTAGGAATTGTTTTATTCTTCATACCTGTATCCCTAGGGCCTACCACAGTGCCTGATAAATAATAGATGCTTAATAAATACTTGTTGATTGATTCACTAATAGGAGATGACAGTCAACAGTGTCCAATGCATTAGGGGGGGTAAAGGATGAAGGTTAAAAAAAAGCAATTAAAAATTATTCATACTTTGGAGAAAAAGGTTATAGTTGAATCATGAGGTCGCAAGTCATATAGTAAGAGTCTGAAAAATGAGTGAGAAGAGACAAAGTAGAGAAAAAATATTCTGATAGCTTTTTATATACTTTAAAATTTCTATTATGTTAAGCATGCTAATAAAACTTCATGTAAAATAATTCTCTTCCTCTTATATTGTAGCCAGACACTCAGTCTTGAGGAATTTCCAAACTGAGTAGAATATTTTTATGATGATCTGGAACTAATCTTCTTAAACATTGATTATTTAGTACCACGAGGTGGGCCAAGAAACATGAAAGTCTTTGGAGAAACAACCAATAGCCTTTCTGTAACATGGGATCATGCTGATGGACCTGTTCAACACTACAGGATCATTTATTCTCCTACTGTTGGTGATCCAATTGATGAATATGTAAGTTTTCTTACTATTTTGTCAACTCTGTAAAAATTCCTTATGTCACTTCAACTAAATTATTTCAAACATTTCTTTTCCCAGGCCAAAATATAGCATATATTTAAAAAAAATTATTATTACATTTGTCTTTTAGACCACAGTTCCTGGTAGAAGAAATAATGTAATATTACAGCCCCTGCAAACAGATACTCCATATAAAATTACCATTGTTGCTGTTTATGAAGATGGAGATGGCGGACATTTAGTAGGACATGGAAGAACTGGTAAATTTCCTTTATCTTTTCTTTTTTTTGGGGGGGAATAATCTGATTGTTTTTGTATTGATATAATGTGACATTTCTGGTAATATCCTGATTGTTTTTGTATAGATATAAAATGATACCCTTTAGTTAGAAAGGACATGTTGACCTTAACTGATTTAAAAAGTTGGATTATCCATTTAATGGTAGGGAAAAGGGTTTCTTAATTCATGAAAATCTATAGAAATTTGCATACTTTTACCTTGGTTTTGTTGGTTTCATTTCTTGTGTGCAAGAACAGTATAATTTGCTCGTGACATCATTGGCTCAATATCTAATTAGTTGATTCATTCAGTTAATTTAGTTACCACTTATCAATTAATTTAATGAAACCTTAAATATTTGGGCATATGGAAATGAATAAAAATGGTCCTTTGCCTCATAAATCTGTCTTTCTTCAGTACCACTGTCACTGAGTCCAGTAATGAATATATAATTGAAAACTTTTATGATGTTGAATACAAATTGGAGGTGGGTGGGATTCAACTTAGATGTGTGTAACCAAAAGCTCCTGTGTTTTGGATTCTGTTTTATTCTGTAAGAACAGGTAAAGTGACATGGCTATTAGTGCTTCCCTAAATCCTGTTCATTTTTCTAAATAATACTTGCAAAGAATAAGATTTTCCTTGATTTAAGTGGAATACCATGTAAGCTATGGTAGAAAATTAAGCTCATTGAGGTTAGGTACTGTTTCTGTTTTTATCTTTGTATTCCCAGTGCCTAGTACAATTCCTGGCAGAGTAGGTGCTTAATAAGTTCTTGTTTTTGGAAGAGTACCAATTGTCCATTCTGAAGAGAAAGGGCTAAAGAGAAATGCCATCCATCTCAGTAATTCCAGAAACATGTGAATTTGTAAGTCTGTCTACAAGGTATAGTGAAAAATAAAGTGAGAAATACATTTCATTCTATATGGAGGAAGATTAAAAATTCATATTTCTCTTGGCATCTCTGATTTCTAGGATGTTTTAGTGTTTGTATATTACTCCTTAGGGAGAAATGGAAGGTTTCAGATGAGTTTCCACCAATATAGTGAAAAAAAGTTATGTTCTTTATAGAAAGAGTTAATCCATTCTACTTTAAAAAATTGTATTGATCATTCAAATCTGCTTACCTCTTCACCCATATCATACAAGGAATAGTAGCTCAGTGCTACTAGCTGAAATGTCATTAAAAATAGCATTTCATAGAAAAAGAATGTAGGGGTAGACTTTCTGTAAGCATGAGTGCAAACTAGTGACATAATATTATATGCAGTGAAATGAGCACAGGATGGGGAGTTGAAAGATTCTTGATTTTACCTTGGATAAGTCATGATGCCTCTGAGCATTTGGTTTTTCATCTGTAATATGAGGGGTGTTGGTGGCTTGCCACAAGGGAAGCAGCTCTGGCTATATGTCATATTGATGTTTTGGATACACATCACTATCAAAATTATAAACATGTACATTAGAAAAATAGCACTGATATTGTGAGCAATCTTCCCCCCCCGCCCTTTTCTTGTGTGGGATGGTAGTGATAGGGCCAATTCTTTTCAGTCAATATTTTTTATTAAATGCTTGTCTGTTATGAGCCAGAAATCATGCATAGCACTAAGAATGATATAGAGACAAATAAAACATAGTTTATGTCCTAAATGAGATTATAATATAATTGAGGAGATGACATATGGACATTAAAAGTATGTCTGACACTACAAGTGAGTGTGTGATGAGTCCCTAGTGAATGATACAGACAGGAAGTGTGACACAACTTTAGAGGAAAAAAAGGTCACTGTTGATTGAAGTTATCAGAGAAATCTTCATTTAGGAGGCAAGACTTATGGGGTAGATAAGTTTTAGTTAAACAAGTAGGAAGAGGGTAGACGGTTAAGAAAGGAGAAATATTGCCTTAAGCAAAAGTATCATTGCAAGTACCACTTTCCCTTAAATATGGAGACTGAAAAGAATCCAGGTACCATCTTTGTTTGGAGTTGAAGTCCAGACAGATGGTGTTCTTTGATGTACTTGGATGTGCCCTGGAGCTGGACCTATCTGAAATTAGATCCATATCCATGGGAAGATCAAATACAAAAAAATCTGCTTTGCCAGAATGTCTTAGCTTTTAGTATGGTTACAAAGATTCAGTCTTTGGTTATAGAATCATAGACTTTGGAGGTGGAAAGAAAATTTAGTCCAAATGGCACCTAAAAAGAATCCTTACTATAACATACCTGATAAGTGGTCCTCCAGCATGTGCTTGGAGATCTCCAGTGAGGGGGAAACCATCATCTACAGAGATAGGTTCTTACATTTTTTGATAGTTCTAATTGTAAGTAAGATTTTCCTTATATCTATCTCAATCAGCATCTTTGCTGCTTTTCCTATTGTTTCTAGTTCTGTTGGGTCTGTTTTCCAAGAAGTGACCTGGAAAACGGAAGACTTTGTCTGGAGAGGACTTGATGGCTGTCTTTAAATATTTGAAAGAAAGATTAGATTTGCTTAATATGGCAATAGAGGACAGAACCAGGAGCAATGTGTAGGAAATATAAAGAGGCAGATTTTGGCATTATAAAGGGACTACTTTTCTAACAATTAATTGGATCTGTCTAAAGGTAGAAGGGGCTATCTCATTATATAGTAAGTTCCCCGTCCGGAGACATTTTCAAGTGGAGGCTTGATTATCACATGTGGTTGGTGTTGAAAGGAGATTCTTGGTGATGAACAATTGGATTAAATGGCCTGTAATATGCCCTCCAATTCTAGGATCTCTGAATTTTATGAAGAGATAATCTCTAACGTCTTTTCTATTGTCAACAATTCTAGAATGTATTTAATGTTGTATATTTTTAAAATTCCTTCTTATGATTCTTTGCCATAAAATTCCAATTGTGGAAACCAACAAATCAACAAACTTTTATTAAGGAATTTCTACATACTGGGCATTTTGCTAAGACACTGGAGATGAAAAAAAACCATATTAACAGATTCTGCCTTCAAAGAACTTGCATTCTATCTAGAGAACAACATGTACACATTTGAATATAAACATAATATATACAAAATAAGTACAGAGTAGGAGGTGGTACTTGAACTTACATTTGAAGGAGACTAGGGATTCCAAGAGGTAGAAGGGAAGAGGTCATGCATTCCAGGGAAGGAAGATAGCCTATGCAAGGGCATGGTCATGTGACAGGTGAATGTCATATTCATGGAATAATAAGTAGGTTAATCTGGCAGTAATGTGAAGTGCATGAAGAGAAGTAATTCTAATTAATTAATTAATAAGCCCAAAAGAGGTGAATTGGAGGCAGAATGTGAAGGGCCCTAAGTACCAAAGAGATGTATTTTCTCTTAGTGTCAATAAGTAGCATTTGGAGTTTATTGAATAGGGGCATGATATAATCAGAGATCTTCTTTAGGGATATTGTTTTTGGTAATTGTATGGAGGATGAATTGAATAGAGAAATGACATGATTTAGGGAGCTCTATAGAAGGCAAGTAGTCTACTAAGTGCTAGTAGTCTCAATGAGAAGTAGTAAGGGCCTGAACTAAGGTGATGACCATTTGAGTGGCGAGAAGGGCATGATTGTGGGTGATATTTGAGAGGTAGATTTGAAGAGTTGACCACTTATTGAAAAGGGGGCAGGGAGTGAGAGAGAGTAAAGAACTGAAGATAACTCCAAGGTTGTGAACCTCAGTTATTGGAAGAAGGGATGTGCACTTTATAGAAGAATTAAGAAGAGGGGAAGGTTTTGGGAAAAAGGATGAAGAGTTTGGTTATAAATATGTTGAGTTCTAGATGCCTATAGGACATACATTTTGAATGTCCTGTAAGGAACACTGGTGCTGCTGAATTGGCTCTCTGGAGAGAGACTAGAGCTAGATATATAGATCTTAAGTCATCTGTAGAGGTAGGATAATTAAACCTTTGGGAATTGATATTACAGATTGAGAGAGCATGATGATGGTGGTAGTGGTGGCCAGGCCAGAGTCTGGGATTGGTCAGACAAACAGGAGAAGAACCAAGAGAGAGTGAAGTGTTATAAATAAACATGCAGAGAGAGGAGGCAGTATCCAAAACAAGAGTACAATCAATAGAGTTAAATGATGTCATGAAGTCAAGAAGGGTGACCATTGAGAGAAGTCCAATGGATTTGGCAATTAGATTGTTGATAACTTTGGAAAGAACAGTTTCTGTTGAGTGATGAAGTCAGAAGTCAGATTGCAAGAGGTTGAGAAGTGAGAGAGAGGAGAGGAAGTGGAGATAACATGGACAGCTAGCTATTTCTATCCCCCCCCTTTTTTTTGGAGTTTGTGGAAGAGATTGAGATATAAGATGGTGGATTGAGGGGATAATAGGGTAAAGTTAAAGGTAAAAAAAGTTTAAGACTGGAGAAGACCAGGACTTGTTTCTAGGCAACAGGGAAGAAGCTAATAAATAGGGAGAAATTGAAGATTAGACAGAGATGTGATCAAGGGTACAATTAGAAAGCTTGTAAAGCCTTGGTGGAAAAGCCTGTCTCTTCATCAGAGACTAGAGGAGAGAAGAATAGGGAAGAGGGTTTAAAAATGCAGAATAGGGGAGAAGAGGGAGCTCAAGGAGAATGGCTTCTATTTTCATAGTAAAGTATGAAAAGATTCTTTTCTGAGAGTGAGGTGGAGAGATAATAGTTTGGGAGACCTGAGGAGAAAAGAAAAGATTTGGAGCTTCCTCTGTAGTGAATGCAGTAGAGGATCAATTAGGGAAAAGTAAAAAGGATTTTATTATGGCTATGAGACTCCAGTTAAGAATCTTGCCTAACTGTGAGAGCAAGCTCTGAAAATCAGTGCTTCATATTACTTTCTTTGTGACTTTGAAAAATTAATTATGTTCCTTACTCTGTTCTTTACCCCTAATTTGCTAAATTAAAAAAAGGGGGGTGATAATGCTAACTTCCTTTAATGGGTATGAAAGATGGACAGTACTTTTACTACTACTTGTTAATGAAATGCCAATAATACCTTAATAAATTATATAATATATATCATTTATTTTCAGTTGGACTACTCCCTCCTCAGAACATACATATCACTGATGAATGGTATACCAGGTTCAGGGTTTCCTGGGATCCTTCACCTTCTCCTGTTCTTGGTTACAAAATTGTGTATAAACCAGTAGGTAAGAAAATATTAGAATAATCATGAAGAATGCATTATGTATACTTATGTAAAAGTTACATAGAGGGAGTCAGGCAGAACTTTTTCTTCAGTAGCTTAAAAGTTCAGGTTGCTAGAGATAGCTTTTCAAGGTACTAGCCCAAGGTCTTATCTTTTGTCACTGTGTGTGAATGATATTCTTTTATTCTAGATATATTAAGAGGAAAATCTGACCTGTCGTGCACAAGAATGAAATTTAACTAGTCTAATACATTATTGTGATGATGGAAATTTCATTGTAATCATTCATACTACTAAACTGACATAAAGCATTCCTAAAATCAGAAATCTAGAACTAGAAGGGACCTCAGAGTCTGTCTAGCCTACACTCTTCATATTGAAGAGGAGGAAAATGAGGTCCAGGATGGTTATGTGACTTACTCATTGTCACACAGGTAATAAGTATCAGAGGCAGGATTACTCCATTCAGTTTAAGGTTCATTTCTAGGTCATTCATACCTGCAGTGTTTCTGGCAGTCTTTCTGTCAACATTTTGCTTATATCTTCACTTTATATCAAAGTGATTTATGGAAATACTTTCTTATTTCTACATTTTCATATATCTTTATAAGCATGTAAATTGTGTTGAGTCACTGTGGTATAGTAGAGAGTGTGTTGGTCGTAGAGTTAGGCATCAACTGCTAGGCCTTTGCAAAGGACTTAAATGTGCGAGGCATTATACTAACTTGCCTCTGACATTTACTAGCTGTGTGAACTTGAGCAGGGCAGCAAGGTAATGTAGTAGATAGACTGTCAGACTCAGAGTCAGGAAGACCTGAGTTCAAATGTGACCTCAGACTAGCTGTGTGACCCGGGGCAAATCACTTAACCCTCCTTGCCTCAGTTTTCTCATTTATAAAATGAGCTGGAGAAGAAATGGCAAATCATTCCATCACATTTGCCAAGAAACCCAAAGTGGGGTCATGGAGAGTTGGCCAGCACTGAGAAAGTCAGAAAGACACATCTTCCTGTGTTCAAATTTGGTTTCAGACACTTACTAATTGTGTGACTCTGGGCAAATTACTTAACCCTGTTTGCCTCAGTTTCCTCATTTGTCAAATGAGCTGGAGAAGAAATGGCAAACCATTCCAGTACCTTTGCCAAGAAAATCTTAATTTGGGTCATGACTGAAAAATGACTCAACATCAACAAGAATTTGGGCAAGTTACAATCTCAGGAATGTTCTAGGACTTACCAACTAATTTATCAATGGGTTGCAATCAGCCACCTGGATAGATTATTCCTTGCAGTGAATCACAGAAATCACAGATCCTTTGTGGATCCATGTGTGTTGTAGCTGAGCAAAGGTAAGGGTTTGACACTTTCTGTCAAACTGCTTAGTACCACGCCACCAGTGATGATATGACCCAGAAAGAGATCAGAGTTATGGGGAAAAGGAAAGAAAAGAAATAGGAATATATATGGGGAGAGGGGCAGGAAGGAAAGAGAAAGGAAGAGACAAGAAAGGGAAGTTTTTGTTTTTAGTAACTGGACTTGTTTGGCTGCTATCCAGGATAGAATTGCCTACACAAAATTCTACTCTATGTCCCATATCATTATGTTGAAGTACTAGTACAAATGATGGTTTTAAGGTAGTCTTATAAAATATTCATTTGTACATTAAGGACTTTATTAAATCCAAGGAAGACTTTGACACTACTGATGATCTATTAACTATGTGCCATTGTGATCTTCTTTCAAGGTTCTAATGAGCCCATGGAAGTATTTGTTGGGGAAGTGACATCATACATCCTGCACAATCTGAATCCCAGCACCACATATGATGTGGATGTTTATGCTCAGTATGATTCTGGTCTCAGCATACCACTGACTGATCAAGGCACCACATGTGAGTCAAAGCTATTTTTATGGTTGTAATGGAAAAATATATTTAAACCACATGGAGTCAACCTATTCTAATTTTCTTGCTCTCTTTTATTCATTCTTTTTTTATTTATCAGTTTCCCCAGGCAATCATTTTGTATTCATAGTCATTTTTTTGGGTGGAGTTAAGTAAATATAGGGTGTTCCAACGGTCTTAATGTTGTTCTAAGCTATTGAAGCTTTTAAGTTAATAAAGATTAAAATTGCACAAAGGCTTTTGGGACACACTGTATGTCCATATATAACTATAGTCATGTGACTGAGGATGTAAGATTTATGGGTGACCAATAGGAATTTTGCTCCTTTTACCTTCCACTCAATTATATATAATGAAGTGTTACAAAAAGGGCTAGTTCAAGAATGGATGCCTGTAGTCAAGTCAGATTCTTGGATCTTTCTAGTTCTCATCATTGTTCATGAGATTTGGCTCACATTACTGATTGTAATTACTTTCCAAAGAATTCCTTTGTGGTGGTAGATACTGGTGTTACTCAGACCCAGCACCTGCTTAAGTATTTGCAGCTAAGCATTTTAATAGCTAGTCACTGACAGAACATTGACTTTCCGAAAAATTATTGTTCTCTCATTACTTAGGGACTACTGTTAAAATAACAAAATGGTAGTGGGAGAAGACCTATAGAGTTGGTCATGTTAGAAAGTGGGGTGGAGGTGGGAGTTTGGTTCCTTTGTTTATTCATGATAAGAAAACATAATCAGGCAACATTTCCAGCAAAATGTAAACTTCTTGAGGTCAGAGATTGTTTCTCTTCTGTCTTTGTATTCTTCCTGCACCTCATAAAGTGCCTGGCTTTAGAAGTTTAATAAATGCTAATTTACTTTTTTTTTTTTTTTTAAAGCAATCGGGGTTAAGTAACTTGCTCAAGGTTACACGGCCAATTATTTCTGGGTGTGGTGCTGGGTATCTGAGGCCGGATTTGATCCAGGTCATCCCGACACTGGAGCCGGTGCTCTTACTCGCTGAGCCACCTGGCCACCCCATAAATCCTTCTTCTTTTTTTGCCTTTTTTTTTTTGGAGGGCAATTGGGGTTAAGTGACTTGCCTAAGGTCACATGGCTAGTTTTGTATGTAAGTGTCTGAGGTCAGATTTGAACTCAGGTCCTCCCGACTCCAGGGCTGGTGCTCTATTCACTGCGCCACCTAGCCACCCCACTAATTTACTTTTAAGACAATTTCACAATTGTTCACCAAAAATTTTTGTTCTGGTATAATCAAATTTGTAGGTTTGGTTTTCTTCTTCATGAAATGTCTATTTCCTTTCAATTTTCTTAGTATACTTGAATGTGACTGATCTAACAACTTACCAAGTAGGATGGAATACATTCTGTGTTAAATGGGCTGCTCATCGGGCTGCCACCTCATACAGATTGAAGTTAAATCCATCAGATGGTAAGTGTGGATTTTGTTTTTTTAACTTGACAGTGGAAAAGTTTATATAGTAGCTGTAGCCTAAATTTCTTCTAAGAGTGTGCTATTTGGTGATGTAAAGTATACAAAAGGCACTTTCATTTAAATTTAGTTGTTTAAGACATTAGTGTTTTTCCTTTGTTGTCTGATATAGGAACAAGAGGGCAAGAAATCACAGTCCGTGGATCAGAAACCAGCCACTGTTTCAAGGACCTTTCACCAGATACTGACTATGGGGTCACTGTCTTTGTTCAAACACCAAATCTTGAGGGACCTGGAGTTTCTGTCAAAGAACACACAAGTAAGTATAAGAACTCTTAAGAATGGGGTGGCAAAGAATATAAAACTATGTTGGACCATGCTGGACATTTTCCTGACCATAAAACTTACAATTAAAATATCATTCAATCTAGAGTTTGAAGGGATTTTATAAATCAGTGAGGCCAACACCCTATTTTACAGAAGAGGAAACTGAAGCCTGGGGGAGGCAGGGAGAGGAGCTAAGTGATTCACCTAAAAGTATCTGAGGTGGAATTTGTAACCAGGTCCTC
Source organism: Petaurus breviceps papuanus (assembly GCF_028583685.1). NCBI lineage: Eukaryota > Metazoa > Chordata > Mammalia > Diprotodontia > Petauridae > Petaurus > Petaurus breviceps. The sequence continues at coordinate 10,567,141 of NW_027187327.1, forward strand.
TAACTGCCATGTTGCCTCCAATATGTTTCGGAATCTAGAGCTAGAAGGCACTTTTGAGATCATCTGGTCCAAGGGTTCTTAATCTAGGGTCTATGAATTTTTTTAAAAAATATTTTGATAGCTACATTTTAATATACTTGGTTACCATTGCAGTTCTATGTATTTCAAAATATTATTCTGACATGAGGTCCATAGGTTTCATAAGACTGCCAAAGGAGTCTATAATACAAAAAAAGTTAACTCTTGATCTAGCCAAATGTCTTCATTTTTTCAGAGAGGAAGCTGAGGTCTAGATTGGAGAAGGGTATTCAGGTAGTGGGTAACGAATCTGAGATTCAGATCCAGTGCTTCCTCTCCCTTTGTTCTTCTCTTACAATGTATTACTTAGTACCTTGGCTACAATTCATACAGACTTTGGAAAAGCTGCTGAAAAGAGAAAAACCCAAAGATTATACAAATCCAACTTAAGATGAGCCCACATTTATTCTTTGGATATTTACTTACTAGCCTCAGGGCTACAGAGTAGAATGTCACAAGTAGAGGGAATGGACATGGTCCTTGATAGGGCTCTGTGTCCCTTGTACGGGGTGATTAAGTAATGTGTATTTCTATCTTTATTCACTCTGACAGATGGTCTCTAAATGTGGTTTCACTTCCCAGATCCATTGCTAAGGGGTAGGATAGGAACTGCTAAGGGGAAAGAGAGAAGAGTAAATCAGTGGTGCATTTGGATTAAAAGGAATCCTGTATACATATATCTTTGAAATTATGTCTCTAAGAAAAGCAAACAAATTCCTATAGTTTTGCATTGATACTGGACATTTACCATCTATTAGCTAATTTGTAATTTAGGAGTCTTATAGTGTCTGTAAGAGTTTCTTGTTAATGAAATCAAACAAATCACATAGGTAATAATGTTCTAATTGTTGTTATCATCTTAGCGGTTAAGCCAACAGAAGCCCCAACAGAGCCTCCAACGCCTCCTCCTCCTCCTACGATTCCACCAGCTCGCGAGGGTAAGTAGGCTGCATTTCCTTAATTTCCCAATATGATAAGTAACTTTGATTTTAAAAAGAAGTTTATAATCAAGAGAAAACAAATCAGAACATAATTTTCCAGAATTTTTGATTTTGTACTTTCCTTCTTAAACTGGGGTGTCTTAAAAGTTAGGTATCATTTTCTTGATCTCTTCTTTCTTAAGTTCATTACCACCTTGAGCATTATTAACATCAACAGACCTGTATGTATCTGTATCAAAGATGTAAAATTTCTCCAATTCCTTGTTTCTAGTCTTTTGTGAATTCAGGTATTAAATGCCCCAAACCACAGGCAATTAAGCTTCAGTTCACGTTTTAGTCACAATAGCTAAACTCCCATTGGTGCTTTGCAAACACTTCAAAACTCCCTTCATGTAGATAAATTGGGGCATATTGTTCCAACACTGTGTTGGCATGAATGGGCATTGTGAACTTATTTTGGCTGTAGCCACAACCTGAATCCCAAACATTTGACATCTGGAATTCTCTGGCTTTGGATCTGAGAAGTATTCTGGATTCAGTCCACTTTCAGAAAGCTTGAAATCATTTCCATTCATCAAATATTGAAGCACAATTGTCACCTTTATTGATATTGGAGAAAAATTTTATTGAATCTTTTAAATTGCTTTCTAGTGAGATAGTTCCTTCAGTTTTTGATCAAGTTAGGTTTAAATGAATTAGCCATTAAACAATATTCTGATAGATTCACTGCACTATTGCCTTCCATGATACTTTGTTTTATGGAAAGAAAACATTTCACAGAGATTGATCTTTAGTGGTCTTATGCAGCTTTGAGGGACCTACAATGTTATAGCAATGGGAAATAGCCATATTTCAGAGATATGTGATTTCCTCCATATGGAGATGCTTTCCATTGGTGGAGGAGCTTTATACTTGCTCTAGTAGATGGCTGTGTGAATTCTGGAGGCTCAAACATTCATATAACTGTTGGACTACCCTTTGGCAATATAATTCTCTGAACTTGACTAGACAAGTCCATCATTAGGCCTCTTCTTGAACCTTTTCCAATCTGGCAAGACTGACCAGGGCTCGTATTTCTCTGGCATAGCCTTTGACAGCTTGAACTCTTTTCCATCCACAATGAAGCATTGTAGTATTTTACTGGGAGAAGGGTAAACGTTGGAGTCCTAGATTTAAAAAAAAAATTATTTTAGGGTTAAAGGTTTGGTCAAAGCTTGGGATTATGTTGTCTAAGAATTTTGTGGAATGACTAGGTTTTCTTTTTCAGTATGAGCCAGATTCCCACACTACATAAACTTCTTTTAAGATCATATTTAATTTTGCATATTTTAAAATCCTTTGGTTATGTATTTTATGAGAATTTTTATGTCACCTAAATATAGAAATTCAAAAATAAACACATTATTTTTTCCACCCTTTGTTTGGATCTAGTTGCATAATCAAGAGGAAAAAAATGTCATGTCAGTATTTGCAAAATTTTTGATTTTATGGATGCATAAATGTACAGAACTTTATGGCACTTAACCTCCTTTCATCTAATTTCTCCATCTTATCTGAATCCTATCTTGTACCTCAGAACTTTTATGAAGAAGGAGATCTTATTTACATGACAAGCATATATATGTATATAAATAAATTAGAGTAATTTCTAGGGATGTCTGGGAGTATATGAATGACAACATGTAGATAATTAAAATGGACTATTTGTTTTTTTTTATTATGTAATTCTGTTTGGTTGAAAAGCTCCACCAGATCTCAGGGTTGCTTTTGTTTTTTAGTATGCAAAGGTGCCAAGGCAGATATTGTATTCTTGACTGATGCCTCTTGGAGTATTGGTGATGATAATTTCAACAAAGTTGTGAAATTTATCTTCAATACTGTGGGAGCCTTTGATCTAATCAGTCCTGCTGGAATTCAGGTAAGTAATTCTACAGGCATTTGTGATTTTCTTTTAATGAACTCCTTTTCCTTAATATGTTGTGGTCATCTTTAAAAAAAAAATTGCATATTTTACTTTAAATAAAATAGCTTTTTAAGATACACTATGTTTTGACTTTGTTTTCTGCCATGGCCCACTCTCACCCATAGAATTTGAATGATTCTGTTTGGCTAGAGGATGTATTGGAGACCTGATGAGATTCCCAGTCTCAACTCCCTATTTAGAATGCCTAAGTGTAACATGTCCTACCATATTGGAGATTTTGAAAGGTTTTTCATGAATATAGTTATATATTCACTAATTCATATATATTCATTCAATATAATTCACTAGTATTCATTAATATATTCTTTCTCTCTATATATTCATTGTGCCATTTAGTTTACAGGTTGAGTCTTTGGAACCCTACTAACATCTTTGGTCATAATTGGTTCAAGAGTTCATTTCGGATAATCATTGTTTCCTTGAAGCATTTTTTTGTTTGTTAAATTGAAGATTTCTAGTCACTTTGCTTTGGTTTGTATCAGTCATTTTCTAGTGTAGGCATGGATTAAACTGTTCTATAGTTACATTTAAGTAACTTGATGAAAATGTATAAATTTCTTATATCCTATGGAATTGATATAAGAATGGAGCTCCTTTTCTCTATAGTAAGAAAGATTTTTAAAGAATTCATTGTTTTGGGGTGGCTAAGTGGCACAGTGAATTGAGCACTGGCCCTGGAATCAGGAGGACCTGAGTGTGAATCCGGCCTCAGACACTTAACAACAACAACAAAAAAACTAGCCGTGTGACTTTGGGCAAGTCACTTAACCCCAATTGCCCTACATTCCCCCCTCCAAAAAGGAAAAAAAAAAGGATTCATTGTTTTTCTTCATTCCTTCCTCCCTACCTCCCTGCTCTCTATTAATTTCTTTTCAAATTTTGACAGTTTGTTTTTTTTCATTGTGGTTACTAAGGGTCATTATAAAAATGGGGAAATTTGAAAAAAGCCACAGATATTTTCATAAACAAATTCATGACTAAGTTCATTTTTTAGAGGACAGAATGTCAAATATCCATTCTTGGGCCTTGAGACTTGCTTACTTGAATCAACTTCTTAGGGCATTAGCTCCTCCTTCAATAATAGATTCAGAGGACCTTGACATTGGAACCAAGGCAATTTATATTTGATGACCTTCTAAGCTTTCCTGACCTTTGAATTCCCAATTTAGGTCCCAAGACTTCTGAGCCTTTCTGGTCCTGAGCTAGCTTAGTCCCTTTAGTTCAGAATATATCATACCTGGACCCTAATTACCTGTCCTTCTTTACCTGTTTCTGCTTCTGCTTATCTTCCACACATTCCAAACCACATGAATGAATTTTCTTGGGTCTTTAAAGGAAAAGAGAGCATGCAAATTCATAAATAATAGAACAGGTCAAGATATTTGGAAGCATGTATAAAAGAATATCTGTTTAGTCTTAGACCAAAACCTAAGATTTCTAACCTCATCCTTAATGCATTCTAGACCTAGCATGGCCCATGATACTTTCCAAACTGGGAGTGTGGTGCCACAATCTCCATAGTGGCCCCAGACAAAAATGTTGGCTTCTCCTTTAGAACACTCCCATGACAAATGACAAATTTAGGAATTTACCCTCCTGGGCTGTTTGTATTGGGCTTACTAGAACAGTCTTCAAGTCTCATACTTACTCTCAGCCAACCTGGAAGGTTCATCATGATGGCATACTGGATTTTTGGTATTCTGCTCATTTTAGTACTTAATCCCTTAGGTAGCTAAGTTATTTTTCCATCTGACCAAGAATAAACAAAGTGATAAATATGATATTATCTCAATTACCTAAAAAATCATAATAATTTTATTGTGTATATACATAGCAGTTTTTCATAGCAGTCAGCTCCTTATTATAGCCTTATGAGAAATGAAGGCCAAAAGCAAATGTTACCAACTATATTAAAGTTAAAAAAGTGAAAATAATCATAGTTGTAATTATAACTTTGTGTGCTAATTGTAGGTCAAATTTGTTCAAACTTTTCAGAATAAGACTTCTTAAAGATTCCATACTTGCCTGTAAGAAAAAAAAATATCAGTGAATGTTCAGCATGACCACACTTAGAATTACGGTTTTATGTCAGTGTGATGGAGGGATATACTTGAGCAGATTGTCCACTTGAGATGGGAGTCAGGACATTTGAATTCAAACTGGCGTTCTCGTTTCTAAGTTACGACTCTTGAGTAAATCCTTTGACTTTGAAGGATTTTAGTGTTCCTCATTTACAAAGGGAAGGGGGACAATAATTGATAACACCTACATCCATGGACTTAAAAAGAGGGGATATATATGTATACAAACATATATACACACTCATGCATAAACACACCTATATATGATTGAATATATTCTAACAGAAGGGTACTATGCAGAAGCAAAATATTAGCACCATCTCATCATTAGTCATAAGAATTAGTGATATTATTATTACTATTCAACAAGTCAACGTGCATTTGTTAAGTGCCAGGCATTATTCTAAGCCCTGGGGATACAAATACAAGCAGAAAGATAGTCCCTGCCCTCAAGGAGTTTATGGTGAAAGACAATACATGAAAGGGAGCTGAAAAGGAGATGTATGGGGATGAAGGTATTCATAGAGTTGGTATGGTAGACAAAGTCCTATGGAGAGTCAGGTGTGGAGCCTGGAGAGAAAAGAAGACAAGGCTGGCCTGGACTTCCTTCTTAAAATGAAGGTTCTGGGAGGAACCAGACAATCAGAGGGAGAGACTGCAGGGAACTCCTAATGTGAGAAGTATTCCGGGGGTGGAGTGAACTTTCAGAGTGAAGGAATTTCTTTGGCATGGAAGAGAAAGTCTTATAGAGAGTCAGGAGTACAGCCTGGAGAGAAATGAACTTTTACTCTGTGAAGAATAGAATAGGATCATAGATTTAGAACTGGGTGGAACCTTGGAAATGATAGATGATATGAGATGAAAGGGACTCTAGAATAAAGATCATTGCTTTGAATCCATTCATTTCACAAAAGAGGAAACTGAGACCTAGAGAGGTGAAGCGTCTTGCCCAAGGTCACATAGTGATAGAGCTCAAATTTGAACCCAGATCTTTTGACTCCAAATCTAGGGTTCTTGCCCTCTGTGCAATCACAACTTAAGAAGTGATAGAATTTAGAAAGCTCAACTAGAAAAATGACATTTTATTTGTTGTATGCTGTCGGGTAGAGCATGCTGACTCTTTAAAAATTATTGCTGGGATTACCTGAAGATGCAAAAAGAAGAAAAGGAAGATTCATGGTGAAATCACGCTTTCTTTCAGGTTTCATTTGTCCAGTACAGCGATGAGGTAAAATCTGAGTTCAAGCTGAATACCTATGCTGACAAGGCTCAGGCACTTGGGGCTCTTCAAAATATTCAGTACAGAGGTGGAAATACAAGAACAGGTACCTCTAGCTAAGCCACATTACTTTTTAATGACAATACACTAAAAATGACAAACTGATCTCCCCACTTTTGCATTTACCTTAATATTCTCTTCATTATTGAATATTATTTCGGGAGGTTTTTGGGGAGGAGGAGTGGGGAGGAGATCTGGTTATTGATATTATTTTTTGTTCAAATTGGCAGGCAAGGCCTTGACATTTATCAAGGAGAAGGTCTTGACTTGGGAGAGTGGTATGAGAAAAGCTGTCCCTAAGGTCCTTGTAGTTGTCACAGATGGTCGGTCACAGGATGAGGTCAAGAAGGCTGCTTTGGTCATACAACAATCTGGTAAATAAATGTCTTTGGTACATTTTCTCTCATATATATATCATTGTGCATTTTACTTTGGGAGGCAGTGTGGCATAGTGAATAGAAGGCCTATTCTGTAATTAAGAGGAATTGGGTCGTATGCAGTTTGGCTGTATGGCCATGGAAAAACCACTCAACTACTCAGAATTCTAGAACAGTCTCTAAGATAGGTTCTTAACTCTTTTTGTGTGTCATAGACCCCTTTGGCAGTCTAGTGAAGCTTATCAACTTGTTATTAGAATAATGTTTTTAAATAATTGAAGGAAATACTAAATTAAAAAATAACTTCAATTTCCTTTGGGGAATTATCCTCACAAAGAGTGCCATTAACCTCCCACTTGACTCTCTAGTCACTGTATTATAGCTTTAGAAAAGGGGTTGATAACCCTATTTATACCATTACCACTTGGGCAGTCAGGTAGAGTCTTTGAACCACTTCTAAAAATGATGTTTTTAGATACAATAAATATATAGGAGCACAAAAGAAACAAATACTGAAATACAGTTATCAACATGTTAAAACAAACAAGTTCATGTATCTCAGGTTATGAACTATATGATACAGAGAAATTTCTGACCTGCTTCAGTGGAAGAAGTTTCTATACTGAGTGCCTCACAGTGATGAAATCATGGATCTAGACCAATGAAATAGTTCTACTCTTCACATTTCATTTTGCCTACTTTTTGTTACTTCAGTGCTTCACCCACGTGGGTCTTCCCCTACTAATGCCACTCATGGTGCTTCCATGCCTTAGCAAATGCTTTCATAAATTGCTGTAATTAAAACAAACAAATAAACAAATCCAAATCAGCATTTAATGACCAGTCTTCTGGTGGTCATCTTCCTGAACCATAGCTATTTTGATTCTAGCTAAGATGACAATCCTTCTACAGATTCATTCTCAAGGCTTTTCTAATTTGTTGGTACTTATCAGAGTTTGTTCTCTACTGGCATGGTTTTTGGGAACAAATCCAAACTCCCTTCTATGCCTTTTTGCCGCATACAAAAGGCTTCTAGTGGAGAATGAACATGTACTCATTTTGGCTAGTGTTTAGTTATTGATACAGTTTTTGCCAACATTTATTAAAAAGGACGAATTATATTCCTAGCGTGTAGTTGTCATATGTCAAAAAGTAATCCTACAATTTTTTTGGAGCGGGTGAAAGAAAAGTCACAAAACATAATGTTCTGATCACCCTACAAGGACCTTTCTTACACAGAAATAAATAACACTTGACAAGGAGAGGGATTTAGAAGCCCTAAGCACATAGGCATTATGTATCTTACTTCTCTACAGCTGCAGAGTGAATTGACACAATTCACTGGAAGATATCTTGCCAAGAAATAATTGTGAGGTCTCAAGGGAGATAACACCTCAAGGGACAGATCATGACAACCAGAAGTATACTCTTGAGTATTCGTATCATAATGCCCTCATGCTTCATGTTGCAAGACTATATTATAGATGTTCTAGGACTTCCACTAAAAAAATTAGGAAAGACCTTTAATAGGCCCACTTTACACTGAATACTGTGATAAAATGGACTTTTGTGTATCATGGCACCCATGTAGCAAACCTTAAAAGTGATACATCATCTAAAATTTAACATCTATACAAATGAACAGCTTCTGCCAGAATTTGGTTTAGGATTAAATATTACCTAGGTTATCCTAAGAATGTAATACAAACTTTTTTCATTAGTGAGGTTTCTTCTCATATCATCTTTTAGTATTTATTGAAGCTGGTGACTACCCTTTGGAAACATTTTTATTTCTTTCAGATGAATACAATTTTATTGTTAGTCATAAATTATTCCACAACTTATTTGGTTGATTCTTTCACATGTGGCTGTTTCCTGATGTGAAATTCATTCTTTTTTTTTGAATGAAAGCCATTTCTTTCTTTTTTTCTCCCTTTTTTTTTCTCTCTTTTTTTGCATTAGCCTAAATAAAAAGAAAGTTTATAGCAAGTGGAGTCATTCCATTTCATTCCATTCCAAAGGTAGCCAAATCCTACTCTTGAGTCTGAGGAAAACCAAGAGTTGGGAAAATTAATCTCACATAATCTAAGACTTAAAAAGAACTAATTCTTGGTTTCTAGGTCACAACATGCTCTAGATTTTATGCAAAATACCGTGGTTGCACACCTCATATGTATTTAACAGTGTGTATTTACAGAAGAAAATCTATATTATATTCAGCATTTTTTTGTAATAAAAACTTCTTAAGTTAGTTGTTTGCTTCTAGGTTTAGGAAATCTAATGAATGAAATATTGGGAACTAGATGACAGGAATATATGCAAATGGCACATATTACTTTTAAAAAGTTTATTTCAAATTTCGTGGTTCATTGAGTATCGAGTAAAGATGGTATTTTTTTCATCAGTAAGTCTTCTAGCTACAACGGCTAATTCACCTAAATCCCAATATAATGCACATGTTCCTTCTGCAGGTTTCAGTGTTTTTGTAGTTGGTGTAGCTGATGTGGATTATAATGAACTTGCAAATATTGCCAGCAAACCAAGTGAACGCCATGTTTTTATTGTGGATGACTTTGAATCTTTTGAGAAGATTGAAGATAATCTAATAACTTTTGTTTGTGAAACTGCCACTTCAAGTAAGTAATAGCCAATGTGGATAATGTGTTTCAAGTCCAATCCTATTTTTCAGAAGTACAGTGGTTTTCATTAAAAAAATCCTGATAATATTTATAATCTTAAAGTGAATAAGTAGATTTTGGAAAAATATGTGTTTTCCCTATTTCCACTGAATCATTGTTTTTTTCTAATTGAGAGCATACTAAATATGTGTTTGTCAAAAGGTCATTTTTAGCTTTGAAGATGCAATCATGCTTTTATCATCCTTTTCCCAATATTCTGACATCCTGTGATTTTTGAATATTTCATCTGTGGCCCAATTCTGTATGTGTATCATATATGTTAATATGTTAATTTACATACACATACTTATGCATTGATCTTTTCCCACACCAACATATAGTTTTATTTTTGTTTTAAGAGAGTAATTCGTATATGATCTCACTCATGAATCTAAGGGCAATGGAAACACTTTGTCATTGATACTTGCTTTTATGAATTAAGATCTTAAAACCTTTTAAGATTTAAGATATCCTTAAGAACCAAAGACCTGTTTGTTTCTAAACTACTTGTATAGTATTGAGCTCTCAGCGAGTTAAATTTTTATACGCCATTATTGGATCTTAGGTTTTCAAGGCCTGAAGAAACTTATTTCAGCAGCCCATTCTGGTTTTAGGTTTTTTTTGTGTTTTTTTTTTTCCTACATCAGGCACAACATTCCTTTCACAATCTGGAAATAACTGACTCTGGGTGGGATCACAGCCTCAGAAGTACACTTGATGTAGAGGACTGTGGAGGATACAGCCTACAAAGACCCCTAGAATTCAGTTTCTCATGGATATCTCTTTAGGACCTGTTTAAAATAGTTTAAAGGAGATTATTTTGAGAAGGGAGAGGGAGGAAAACCTTGCTTCTCCTCATCTACATTCCACCAACCTAAAAACCTTTTCTGGAAGAGTTGTTATTTACTCCATTTAAAGAAATCTCCTGAAGGCAATGACTGGACACAATGTAGTCCTTTCTGAGTCCTGGATCAGATACCAGCACTGCTAATGGTTACCTATTATTTCTTATTTTATTCCTAATTATATTTATATTTATAATTATAAATTATATAATAATATATAATATATAATTATATATATATAAATATAATTATAAATTATATTTATAATTAGGAATATATATATATATATATTCCTAATTATACCTATTGGCAAGTCACGTTCTCTCTGGACCTCAGTTTCCTGGTCTCCATAATGAAGATTCTGGACTAGATGGTCTCAGAAATTTCTGCTAACTAGGCTCCTCTGCTCTGTGATGCTTAAGAATATATTTAAAAGACAGTCAAATGAAACTTTGGGAAAATATAGGAATTTATCCACAAGGATATAGGAATTTATCCACAAGTATAAGGAAATTCATAAGATATGAACAGGCTAGATTGCTAACATCTAACTACTATTTTGACAAGTATATGGCAAGTTTCTCATGCATAATCTTAATAGATATTGACTTTGCATGTAAGTGTGCACTTATTTTGCTATAGATTAAATACATATGTTTAATAATAATTAGGAACGTTCTAATTCATTTCAGGTTGCCCTCTTATTTATTTGGATGGATACACTTCACCAGGTAAGTACTTGCATTGACATTTTCTGACTTGGACTAGTTATTTAGAAATTTGCATTGATGATGAAGATCTATCAAAGTAGGTAAATTCCAAATGATGTCATACTCTACACCAGGGTGGGGAACCTGTGGCCTCGAGGCCACATGTGGCCCTTTCAGTCTTCAAGTGCGGCCCTTTGAGTGAATCCAAACTTCACAGAACAAATCCCCTTAATAAAAGGATTTGTTCTGTAAAACTTGGACTCAGTCAAAAGACTGCACTCAGTGACCTAGAAGGCCACATGTGGCTTCGAGGCTGCAGGTTTCCTCTTCCTACTTCCCCACTCTACACCCTCAATTCCAATGAAATTTTTGTTCATAGTTTCATATAAATCATTTGTAGAAATTCTGCCCAAATATCTAGAGAGCTTTCTTTGTTATTTCAGTATTTAAAGATTTAACTGTAAGAATAGATAGTACATTCTATATATTTTTAGTAATTGTTTTTCTTATCTATTGTAAAGGTTTCAAGATGCTGGAGGCCTATAATTTAACAGAGAAAAACTTTGCTACCGTACCAGGAGTATCCCTGGAGTCTGGGTCTTTTCCCAGCTATCCAGCTTATAGGCTCCAAAAGAATGCCTTTGTGAATCAACCTACGGTGTAAGTTTGGCAGTGATGGATTTTTTTTGGGGGTGGGGAGTGGGGTTGGAAGACACAAATAAAGGAAGGGTTTCTTCATGTTTCTTGGAAACTAAGGCTTCAAATTAAAATCCATCTACTTCTTCCTGAGGCCTACACAACCCTGACCTATGACTTACTTAAGGCTGAGTTGTAGAGAGCCTGTGCAAGTTTGTTATGATTTATCCTCTTCCTGTGTGGACATGGTGACCTTATGTCCTCACTGAGAGTTTGCTGGAGGGTCTTTTCCATTTTGATTACTGTGTTTGTAGTTTTGGCATCAAAACTGAACCTCCTTACCCTTCTAGTTCAGTTCCAGCTCACTCTCAAAGCTCAGGCTCTCTTCCTTGCCATTCAGTAGGTGAACCTGTAAAATTAAGACTAGTTAGTGTAAGGGTCAGCCTTACTTTATTTAGGCTGAATAATTTAGAAGAAGAGAGAGTTATAGCAGGAAGAGTAGTTTTATCATTATCATGGCATGCTCAATTTTTTTCAGCCTCCTACATGAGGCCATTCTTTCTTTTTAGTTACCTTAGCTTGCCAAAGGAATAGGGGTGGTGGTAGCCTAGGTGTTCCATGGACTCACAGGCTGTGGTTAGTTTCTGTTGGACACAACTGCAACAATTTGTTGGGTTAGCTCTGGATTTTGTTATTTTACTTGGTGAAAGCTTGCACCTGGCTAACATGACTGCTAGAAATATATGTTTCCTATTTGTTAAAATGAAAAGATTTTCATGTTGAAAAAATGCATGCTTGGCACCTCAAGGAGAGTACAGAACAAGCAGAAATAGAACTTTTTGAATTTTGGGAGCTAGGTAGAAAATTAAAGATGAAATTTGAAACTCGCCAGGAATGTGGATGACACATTTATACACTAAAACTTGAGCTAATAAGAAAAGTGGCAATAGCATCATTATGCCTCAGCACCTCTATATTCCTCTTTTATTATGTATTCCTCTTTTATTATAGAGCTACATGGCTTAACTTGCTGGATTGTGGTCAAGGTCAAAGGAAAATAATTTTACTTCTTCAAACCTAAATTTCCTCATCTTTAAAACTAGAGGATTGGTTTAATAATTCTTAAAGTCCATAGACACTTGCCCAGGGTCACATAGTTAGTGAGTGTCTGAGGCAGGATTCCAAGTGCTCCCTCTATCCACTACACAACATTGCCTCTGAAGTTCTTGGTCTGCAGCTGAATACTCTATAAGACCACCAAGAAAATGACAATTATGCTGGCACTTCATTATAATGTTATTTTCTATAGAGCAGCATTTGTATAAAGTTGTTTGTTCTGAATACCAGCCAGATTAGTCTGGTTATTAAAGAACCTCTCCTCTCTTCTTCTTTTCCTTCCCCCTTCTCTTCCTTAATGAGACTCCAGCCCCAATATTTTAGAATTTGTATCTGTTTAGTAAGAGATGCTTTGTTGTTTACTTAACAGAGACCTACATCCAGATGGCTTACCCCCTTCATACACCATTATCCTGCTATTCCGACTTCTTCCAGAAAGCCCCAGTGATCCATTTGCAATTTGGCAAATAACAGACAGAGACTACAAGCCTCAAGTTGGAGTGATTGCAGACCGTAAGGAAGATTTTGCTTAAAGAAAAGCCCATGAATTAGATTTTAAGTTGCTCAAGATAGTTTACTTTTTTTTCCTAACTGATTTCATTTGGTAACATGATTTCAGATTTAAAGTTTTAAAAATCTAGAATACCAAGAGCATTTAAACACCATTTCAAACCAATGTAGTATTTGAACTGTTTCTAGCAATTATGATTTTGCTAAATCTCAATAATAAAAGTATTCCTATTTACATGCTTAATTGATTTAATGATGAGCAACATACCTTTTAACATTATCTTTAATTTTGTATTGACTGCAGCATCCAGCAAGACATTGTCATTCTTTAACAAGGATGTGAGGGGTGAAGTTCAGACAATAACTTTTGACACAGATGAAGTGAAGACACTGTTTTATGGAAGTTTTCACAAGGTAAACATTTAAGGTTACATAAGTGTTATTTTGTAGAAGAGAATATGACTTAAAATTATTTCTCTTTTGGAATTTCATGGATGCTCATGTTAGGTTAGCAGAATTATAGCATATCTAAATCTGGAGCAGGCATCTCTTTTCCTTGGACTATTGACCTTTAAAAATTTTTTTAAAGCATAGTAGTCTGCTTTTTTCCCATTTATGGAAAGGTGGTGGATGTCTGTGAAATATAGATTGGACATTTTTCAATCAATCCAAAGAAACATTAATGAATATAAAAGCAACCTAAAAAATTTTGAATAAGAATTGTTTTTCCCACACACAAACACAATTATTTTTCCAGCTGTGTCAGTGCTTAGTTTATATGACAGCAGAACTGATAACCACACAGAAGTATTTTGTCTAATGTTTTGAGGATGCTTACTTCTTATCTGTTTGGTAGTCAGAATTAACCAACTAAAGTTTTTTAGTACATAGTGTAGAAGAGAGGATTTGCTAGATTTGTATGGTATAGACATACGATTAATGAAAAATGAAGTACATGGAATTTGGAAATGTTTAAGAATGAAAATAAAAAATGAATAAAGAATCTGTCATTTTTTAATGATGCTTATCTATATTCTAAAGTAAATGGCAATACCTCCTATTTCACTAGTTGCATAAAATTCCTTAAGTATTGTGTACAGAATAATCTTCATCTATAAAATATTTGCAATTTCTAGTCAAATGTGAATCAAAAGTGAAAATTGATATGCCGTCCTTTGGAGCATTTGGGCACTTCTTATTCCTCTACTCCCAAGAGGGAATCTTTTTTTTTTTTTTCCAGAGTGACTCTCTGTCTGTCTCTGTCTCTCTGTCTCTGTCTGTCTCTGTCTCTCTGTCTTTCTCTGTTTGTCTCTGTCTCCCTCCTTCTTTTGAATCCAATTATTGGATCCCCTTCATTGACATTCAAAGAATCTTCTGTGTACAATAAGGACTGCTCACTAATAAGGATCCAAAAGCAAATAAAGGGGGAAAAATTTATGAATTTTTGGATCTTCCTATTTTTCTATCTATTCAATAACTTTCTGGTCCTCATAGAAAAGCCCAGTCCTGCTAGTGCCTCACCAGAGAAGTACACTTTATTTTGGCATTTGCTTTTGGATATAGCAGAGCTATCCTTGGTGAAAGATGTTGAACCTGGAAAATTTCATAAGAAATCATTTGGCTCTTGGATATATCCATTAAACTTATATTTGTGTATCTTTCTGAGATTAACTTTTTAAAATTATGATTTTGTAACCACACTTATTCTGGACATTTGATGAGATTGTAAACTTCTCATAAATGAGCACTGGGTATTTAGAAGTAGGGCTATTGCTCAGCTTGTGGTTTTTATGTAATAATTTTTGTGTTATATCCACATGTTTTATTTTAGGTCACAAAGACAATATTAGTGTTATTTCAGAGAGGGCTATAGTGACAGAAACTAAAGTTTTTATAGGATTTTTTATATTGGCAGGATGCAAAATGATTACTTTTGCAGTATGTATTCAGAACTTATAAAAGTGCATGAATTGTTGATAATAAACAAAAATATAGTAATGTGATTAAATATATAATCCCATGTTCATCAATTGTTAATTAGAAAGACAAAAACACATTTCTGAACATTAGTTTGAAAAAATATTGTATACCTGTGACAACCTAGATGTTACCTATACATAAGGTTGTGATGTGTTAAGTTCTTTGAAAACCACAAAGAACTGTTAAAATATGAGTTATTCTTATCAGAAGCAGAAAAATATAAAAGATCCTGAAAATCACTGGGATAATTGGTCAGTCAGTCACTCAGTGGCGGGGAATTCCACTCTGAACCTTTCACTCAGTGCTTTAGCACGCCTGGACCAGTTGTTTACCTTCCCAGTAGTTTAGTTCAGTTTCTTTGAATGTAAAAGAGTTTACATTGCAGAAGTTTAGGAAATTGCTATTTGAAAATTCAGTCCAACAAAAGGAATAGATGTAAGAAAGAAATCATGAAATTATCCAAATTCTTTAGAGATAATAGATAATAAGCAAGTTTGGAACTTTCAAATATGTTTTAGTCCTTGAGTGGGCAAGTAGTGAGACAGGTTTGTTGATGGTAAGCACTGGAAAGGTAAATTTCTCACTAGTCATTCTATGTGAGTTTTTATTATTTTTAAGGAGCTTGTTTTTATGGAAATCTTACTTATAGTTTGTATTAAAATGTAAAATATTTTCTGATAAGAAGCAAGTGTACACCATGTAAACATATCCAAATGTATTGTATGTATTTGTTACTACCTTTGTTTTTGTATCATGGATCATATCTTTAAAACTGCAAGTAACCTCAGAGGTCATTTGATTCAACAACCTCATTTTATAGGTGAGGAAACAGGCCAAGAGAAGGTGAAAAAGACTTGCCCAGATTGTAGAGTTAGTAGAGCAGTTATCTGAACACAAGTCCTCTAGATTATGAGCATTTGTGAGAAATTCACAATACTTGAATTTCAAATAATTTCCTTTGGGGGGATAGCTTAAAGTAATTTTATTACAAAGGTACATACTAGCCATAGACAAATAGAATTTTGCGTTTATAATCTTTTTCAAGCTAAATTAATGTCCTGATGACAAATCCATATGGAAAAGTATTTGCCATTTAAAAAAAATCACAGGGGCAAATAGGTGGTACAGTGAATAGAGCACCAGCCCTGGAGTCAGGAGGACCTGAGTTCAAATACAGCCTCAGACACTTAACACTTACTAGCCATGTAACCTTGGGCAAGTCACTTAACCCCAATTGCCCTGCCTTCCCCCCTCCAAAAAGAAAAAAAAAGAAAAAAAATCACAAAGTTCTCTAGAGATTACCCCTCTATTTATTGACTCAGAATACAAAACCATGTACCTCTTAGTCATGACTTTCTGTTCCTTTTAATTTAGTGTCAGACTTTTTAAAATAATCATCAAGTTCTTACTTATTGGGTATATGTTATGACAAATGGAAATATCGAATATGACTATATATAGGCTTCAAGAATTACTTATAACCATACTCATACTTTTCTAAAATAGTTTACATTACTAAAGTTGACCAAAAAGACACCAGTATTAGTTGACTTTCAAAGAAGATGGAATGCTAAAAAATCATCAGTTGGAGAACTGTGAGAGGGGTATTATTTTCCTATTGGATAAGGTGGTGAAAAGTAGTGCTCAGGACTTAGGACTTGAGGAACATAATGGAGTAAAGAGAAACTAATGAGGGATGAGACTAATTTATTTTGAGCTTCCTTTTTTTTTTTTAGTAAGTTTTTTTTCTGATGCCTTTAGCTTTTACAGCACAGTTATTCTTGGATATAGATTTCCCTATTGCACAGCCTCCAGAATTGAGCCCTCCCTTTTAACATAGAAAAGCAGTTAGTCAAAAACAACTTATATAATGACCTTTTCTGACAATGTAGTAATAATCTGTCTCTGTAGTCCTCTACTTTTTTTGTTTAGAATCTTAGGCAATGTAGATATGGTTCATCAGATATTCTTTTTCTTTCTTTTTTGGAAAGAAATCAGGATTAAGTGACTTGCTCAGGGTTACACAGCTAGTAAGTTTCTGAGGCTGAATTTGAACTCAGGTCCTCCTGAATCCAGGCCTGGTGCTTTGGTGCACTGTACCAACTACCTGTTCCCCAGTGATATTCTTTGAGTTGCATTTTTAATGAATAAAGTCATGAGTCTGGAGATAGAAGTGTCCCATTAATTATAGCAGCTTCTTGGCTTATTCTTCATAATCTGTCTTAAATATAGTCACATCCAAAGCCCTTTGGTTCTATCTTCTCATTTTATGATGAGGAAACTGAAGCCCACAGAGCTTCACTCAGTTGTTCAAAGTCACACAGATAGGAATCATCTGAGGTGGGATTTAAATTCTGAGCTTCTGACTGATGGTTCAACTTTCTTTCCACTGTACTACAGGATAGTGGGACACTTCGGACTTCAAATATCACTTGCCTTCTGATCCAGTTGAAAATGAGGCAACTTTTTAGAAGAAAGGGCCTCAGGAGATTTGTGTTCTAGTCTTAGGTCTTTCACTATTTAGGTCACCAAACAAGTCATTTTCCCCTCTCTGGTCTTAGAGTCAGTGATGCCTCAGGTCCTTTCACCTTAAACATTCTCTGAGTCTCACAGCACACTTTTGCAGTAAAACAGATAATGTGACAAAATAGTCATTTCATCATTAAATGTGTTTTTTCTCTTCAGGTTCATATTGTAGTGACTTCAAAAAATGTTAAGATTTACATAGACTGCTATGAAATTATAGAGAAGGACATCAAGGAAGCTGGTAACATCACAACTGATGGCTATGAAATTCTTGGAAAGCTTATTAAAGGTGAAAGGAAATCGGCTGCAGTAAGTAGCATGTTTCCATTTCATGTGGTACCTCTGTACATTTTAATGTTGAAATTGTGTTTATTCACTCAGCAAATACACATCTGGAAGAATTTTCAATGGGTGAATGTGCTGTGGATAAACCAGTGATTTATTTAATCGTGGCATACTAGCTAGGATCTCTAGGCACTACAGAGAAAAATCCCCAAACATTCCCAAGTTAGGTCACACCCTGACTTGATGTCAAAACCCCCCAGTTAATTAAAATTAAGTTATACTATTACATTGATCTTAAGACATAGTCTTAGCTAATAAAAATATATAGTATTTTTTCATTTCATATAATTGTGCCTTTAATATTATGGAACATTATTTTTAGACTTTCATTAGATCCTAAATTAGCCTCACAAGAAGTGACTTATCTCTTAAAGAGTAATCATTTTTACTGAAAGATCACTCCCAGGAAGAAGGAAGTTTTGTTGAATTCATTAACATGTACCTCCTAGACATGAATTATTGATTTTTTGTGTAGATTGTGGGTTTTTCTACTTCCTTGTAAACCAATTCTAGTGTTCTATTTTTTAAAAAGATGACTTTGAAGTCTTGAAGCAGATTGGTCTCATTAAATTCATAGTAATTTTTAGAGAACATGAATATTGCTTTAAAAACAAATTCACTTTGGTTTACCTGAATTTGTGTCACAAAGAATATGAACTCTATGTTTCAAGAAGAATTGACTAGTATAGGATTTTATATTGTATCATGACATACAAAGACAGGATCCTATAAGAGATAAGAGAGCTCAAAGTCAGAAATCTTCAAGTCCTGTCTCTGATACATACTGACTGTGTGACCCTGGGCAAGTCACTGAAGCTCTAACTGCTCTAGGCAACTCTTTAATACTCTGCCTAGAAGGAGCTGATCTGCTTTTGTAGAGGGGATTACCTCACCTGGGAGTTCCTTATACCAATGAAATCAGTTTTAGTCTTTACCTATCATGGCATTATTGAGATTTTAGATCTTAGTGTTGAAAATGTAACATGAGCTTTTTAAAAAATGAGAATATGTCTAATCAATTTACATTTTTATTTAAAGAGAAATTTTTGTGGGAGAATATCTTTATGTGGGAAGGTAGGATTTTCATGTAATATAGTATTAAAAATCTCAATCTGCCCTACTGAAAAACCTTGCAATTCTGTTTGTTCAGTTAGCTAAATTGGAATACACTAGCTATTAAGGCCCTTTTTCACTTCTTGAGAAACATTTCTCTCTGGCCACAAACCAGGATCAGGAGCCGAAGTTCATCAGGAGCATTTGGCTTGACTTTTTCCTTCTTCTGAAGTATGGGTGTTTATTTATTTTAAGAAACTGGAGGGAATTTCCTCCCCCACCTCCCCTGAGAAAACAGGAGCACATTATTTATGAAGTAGAACACTTGTAAACTTTTATCCAAGAAGCTGGCAAATTCTCAATTTTGACTCTGAGGAGACGTTGAAATCTGAAATGTTTGCAGTCTCCAGTGAATAACAACAACAAAAAAAAAACACTTAGTGGATATGGTTGTTTTGCAGTTCCAAATCCAGAATTTTGACATAGTGTGCAGCCCAGTGTGGACCAGTAGGGACAGATGCTGTGACATCCCTGCAAGGGTAAGTATTCCTGAACTGGATACTGTCAAAAATCTTACCAGTAAAGCCTGCTGACAGTGAGAAGTTGTATTGAGAAAGTAACACTCAGCAGCTGTTATCAGCAAATAGGAAACCCAGGAATATGCAACGGCTTGTACCTTTATCAGTTATCATAGTTCATGCCAGTGTTTGATGTGACCCCCTCCCTTTCCAGCTGAGAATGAGTAAACCCATATTAGGAAATTCTCAAGAAGCATTGCAGTAGATTAACTAGAAATGCTTCACCCAATCCCCAGATTTCCGCTAAACGTTCCTTTCTGCTTGTAAAATGCTGCCATGAATTTGTTGAATAAATTACCATCTCCTTAGGTTTCTATTATTTTTAAATAACAAAAATGAACCACATTTCAGTGTGAAGAAAGAACTCATGTTTATGCAAGTGACTGTTACAATGGTTATAGTATTGGCATGTTCGAGCAGAAAGAGCATGATTGGAGGAGTCAGAGGATCTGATTTCAAGTGCTGCCTCTGATATTTACTACCTTAGTGACTTTGCTTGGCAAGTTAATTAACATCTCTGGGCCTCAGTTTCCTCATCTGCAAAAGGAGGGGATTGGATGAGATGGTTTCTAAGGTCCCTTTCAACTCTAAATGTATCATTCTGTGATGTGTTTTGAACTTTGGGAATGCAAAGCTGAGTATAAAATCGCAGGATGGTTTTTGTCTGAGCTAGATAGAGAACACTGCTAGGGCAGCTGGGTGGTGCAGTAGATAGAGCATTAGGCTTGGAATCAGGAAGGCTCCTCTTTATGAATTCAATTCTGATCCTAGATACTTATTAGCTTTGTGACCCTGGGCAAGTCACTTAACCTTCTTTGCCTCAGTGTCCTCATCTGTAAAATGAGCTGAAGAAGGAAATGGCTAACTACTCCAATATCTCTGCCAGGAAAATGCCAAATGGGGTCATGAAGAGTCAGATGTGACTGAAATGACTGAGTAATAGCAAGGCAGAGAACATTGGGTCAGAGAAAAATTACACTAAATCACTAGTGATTCTAAATGTTCCTTTAGAAGTGTTGCTTTGTCCTGTAAGGTTTCTTAAAGAAAACAATATAATTGTAGAGAGAAATTTCATTTGAGAGTCAGATATGAATTCTCATGATCATTTATTATGATAATTAGATCTTTGTCCTTTAAATGACAAGGAATTGACTCCCTTGTTTGTGTAAATTATGGAGAGAGAAATGTGGTTTATTTTTTTCATAATTGCTGATTATTGTTCTCAATAATCCAGAGAGATGAAGCTAAATGCCCAGCTTTTCCAAATGCTT
This sequence comes from Petaurus breviceps papuanus, assembly GCF_028583685.1. Taxonomy (NCBI): domain Eukaryota; kingdom Metazoa; phylum Chordata; class Mammalia; order Diprotodontia; family Petauridae; genus Petaurus; species Petaurus breviceps. Next base: position 10,588,129 of record NW_027187327.1, read on the forward strand.
GCACATGTACCCAGGATAGTGTTGGACCTCCCGGACCACCTGGACCAGCGGTAAGGAAATATAAAAAGCATTTACATAGTTTTTCTTTTAAAAATTGTAGATATGATTTTCCTTTTCGAAAACTAAGGTCATTAAAACACAGGTCACTCTCCTGCCTGGCACTGCTGAGGTTGCTCTCCTTTTTTTTAATTAATATTTTCAATTAATAAGCATTTTTTCTTCTTCCTATTTTCCATTCCCCTTTCCCTTGTCCTTCCCTACCCTTCCAAAAATTAAAAACAAACAAACAAGCAACCTTGTTACAAAATAGGTATATTAAAGCAAAATAGATTCTCAGGTAGGCCATGTCAAAAATGTTTTTCATTTTGCGTATTTGATTTTTCACCTTTCTGCCTGGAGGTGGATCTCATTCTTTATTCCTGATCCTTTGGAACCATGGTTGGACATTGCAGCAGTCAGAGTTTTTAAGTCTTTCAAGGCTGCCAGCTCAGTAGAATGTGTCTTTTGGTATTAGATTCAGGTAGCTGTAGTGGAGGATAACTGGATCAAAAATATTTTGACTCTGGTATTAGAATTCATCTTCTTGGCATCTTCTTATTCAATCCAGAACATATTCAAATACTCAGTCTTCAAAAAATGTAAATTTGCGTTCCCCTGGTCATTGTAATGCCTTAAAGGATTCTTCAAGATGTTTCTAGAAACTCTCTAGACAAGTCTCATAGTGTTAAATTATAGAGGCTGAGCTGTGTGCAGATCACTTCAAATCTAGAACATTTTATGTGCATTTTGTGTGTCAAATACATATACAGTCCAGGAGATTCTTCACATTTTTGGTGTCATGGATCCCTTTGGCAGTCTGGTGAAGCCTGTGGACCCCTTCTCAGAATTATTGCTTTTAAATGCATAAAATAAAATACATAGCATCACAAAGGAAACCAATTTTGTTGCAAGGTATCAAATATATATATATATATATATATATATATGTGTGTGTGTGTGTGTGTGTATAAAATTCATAGATTCTAGTTTAAGAATTCCTGCTATAGTCCATAAAGTATCAAATTATAGATATGAAATGTCAAAAATCAAAGGAGGTATGCAATACAGAGGATCTAGCCTCAATCCTGCCTGTGATACTTATTACCTGTATGATCCCAGGCTAGCCAATGAACCTACATTCATAGAAGCAGGTATTTATGGTTAATGTGGACTTTGTTCTTTGGTATTATGAGAATATATAGACAAAAGTTGCTTTAGGACTAGTAGGTTATGGATATGTTACAATATACATTGTTGGAGGAAATACCCACACCATTGAGATTACACACCTATTAAACCATTGGAGATTATTGTTGATTATTTTTAGTTTTTTAACCTACAATGAGATAGTTGTGTATTATAGGCCTTCTTGATCATTGCCTCTACTTTTTAGAGATCTATAGATTCTTTTTGGTGGAGCTGTACCTACTTTGTGTTACTTAGAGATTAAAATCAGGTTAATCTTTTCTTAAAAGATTTAACTGCCCAATTCAATGTTGGCTAATAGGTTTTCAAAATAGTACATTGTGTTTTCTGGCCTTTTAGGTAATATTAATTTTCCCCCAACAATTCTTAAATTAGTTTTGAAACTCTATTAGCAGTATATGTATGGCAAAATGTAAAACTAAGATGTGCAAGATGGGAAAATACTTATTTCCTTGATTTCCATCTTAAATATTTGCTTTGGGTCCTTTTTGGTCAAGGATGATGATGTTTTAGACTTCCCTGCAGCAACAACTTCTTTATGGTTGTTTGCATAAGTATTATATTTTTCCTTATCTTGCTACAGAAACAACATAACAACATATAATATGTATGTATATTTTAGGGTGGTCCTGGTGCTAAAGGTCCCAGAGGAGAAAGAGGAATTAATGGAGCAATTGTAAGTATCTATTTAAAGTCTACTTAATTTTTTTTGTCTCTTTTTCATTTGAGTTATTGTTTTAAAATACCATCACTGTGATATATGACTTTGGACAAGTTGCCACAGCAAAATTATCATTTATATTATTCTTATCAGGATTTTGTAATGGTGACTTAAGCCATTCTTGAAAATGTTTTTAAAAGTATAAAACTTGATACTAGGCACTTATAAGTTCATGTTAGCTGCTATTTATTTTTATTTTTTAAAGCAATTGGGGTTAAGTAACTTGTCCAAGTTTACACAGCCAGTTTTTTTGTGTGGGTATTAAGTATCTGAGGCCATAACCGATCCCGGGTCCTCTTGACTCTGGGGTCGGTGCTCTTACTCACTGCATCACCTAGGCACCCCATGCTATTTATTTTCAACAGAAATGATGATGAGGGAGAGGGAAGGGACTCACACTATTTGAGTGAATGCTTAGGAGAGGAGGTAGGTTGGAGAGGTCATACATTATATGATGAAGACTAATACTTTTAGTAAAAGTCACTCCAATGAACCTGTTGCTAACTTTGTCCACTAAATTGTTGGATGGAGTACAAAGATAGGACAGAGCTAGAATTCAACCTGCAGCATTCATTTAGAGCAAGAATTGTCAACATTTTAATGGGAAAGAGACACTAAGAAATATTTTTGGAATATCTTTGAAAAGTCAACTCATGGCTATATATATGTTATAGTTGATGTGAGAGGTCCCCAGGAACCTCATCTCCAATGCCTTATACATTTAAAAATAATTTATTTAATTCATGCCAATCAATAAAACACAGTGAAGGCTAGAAATATTTGTTTATTCTCTTCAGAAGGTTTATATATACACATGTGACACAGGAATTGGAGGGAGGGCCATGAGCAGTTCTTAGTTTAACCTTTACCCATTAGCTAGTCAATTAGTACCCAGATTTGATCAGATGTCATTTTGGAAGGCAGAGATCTGACCCTGAAGGAGATGGAGTGTGAAATGGGAGAGAGTTCAAGTAACAAGAAGAGAATGGAAGTATGGCAGCAGCAAAGTCAGGCATGGGATGGGAAAATTTATGCCAAATATTTACAATAATTTAATTAAGGAAGTAGGATGAATAGTAGATAGAATTCTGGGCCTGGAGACAGGAAGACTCATCTTCCTGAATTCAATTCTGGCCTCAGACACTTAACTAGTTGTGTGACTCTGCACAAGTCACTTAATCCTGTTTGTCTCAGTTCTTCATATGTAAAATGAACTGGAGAAGGAAATGGCAAACGATTATAGTATCTTGCAAAAAAAAGCCACAATTAGGGTCATGAAGAGTCAGACATGACTAAAATGACTGAATGAGAGCAAGAAGTAAGGAACCCAAGGTGTGATTTACTGGGGTCTCCATAATTTTTATGGTGGAGGTTCAAGAAGGAGGAAATATGAGAGCCAGGACATTCGTTCTATTGTCCTCCAATGCTAGGGGGCCACTGTTTATAATGTATAATGAGATTTACCTTTAGTGAGGATTTATGAGATGAATCAACACATATGTAAAGATGGATATATTTATTTTGTCACAAAGGGATCCATGTTTCTACCAAAAGAGCTTACAGAGCCTGATCTAACTATAGGATCATTATCATCATTTCTTCTAAAACAAAATTAATTTTAATAAGAGAATTTGAATTCCTTAGAAAAATGTTTCCTGCAAATGCTAGGAGAGCTTCTAATACAATGAAATGATTATTGCAAAACACATGAATAATAGGGTAATGCGGAATTGGGCTTCAGAGGGCCTAGATTCAAATTTTGGCTCTTCCTCTTACTATTTGTATGGCTATGTCAAGTCACTTACCCTCTCCAGTTATCTTCTGCAAAAAGAAGAGTTTTAGTAGATGACCTCTGAGGTCTTTTCTAGTTCAAAATCTATAACCTTGAGATCTTATGATCCATCTATGATACCCTTAGACGATCTTTGTCAGATCATCAATTCTAACAAGCTAATTAGTAGGTCAGACCAATCAATTTGTGGGTGGGAGACCAGTGTTCTTGAAATTGAGCTTTCATTTATACTAGTGTTCTGTAGAGAATAGACCCTCAATGAATATTTAATGTTTTATTGTTTAATCAATACTTCCAAGGAGAAATCAGAATAAGCCTCAAGGAAATCAATCCTTGCTTGTATAAGATTATGTTTATATTTGATACACTTTGTTTCTCTTACTCATTCCTCTTCTATTAAGGTTCTTATGGAAACCTAATTCATTTACTGTAGCGTCAGCTATATTTTCTTTGCAAATAGGAAAAGGATGCCTGAATGATGAGGAGAGGGATAGGATATTATCACCAGTAAAGAGCTGGGGGAACTGATGTAAGCTTCAAGGGTCTTCTTTCAAAACTGATTTGATCAATGTCTTTTGAGTTATAAAAACAAGTTTCTGACAAATGCAGATTTTGAAGGTGATAACCTACCCAACTGAGGCACTGACTTTTTTGCTTTGGCTTTGTTTATTTAAGGGGCCCCCAGGTCCTCGTGGTGATTCAGGTCCCCCAGGTCCCCAGGGTCCTCCAGGTCCTCAGGGACCCAATGGACTGTCAATTCCAGGAGAACAAGTGAGTAAATTTACTGTATTTTGTGAACCTGGTACATTTAATGTTGAATTTAACAGCAACATTTTCCATGATGCTTCTGAAATTAAATATAGCTTAAACGTTTTGTCTGTGAATCAACTTCCCAATGTGGCAAACACTTTAGATTTATAAATAGTGTGTCTATATTTTAAAATAATTCTGCCTAAGTGTAATTATTGACACTTATTTGATATCACTTGCAAGTCATCACATAATTACTTGAATTTCTGTAGATTTCTTACAACCTGTATTAGGCATGGAATCTCTTTAAACTCCATGAAGATTCAGATCAATTTATCTATAATCCTTGTTTTCTGGTTGAATGTGCAATTATAAAATGCATTTCTATTGCATTAAAGGTAAAACTCAAGTTGGAAAAAAAGCTTCTAGATTCTATGACTCATAATTTTATTTCATAGATAATATTTATTCTCCATGTCAGACAAAATGGATCCAGTCTAAAATTTAGATTTTAATTTTCATTGGAATATCTAAGCATAAAGATTATGCATTGCCTGAGATAGTGATAGTGTAGGCACAGAGGATAGAAGGCTAGCTTTGGAGCCAGAAAGAGGTAGGTTGAAATCCTGCACCCTACATATAATGGCATTGTAACAACAATAGTTGTTAGTAAGCATCTTACTTATCTTAGTAGCATCTCAAGTAATTCCATAAGGCTAGAAGTTACAGAGATGTGGAACTGTTTCATGAGAAGAGTTGACACACTGGGGTTTTTTCCCCCTTTCCCTCCCGCCCCCACGCAGTAAAGCAGAGAATATTTAGGAGTTTAGTTGTTGTAAAGTCATCATGCATAGTACTTAAATCTAATGGATTAGAATATGGAGGTGTAAAACATGACATATAATATATATATATATGACACATATAAAAGACCTCTAAAATAAAAATCAAATCTGAAGCAAAGCTGCTTCTGAGAGGCTTCATTTTCATTCTTTCTCATTGTAGTAAATTCAATTATTTTATATCAATAAGACTAGCTATATCTGTACGCCAGTATCTTTAAATACATACATATAGATAAATTGAAAACCTTATTATCGAGTCAAAGATTTTTAACCCATTCTTCTTATTACCCTATCATAGCATCAAATGAATGATTATAAAACATGTAAAAATAAATTTTTTCTACAAGTTTCATTTCTATAACAATGATTTATGTTGAATTATTTTTTTCTGTTTCTTGTTCCATAAAAAGACTTGCCACAATATTATTATAACTTGGCTTATCTACTTTGATAATGATAACATCACTGGAAGAATATGATTCAATAAAAATAGTTTGTACTTTTAATTCACTGTTCTCAAAAATGCCCTCAGATTCCTGTATCATTATGCCTACAGTGGATTTGTGAAGTAGCAGGGATTTCATAAATGAAGACCATTCTGTCTTCTTATTTTACTTGGTTTTATAAATTGGCTTAGAACTTCTATCTTCTTGTTCATTACAGGGTCGACAAGGGGTCAAAGGTGATGCAGGAGAGCCAGGACTCCCAGGCCGATCAGTAAGTTAGTTGTTACAATTTCCCTTCCTGTACTTATCAAGTAACATTTGAATATTTAGCCATTTGGGTTCCTAAAAGACTAAAGTTTGTCTATTTGCCCTACATCATCCTGCCTCTCCTGCTCTAATATCAATCAGCAAGAATTTATTGATCAACTGATATATGTCCAGTTCTGTCCTGGATTCTGGTTTCTGATTTCTTACCAAAGGACTGCCTCCCAACTCTTTTAAAAATATTTTTAATACTTACAAGTGTCCATTTACAATGAAAAGTGCAAGCATGCTTTCCTATTGGGAAAAATTTCCTTGTTTCACTTACATTGTTCATTTTTTGTAGGGTTCACCAGGCTTACCCGGCCCACCAGGCCCCATGGGACCCCCAGGAGATAGAGTAAGTTTCCTTTTTAATTATGCTACTTTCAAAGATGAATCTATTAATTAAGACCTAATACAACTTAACTTGCTAAGAAAGAAAAGAACTGCTTCATTATTTAGCACATTAAAAGCCCAATATAATTGGAAAATATCCAGCTTTGGACCATCCCAAGGTCTGTGGTTGGGGATATTGTATGGGAACCATTATGATTTTAGCTTTAATAGCTTTGTTTACTATGGAAGAAGAAAGGGACTCTGGGTAAGTGGCTTCAAATGACTAGTATAAGCATAGCTTTCTCTTAATAATAAAATTAAGTGGGGCAGCTAGGTGTTGCAGTGAATAGAGCACCGGCCCTGGAGTCAGGAGGACCTGAGTTCAAATCCAGCCTCAGGCACTTAACACAAAACTAGCTGTGTGACCTTGCACAAGTCACTTAAGCCCAATTGTCCTACCTTCCCCCCTCCAAAAAGCAAAAAATAAAAAAAAAATTAAGTGCATTAAATTTTGTGTTAGGTGCTGGGGATAAAAAGACAAAATAATGATACAGTCTCCTCTTAGCCAGCTTACAGTTTAGTGGGAAGACAACTTGTTTGAATATAAATAAATAAAACCAAAGTAGTTAGGGAGGGCATAGCAGTTGTGGGGGGAGAGATTAGTAAAGACTTCATGCAGAAGTCAGTATTTGAGTTGCATTTTGAAGAAAAGAGTTTTATGCAGCAAAAATGAGAAGAGGATGCAGTCTAAGAATAAAGAATGGCCAATGCAAAGGCAAAGAAATGGGAGGTAGACCCCCCCCACACACACCCCAGTACCATTAGTAGAAGCATCTTTGGAAATGAAAGATAGCCAGAGATAAAAAAACTTTGGCTTTGCTATGTAGTGTAGGGAGGAGAATGGTGCATAACGGTACACCATGGAGACAAACCAATCTAGAACTATGAAGCATGCCACTAAATGTGCAAAAAGTGGGCATAAATCCATTCAAACCAGTCACTTTCATGATTCCATTGGACATGATAGTTAATGTTTTCCCAATGGTGGATGATCAGGACAGATAATACAAAGTGGTCGAAGTTAAGTCTATGGGCCTTACTTGTTGCCACAGCATCTTTTGTTTCTGGTAGCCGATAAGTTAAGGGCAATGAAAACATGTCCCATGTACATGCTGTTGAAGGAATGTAACTATGCTTTTGGCTAGAGGAAAAACAGATTAGAAAAAATGACAATGTATGATTTGTAGAATCATTGATGTAGAACTAACTGGGAAGGATCTCAGAAGCTATCTAGATCAACCTCCTCATTTTCCAGATCAATAGACTGAGACTTACAGGTTAAACAACTTGACCAGGGCAACACAACTAGTACATGTGAGAAGTGGGATTTGAACCTAGTTCTTCCTGGCTACAAGTACAAATACTTTAACATGGATAATTAAAAAAATGTGTTAGGCAGTTATGGGATCTAAAGCAAATCTGATGGTGTGATGAGTTCTACAAATCAAAAAAGTGGATCCACAAATTTGACTTCTGTGCACATATTGTGTGAAGCTGACTAATGGTCAAGCTATATTCATTCTACACACACACACACACACACACACACACACACACACACACACACACCAGTACCATTAGTAGAAGCATCTTTGGAAATGAAAGATAGCCAGAGATAAAATTGTCATACAAAGGACTACAGATACTGCAATCTGTAGCCCTATAATTAACATCAAAAGCATACCCCTTGAAGCCAGATCCACCATTCTTGTGATGGAAAATGGTTTCACAAAGCAGTTCACAGGCAGCAAACTGAAGGAGGCAACTGTGAGGCAGGAGGGAAAAAAATCCATAGCAGTAATCTCAAAATAACATATTCTGTCTGTTAGTAGAAGAGAAGCAAAATGAAAGATGCTATCACCAGATCTGTTCAAGCCATGTTATCACATTTTGCTTTCTCAGAGGGATCCTAGAAAAACAAAAACACATTTAACTTATATCAAATGACTCTAGAATGTGGTGTGAATTTCCATTGTTTGGGGTATGTGTGTGTGTGTGTGTGTGTGTGTGTGTGTGTGGGTGTGTGTGTGTGTATGTGTATGCATTACAAGACAACCTTTTCCAGTGAAACTGATGCTTTGTAAATAGATTTAACATAATTTCCCCAAAGTGAATGATTGGGGATAACTTTTCAGCCTATTTTTAAGAAAAGAAGTGGACTACTTTAATTAATTTCCTATTGTAAAATTCACATGCTACTAAGAAACATGGATCCTTGGGTTGATTGGTCCCAGGGGAACCAAATCATTGACAAATTCTAACAGTATTATTAAAGTTATCCCTAATTTTTTTGTAGAAATTGAGAAGGAAATCTCCTTTGGTAAAATATTCAAGACTAAAAACAATGATCTGACTCAGAAATACTCAGCCAGATTTCAGAGGACGATAGTGGGGAGCTGCTGCTAACTGTGCGGGAGGATGACTCATTCAAGGCCAAGGCCATCTGGCAGCATAAGGAGAGAAAAGAAATCTGGGGCCACTCAAGAATAGAGGAGACTGTGCAGAGACAAGACCTGGCTCTCATAGTTGATGCTTTCTTTCTTTCTTTTTTTTTTAGTCAACCCTTTGAGATTACAAATCATGACATTAAGAGTTAGATTAGGAGACGTGGACCAATAAAAAAAAATAACTGCTTATTATGGGGATTTCCTCTCTTGGTGGGTGGAGCAGGGAGGGCAGTTCACTAGCTTTCCCACTCCACTGCTTTTGTGGATAAAAATCTACATGAATGAAAAAAACAGTGCTATCAATACATTGTCCTATAGTTAGAGCCAAAAAAAAAAGAAAACATTTTTCTCACAAAGTTGTCAGCTGTGGTGATGGTGTCTATTTCTTTCCCTTGGTTATAATGCCCTGATGTTTATTCCTCTCCCCCTCCCCTCCCCCCACTTCCTCTGACCTCATTTCTCTTATGTTGTGGTTGTTAGTGGTTACTGTAGGAGTCGTCACATCTTAATTCCTCTTCCTATGCTAGTTACTCCAATTTTTCCTTAAAAGGTCTGATCAGTCTGATCAGTCACAACCTGACTCTAGCATAGTGATGTCATTTTGGTTTTCTTCAAGAACAAAGGACATCAACAGCCACTGAGATATTCCTTGAAATTTGGTTGAGCCAGGGGACTAAGGGTTCAGACTATTGATACCACTTCCTCATTGCATGAGTGAAAAAAAAGCCATGAGAACCTCTGGGAGGGGGAATGGGAGAGGGTTTTCTTTTTCCTTTTTTCTTTTTGCTTTTTGGAGGGCAATTGGGGTTAAGTAACTTGCCCAAGGTCACACAGCTAGTTTTTCTTTGTGTGTGTTAAGTGTCTGAGGCCGGATCCAAACCTAGGTCCTCCTGACTCCAGGGCCAGCACTCTACTCACTGTGCCAATTAGCCACCCCAAGAGGGTCTTTTTTTTTTTTTTTTGCTTTTTGGAGGGAAGAAGGCAGGGCAATTGGGGTTAAGTGACTTACCCAAGGTCAGGTCACATGGCTAGTTTTGTGTTAAATGTCTGAGGCCAGATTTGAACTCAGGTCTTCTTGACTCCAGGGCCAGTGCTCTATTCACTGCACCACTTAGCTGTCCCAGTCTCCTCTATTCTTAAGTTGCCCCAGATTTCTTTTGGCTGGTAGATCACCGTGAGTTAATGGGTAATAGAAGCGAGTGGATTTGTTCAACTGAATCTACTCCAAATATCCTGTATGCCTCTCTTTGTTGAATATCCTTCTCTTGTTATGGCTAAATAAATTTCTTTTGCTAAGTGTTGAGTGACCTACAAGTTCCTCATTTTGTTCCAATATTGAACTTAAACTACCAGAGGACTGATTTTAGTCAGTCTCAGTCCACAGCACTGGTCAGTACCTGTATATGTTTGTGGAAAAGGATATTTTTGTCTATTTCAGTCCACTACAGAAGGGAAATGAATGAATGATGTTTAGAAAAAAAGTAGCCTCATTGATTGTTGTAGTGTGATTAGAACTCTTGAGGTGTTTATTATTTATTATTCCTGAATAAGCACAAACAGACGATATGACTTACCTTTTATAACATATTCAAATTACTTTGGAAAGCATGTCTTTGTGTCTCTCTTCATTATAATTAAAAGGCACATGCAAAAAGCACCTATATCTAAAACCATCTTTATGTCTGCCATTAGCATCAACTTCTCCTTTTCTCATTTTTGTGATCACATTAACCTGTAATTTTAATTTCTTCAATAGGGCTTTACAGGAAAAGATGGTGCAATGGGACCCAGAGGCCCTCCTGGACCACCAGTAAGTGGGATGATATCAAACCTATGACTTTGTGCAATATTTCGAGAACCTCGTCTAGTGAAATCCCTTTCTCTTGTACAGTGTGGGACAAACCAAAGCTAGGTTGCTTTAAAAAAAGTCAAACCTAGAGTTAAAAAAAATGCCTGTGAAAATGGTCTATTAAAATACCATTAACTCCAGATTCAATAGATGATTCACACTTCTAAAATATGCATAGAAACTTTTAACTTTCAGAAAAAGATATTTAGATTTTTTTGGTTGTATAACATCTGATCTCCAGGTTTGGGATTTGGGATGGAAAGAGAAGCCCAAATTTTGATTAATGTCCTTTTAGTGTACATAACTCCTATAAAGTGAACTTGAGCATACTAGATATATTTAATATTTTACTAGAATAGGCTTTCAAATGTCTTTATTTGATTTTATAATTATATTATTCTTTGCAAATGGTATTTGTTTTGAAAGAATGTTTTACTTTTTACTAATATTTGTGTCACTTGAATTCAGCACAAATCAACTATAACTTTTTGAAAAAATGCACAAAACTTTTGCTTTAGAAATCCTATGATGTATTCTTTTCTATTCTGGGCAAACCACAATTAAGTTCACCTGGACTGAGAAGAATCTTTCCAGAGAGGGAAAGATGAAAAATGTGTTTGGGTGCTAGTTCTGGACAACATGAAAATACTAAAAATTGTACTAAATGAATTTTAATTTGTAGGATCATAGCATCATAAATTTGGAACTGGAAGGTACCTAAGAGACAATATGGCCAAATTCTTGTGCTTTAATATCATATAATGAAGAGATTTAAAATGTATAGTGATCCTACATTCTTCATAAACTCAAATTTGCAGAATTGATGAAATAGGACATTTATTTGCTTTGCATAACTTAAAGCCTGTAATTTAGAGAAATTGAAGGCTGAAATACCTCATGTATTACATGGCTGTACCTACTCGTAATGAGCAATATTGCAACCCATTTATGGCAAGCATAGTCAAATCAAAAGAAAAGGAAATTTCGGTTGTTGTAAGTGTGAAGTCTGTGTGCCATAAGGCACAGGAAAAATTCCCATGGTCTAGATAGGATGAGGAATGAGTTATATGTTAGGGAAGCTTCAGAATTAGGAAAATGTGGCAGAGAAAAAAAGTGAAAAAGGTAGGAATTGTCTCTAACTCCTAAATAGTTTAGAAGTGAAGCTCCATTTTAGTACCCAATATATTTTGAGGTTAACCCCCTTTTTAAATCCTTTCCTCACTAAAAGTTTTCAACTCTTTGCATTAGGAGTCTCTTTTTTTTTTTTTTAAACTCAGAAGAACAGATACTGTTTTTTAATGGAAATCAGTGGGGGGGAGGGGAGGGAGAAAGAACCTAGTTTAGAGAAATTCATTTTATGTCAAAATTGGCTAGATACACTCTATTCTACAAACTAAGGGGAAAATGTAACTATCTAAAGCAATTTCGCTTTAAAACAGGGCTATCCAGAAGAGAAAGCATGAAGCTACTTTGTGCTTCTCCTATCATCTTACAGTATCGTTTTATTCCTACTCTATATGTAGTCATGTGCTGTACTTGAAAAACTTTTAAAGTGAGTCATAATCTATTAGTTTACTTTACATGGGGTTGTTATTTGTTCACCATAATGTTCTATTTTTTCTTCTATTTTAGGGCAGCCCAGGGTCTCCAGGAGTCACAGGTCCAAGTGGAAAACCAGGAAAACCCGGAGACCATGGGAGACCAGTAAGATAATGGCCTAAATTTCCAGAATCAATCCATTATGAATTCAGATAATAAGGATTATTGACCAGGCTTTGAAATATTTATCCTATCTCTGCTCTGTTTCATGAAACACGTGTTAAGCCCACAGACTTAATTTGCAACAGTTTCATTTCTAAAGTATCTCTGTGAGTGGCTACACATATTCTCAGATGGAAACTGTGGTCTTTGGTTTTCATTAAATGGAGAGTGGGTTAGGTTTTTCTTTTTTTTTTTTTGTTTGTTTTTTTTCGGTGTGTGCCAAGATGCATATTTCTCCCCTGTATAAACATCAAGAGCTAGGTCAGCAGAATGTGTCTTTTTATTTAAGATTGTATGCTGCTGAAGACAGTAAAAGACTGGATAGTGACAAAGGGACCACCAATCTTTATTTGCAAATTTCAAGTCTTTTGCCAGTTATATGTTTAAGTCATTTCAAGGGCTATATTTAGTCATTGCTTTTTATCATTAGGTTGGAATTTGTTTTCCTATTTCAGAAATACTCTTGAAGACTACTGCCAGGAATAAAAGAATTTGCATATATTCATCTATTAATTTACTTTTATACGGTGTTATTCACTGGACAAAATGTTGAATTTTCCTAACTTCCACATAATTTCTTCTACCTTGCTAGACATGTACTTTGACTGACTAATTGGATGTTTCCCTCTATGTTTTAGAATAAGGATCTTCAGTCTTCTTCTTCTTCTTCTTCTTCTTCTTCTTCTTCTTCTTCTTCTTCTTCTTCTTCTTCT
>NW_027187327.1:10601406-10642651 GCF_028583685.1 Petaurus breviceps papuanus
CTTCTTCTTCTTCTTCTTCTTCTTCTTCTTCTTCTTCTTCTTCTTCTGGGAAGGCAGGGCAATTGGGGTTAAGTGACTTGCCCAAGGTCACACGGCTACTAAGGTTTAATTGTCTGAGGGCAGATTTGAACTCAGGTCCACCTGACTACAGGGCTGGTGCTCTATTCACTGTGCCACCTAGCTGCCCTTTGGTCTTTTTTTTTTTTAAAGCAATCAGGGTTAAGTAACTTGCTCAAGGTTACATGGCCAGTAATTTTTGTGTGGGTGCCGAGTATCTGAGGCCGGAACCGATCCCAAGTTTCCCAATGCTGGGGCTGGCACTCTTACTCACTTCGCCACCTGGCCGCCCCTCTGCCCTTCAGTCTTAATTTTGAGGTTCACATGGGACCTGCCAAGCTCAGTAATAGATGGAAAGGAACTGAGTCTTCTCAATAGACCCATCAATACCATTATCACATCTGCAAATATGGTGTCTACCATAGCATGCAAATTCATAGAACCAATAGAATTACCATACTTAAACCAAAGAATCATGGAATCTTTATTCATTCAGCCAAATTACTACCTGATTAAACCAATTACTTATTATACCATCTTATTGTACAAGTATAAGCATTATTAAACCAAATATTAGCAATGTGGCATAGTATATAGCAGTGGGGCAGTGGAGTCAGGAATGCCTGGGTTTAATTCCTGTCCTTGACATATACTTGTTATATGATAGTTAAATAGTTAACGGTGCCCCAAACAACTCCCCAGGCTGTAAATTACAGAGGAGTTGCTGACCTTCATTATTGGAGGGAGTTTCCAGGGTGGAAGTTCCCCACACTGATGAATTCATAGATAAGGACCAAAAAATGTATGGCATTATATCAGTTTCAGAGCAGAGAAAATGATGCTTTCTCACTAAATTTTGTAATGCTACTTTCTGTTAAGATTGATCATAAGTACTCAGACTAACTTTAAAGTATGTGAGTTTATAATCATGATGAGGTTATGTTTGATATTTTTCCATTTTATATAAAATTAATATGTATAGTAATAATGGAAAGATTGCTGAGTAAATTAGTGGACAGTATTTAAACTCAACAGATCATAGCAGGACATTAATCATTATAGTCAAAAGCCCATTAAGTCATTCTACTTAAGTCACAAATTTTGTTCACTTGTGTGTTCTAGAGAGAGTAATTTTATGCAATTCTATTAATGGAGCTTGAATGTTAAAGGAAAGATTTACTGCTTCTCTTAGGTTACAGTGACTTGTGAGCGTAAAATGGATTTTTTTAAAAACTAAGTTTTAAAATTAATTTTTTTTAAATTAAAAGACCTAAATCTTTGGAGGTGGTCCTAATCACAGATTCTTTATAGAGCCATAGATCAATAAATGGAGGAGTTCTTAGAGACAATTTAGTCCAACTCCCTCACTTTAAAAATAAAGAAATTCAGGCAAAGCAATTTGCTCAAGGTCAAGGTAGGATTTGAACTCAGGTCCTCTGACTCCAAATTCAGAGCTATCTTTGCTGTACCATGCAACTTTGTCCTATATGTATATTAATGATTTTTATAAAAGTCTAGTTAGTGCCTTAGAGAAGGAAGGAAGGATTGGACTCTCCAGGTCTGTGGAGTAAAACCTCTATTAGAGAGATCATATACTATTTTTCATTTTTTCTTTCCCATCCTTCCAAGGGTAAAAGCAGGGTGAGTGAAGAGAGAGACATAATTAGGATAGCAAGGTCAGAGGAGAGGGAGTTAAGAGGAGTTGATTCTTGTTTCTTTTCGCTCCCCCTCCACACCTCCATCTTAGCATTTGTAATGGTCCGTGCTAATTCTCAATGTGAGTCAAGTCAGTGCAAAGTCATTGTAGATGTCTCACTATGCAAGACAGTGGCATAAGAAAGATGTTCAAGATAGAATTCAAGTGAGCCTACTTCATTTAGAAGATGGTTTGTATCCCCTTTCTTGGTATCACTCCTGGAATGAGCCCTAGGTAACCTTTTTTTTTGCTGATAATTACAAAGGAAGTAAAACTCTTGGTTCCCTGAACTGAGGTAATCAGTGTGACAAAGTGCTTGAGAGACAGAATAAAAGGGTTGGACCAGAGGTGTATGTGGGCATTGTAACAATGCTAGAGGCCAAGGAGTTTCTTTCCAAAAACAATGATCTTCAGTGTGGAGCATCATAGCATGGCTGGGCAGAAATACTTTCCCTTCTTCTGGCTGTCCAGGATATTGTCTTTCTGAAGACTTTGACATAATGATCTATGCCTTCATTAAACCAAGTTGGATGACTGGAGTATGCTTTCTTGGCACTATAGCCCTAGAAAAAGGGAATTACAGGATTTCAAAGCCCTAGCAGGCTTTGTAACAATCAATTAGCAGCATTTCTCTCAATAATGCCATGCCTGATTGTGAGCACCTCCTGGCCCCAGTCAGAGAGCCTGAGCATCAGCTTTGTGTCATACCCAACAAACATTTTCTGGGAATTGGATTCCTTGTAATAAACTCCTCAAGAGCAGAGACCAGAGTTTCTTTCTTTTTTTTTTTTTTTTTTTTTTTTTTTTTGCTTTTTGGAGGGCAGTTGGGTTTAAGTAACTTGCCCAAGGTCACAAAACTAGGTTTTTTGTTTGTGTGTGTTAAGTGTCTGAAGCTGGATCTGAACTCAGGTCCTCCTGATTCCAGGGCCAGCACTCTACTCACTGTGCCACCTAGCCACCCAAGACCAGAGTTTCTTGAGATGGTATAAAATCCTCTGGCAGCTCCTAGAGCATGTTATGTACCTCGGAAAAAATGAATACATTTTCATAGATAAATATGTGCTTCATTGTTCTGTTCTTTGTCCATATAAGTATTATTTCTTACCTACTGGTAATTGAATTGTTTTTCTAGTAGTGCTGACAATCCTTGCTGAATGATCCACCTTCTCTTATTAGGTTCTCTTTATGACTAAGGCATGCATGACAGATGGTTGGGTTAGAAGTATAATCTATGACTATGAAATGTCACCAAGATAACTGGGCCTTACAGGGGTCAAGACTGTGACTTTTGCCTCTGTAGTGCCAATGGTGATTATGAATGTGCCGACAAAGTTCTCAATTGCAAAATTTAACAGACTCTCCATATAGAAGACAGAAACAAAACATTTATTAAGATACCAAAAAGTGAAATCCCAATACAAGGAAACCAAATCCATCATAGTAACAAAGAAGTTAATACACCATAGCACAGCAGGGAGTCACACCATCCTTTAGCCTTCCCACAAACAAAACTCACAAGCCTAACTGTCTCCTTGGGAGCATCCTCTCCTCCCTCCAGATTTAACTGCTCTGATTCCCAGTTTTCTGTGGGCTCTGTTCCACCTTTCAGCAAACTCCTCCCACCACGGGCTCCATGTGATTATATTCAGTTTATTAAGGGGCAGGGAAGATCTTCAAATTCCTTTAAGCCAATTAAGGGGCAGAGAAGATCTTCAAATTATCATTACCATTACAGCCTCTTTCTTGGTATACTAATCTGCTATAGGATCATATAATCATAGATTGAAAGCAGAAATGGACATGTGAGGCCATCTAGTCCAATGCCTTCGTTTCACAGATGACATTAAGAGACAAAGAGATGCAGTGACTTGACTAAGGTTATACTCAGGGAATAAACAACAAGACAGGATTTGAACCTAGGTCCTCTACCTCTAAAATTGGACCTTTTCTATTGTATTATAAAATGTAATATAAGAATATTCTTCATTAAAATTTCTTTACATGGTTTATAGGATGAACAGCACATGATAGAAAGTGCTTATAGGATTACAGCTTTTATTTCTGCTCATGAAATTTGTGAAAACAGTTATATGGAAGATGAGGGTCTATTTGAAAATGTGAAATTTGAAAAAGTAAAGTAACACCATATATCTTAATGCCAAAGCCCCAAATATGAGCCAAGCTTCTAGCATTTTCAGAAGCAGTTAGAAAAGTTGCAAAAGGATAATGTGATCTGGTATGTAAGTCCTAGATGATCTAAGATTAGATCTAGTCTCTTCTATCCCTTCAAAAATGTTTGACTTTGAACATTCTTTAGAACATGGAATCATCATCATTGCTAACATTTACATGGAACTTTATAATTTGCACACTTGACATATGTTTAACTCATCTGATCTTGACACCAACCATGTGAAATAGGTGCTCTTATTATTCCCATTTTATAGATGAAGAAACTAATATCTGAGGTTAAGTAGCTTGCCCAGGGTGACACAGATAGTAAATGTTTGAGGCAGGTTTTGGAATGAGGTCTTCCTGTCTCTTAGGTCCAACACGATTTACTATGCCACCATTATAAGAGTTAGTCTGGCATGGTGCAAAGAACACTGGGCTTGGAGTCAGAAAAGCTAATTTTGAGTCTCCACTAAAGCTGTGTAACTGTCTGTGGGCAAGTTGTTTGCCCTCACTGATCCTATTTTCTCATTTGTAAAATGGGACAATAAATCACTTATACTACTTACCTTCTAGGGACATTAGGATAAAATACATTTTCTAAACCTTAAAGTACTATATGAAAAGGTAGCATAGCATAGTAAATAAAGAAGGAATCAACCTGGGAATTAGAAAACCTTGGTGTTAAATGTTACCACTCACTAGTATTGGCTGTATACCCAGGGCAAGTTACTTAACCTTCAGTGCTTCTGGCAACTCTCTAATGCTATCTGCCAAGTAGGTAGAGGGAGTTCTTCCATTTGGAGTTTCCTATGCTGATGAAGTGTAATAACTAACATTTATTTGATCCTTTAAGATTTTCAAATCACTTCACAAATATTATCTCATTTAATACAACAACCATGGTTATGCTATTATCATCCTTATCTGTAAGATGAGGAAAGTAAGGCTGGGAGAAGTTAAGGGAGTTGCCCAAGGTCACAAAGCTAGTGAATTTTGGAGGAGGGATTATGAGCTCAAGTCTTCCTGATTCCAAATCCTGCTTCTTAGCTCCTGTGCCAACTGGCTGACACAGGCCTTATCTGAAATAACAGTGTTATATAAATGTGAGCTGTTATTATTCAAATGAAATAACAATAAACATTATTTGCTTTAGGGTCCTTCTGGATTGAAAGGAGAGAAAGGTGATAGAGTAAGTATTATTTAAAGTTTTATTTATACTTATTTAATGTGTTAAACATTAATGGTCTGAAAATATAAAAGTACCAAGCTATTGATCTCATTTATTTCATTATTAAGGGAGACGTTGCTTCCCAGAACATGATGCGTGCAGTTGCAAGACAAGTCTGTGAACAACTAATCAATGGTAAATAAATGAGAGTGTCCAGTAGGGAGAGCAAGTATGAATAAAAAACAATTTTCTTTGTCCTTCCTTCCACAGAGAAACCAGCTACTGGTGATTTTTTTAATGGTAATACCTTCTTTCCATTAAAGGCCAGATGAGCAGGTTCAATCAAATGCTGAACCAGATTCCAAATGATTATCATTCGAACCGCAATCAGCCTGGACCCCCTGGCCCACCAGGCCCACCAGGAAGTGCAGGAGCAAGAGGAGAACCTGGACCTGGAGGAAGGCCAGGGTTCCCAGGCACTCCAGGGTTGCAAGGACCACCTGGGGATCGAGGTGGGTGATGAATACAGCTCTGCTGATTTACCATTTCTACTTTTGATTAAAGGAAGAATGCAAAAAACAAGACTCTGAGTAGCTTACAGAGGATGGGTAAGGATTAAACTACATATCCTTTTAAAAAATAGGATGTTCTGGAAGTCTTGGCAAAGAAGCTATTTTTGCTGATAATCCTGTGTCTTAAGGCAAGGCCTCAGGTCACACAGCTATATATTTTAGATAATAGGAGATTATTTTGGGGTTAGCTCAGTCAAAGGCGAATGTTTTTCTGAAAACAATTCTTGTTAACAGGACAACTCTCTCATGGCTCTCAAGTAAGAGTCATGACTTTCTTAATTGGTGTGTGACCAGGAATAGCTCAAGTGACCTCTAGCAGCATTTTAAGCTCAAATGCAAGTTCTTCCAATTCAGGACCTGGTGTTGTCCTTGCATTTTTGTTTCAATTGGATTTAACAGTAGAAGAATATAATTTTTAAAAAGGAAACATCTGATTCCAGATGTTTCAAAATAATTACATGGATGCTGAGTAACTATTTTTGTTTTGTTAAGATGATAGTTATCGTTCTATGTAAAAATTAGATTTTTGTGTAACTGTGGTTATTTTGGCATTGCCTTGGTGTATGAGTATTCTTGAACTTTTTTTGAGGGGGGAGGGAGTGGGTAATAAATTTTTATTTCTTTCATGAAAGGAATACTATACACAAATTTCAATTCCTGTTTTATACATTTGACATGTTTGTTTCATTCAAAATATTTTCCCTGACTTGTGGCCAAATTTGGTCCTTGGATGTGGGTCTGGGATTACATACAAATGGCCCAGAAAGAATTTGGCCTGAACATAGAACTCCTATGAAAAATCAGATTCTTTTTTTCACAAAGGAAATGAATTATTTGAATCAGATATTATCAATTAAGGTGGAAAATATCAATTTCCTTATTTCCCCCCTTACATCTCATTCTCAATGTCTTTTATCTTTTAGGATTACCAGGAGAAAAAGGGGAAAGAGGCATTGGATCACAAGGACCCCGAGGTCTGCCTGGACCACCTGGTAGGTTTGCTGCTTCTCAAGCATATGAAAGTAACAAAGAAGTTTTCAGATCATACTTTCTTGGAGTCACACAAGTCATTCAGTCCCTTTAGCATAGTACAGAGGACTATAAATACTTAATTATGTTTTGCTTACAGAACTATATATGTGACTAGTTTAAAGTTAGTGTTTGAGTGTGTGTGTGTATGTATGTATGTGTGTACAGAGAGATAGATACAAAGAGTGATCTAAAGGGAAGTATAATTATATTTTATGAAGTTAAATGAATAAAGGTTTATAAAGAACCTAATATATACAAAACACTGTGTTAAATCATTGTATATAATTTTAACAATGAAGTAATGGAACCCAGTAATATGAAATATTGCATTTTCCATGTTTGCGTAAATCATATTAGGTATCATGGCCAGAATTATGTTCATTGGATTCATAACTTTAAAGTTAGAATGGATTTCAGAAGTCATCTGTTCCAACCCCCTCATTTTACAGATGAGGAAATTAAGACCAAAAGTTGTTAAGTGATTTGCTCAAGATTACACAGGTATGTTGTAAGGGGGCCAAACTGGAATTTGAATTCAGACCCTCTGCCTCTGGAGAAGCTAGGTGGCACAGTGGATACGGTACCCAGCGTGGAGTCAGGAAGACTACTTTCCTGAGTTCAAATCTGATCCCAGATACTTCCTAGCTACATGACCCTGGACAAGTCACTTAACCTTGTTTGCCTCAGTTTCCTTATATGTAAAATGAGCTAGAGAAAGAAGTAGCAAATTTCTTAAGTATCTTTGCTAAGAAAACTGCAAATGGGATCATGAAAAGTTGGACACTACTGAAACGACTGAACCAATGTCTGTCTCCAGACTTAGTTTTCATTCCACTGCACAATGTAGCATTCCTAAAGATGTTCCCTCTCAAATACTTGTGCTACCTGCCACATTATTTCATTCACTGATTCTTCATCAAAGTCTTGACTGGAATGATTAGTTGTCCCAATGTTCCTGCCTTCAGTTGGCTGAGTTAAACACGGTTTTTAAAGTATAATATCCATAAGCAGCTTGAAACAAATTGGAGTCTCATTTGGTTAGAGCTTTACATTCCTGTTCACCGTAGTACAACGTGGTCCAAAAACAACATTACCTCATCCATCTTGGAGCTGTTGAAAAGGAGAATTATGTACTCCTGAGTAGTTTTAATTACAATCCAATGTGGTTGTCTGATAGAGTTGTTTCCCTCGAGATACTCGTATCATAAAGAGAAAAGGAACAAACTAGAACATTCATTGATGTCTGCAGTTTGGCCCTAATCTGACCAAATCATCTTTTTGTGAATAGAGCCCTTAAAATGACGATGTTCTGGGAAGCAACTGTTGATGAGTCACTGGCAAGGAGGTCCCATCACATTTTTGGTTCACTTTGGTGGTTTCATGTGGAAATATTTTCTTACCATATACTAGTATATTGTCTAGACAGTAAAAGTTACAACTATATTATCTTTAGGATACTTTAGTTGTGTGTGCGTGTGTGTGTGTGTGTGTTTAAGAGAAAGACAGAGAGAGAGAGAGAGAGAGAGAGAGAGAGAGAGAGAGAGAGAGAGAGAGAGAGAGAGAAATATGTACATTCATTTAAATCTCAAACTAGGCCCACAAGGAGAATCTAGAATGGGTCCACCAGGATCTACAGGCTCAAGAGGTCCTCCTGGTCCCCCTGGTCGTCCTGGAAATTCAGGTATCCGAGGTCCGGTTGGTCCACCTGGATACTGTGATTCATCCCAGTGTGCCAGCATCCCTTACAATGGTCAAGGATACCCAGGTATGTGGTTGCTCTTTTAGGAATCTGCAGTCACTTTAATGAGGTAGCCTTCACAGAAATACTAGGATAGCTTGATTTGAAGATAACTCGATGACTGATTTTGTTAGCCATGTAGCTTGATTATGAGAAAGAAAAGTGTTTTCTTTAAGTTCCTAGAGGAGTAGGAATTTATTTTACTGTGAGGATTTACGGGACCATTTTCTTCTTCTACCCTCATTGCTTGATCACCAATGACACTGTAGTCTTTCACAGCACAAGGGTGAAAACATTACAGCTAAGATTTTTTTCTTTTTTTTCTTCTTTTTTCTATTAGTAGGAGAAGGGGGCATGCTTGTCAGCTCCAATCATAGAGTGTCAGGATTATTTATACAAAATTAGTACATGGATTCAGAATTGTCAGTAAAGTGTCTTATAACCTGATTCAGACAGCTGAAAGTAATTCACCATCCCACACTATCTATGAGTGAGAGCCAATTATATTAAAGGTCCTGAAGCTATTATATTAAAAAATGCTAAATGTGTTGGGGTGAGGGGCTGGAATACTGGCATCAATTTCTGACCACAGGAGGCAATTGTGTCTGGTTTGGGCAGGGTAATTTGACTCAAATGACGTTAAATGTCAAGTGTGGTATTGTGAACTTTTTCACTTGTTTGCCCTGAAAGCATCTCACAAGTAGTAAAAATGATAGAGCTGTTGGATATTGTTTGCCACTACCAAATAGTGCATGACTAGATGAATATCTATATATCTATGTAATATGTATATACAACAAACTCCAAATAGTGACAGGTCTTAAAAATGTATTTTCATACAGTACAATATTCCAATTTAATTTGCTATGAATGAGAGAAATTACTATTCTGTATGTATGAATACTGTTGCCAAAAAGCAATTTTGTAAAAATTATATAGATATATGGATATACCTTAACCATTGTGTATTTAGATGAATGAAAGTAGATATGTTAATTTTTTTTTGCACAGCAATTCAACTTTTAAAAACTATCATCTTTGACCTGTTTCAGGTTCCGGCTAACAAATTTTCTAAGTCGCCAGTGCTGCTTACAGTTTGAATACATGAAAATCCTGTTTCTGAGATGTTTGCGCACGTGCTTATTAGGAAATGAGTCTGTATGGAAATGTCATCACAGATATGGTTAATGAACCACGTTGGCATCATAAAAAGGGGAGACTCTATATACTAACTCTTGAATGAGAAAAAAGGACACGGTGTCCACTTATTACTGTTGCATTTCAATCATAATGTAGACAACAACTGCAGATGGTAGTTCAGACAAAAACAACCAACTAAAGCCTTGTTTCTGAAGGAGGCACATAAAACTACTAACCAGTGGAAGTAATGCCATTTCAAGGAAAAACAAATTTTAACCTGGTCAAAGAGAAATGTTTTCTGTAAATAATAAACTAATTGTGGCTTGTAAATGATTTGTATGGGATCCTGTCACTAAAAACACTTACCATTTCTATAAAAAAGCTTCTGCACCAAAGCCTGCTGCTTGCTGTCTGCCAGAATAACACTGTAGGAAAACTTTTAGTCTCTTGCTTGTTAGCAACGTATCTGAGTCAGGGCTTGTGCCTTCTTTTGTATATGTAATCTTGTTTGGGTCCTGTAATTGCCATCTTCTATACCAAAGTTTTTTTGTTTTTGTTTTTTAAATAACTACTTCTTTCTGTTTTGCTGTAGTCATTGGTGTTTCTTGACCACCAGCTGTAACTCAGTCTGATATGAGGAACAGCACCTGAAAATGATGTGTACTGTATATTAATCCCTGATGATAGCTAACTTGTACAGTTGTTTTTGACCTCAAGAGTTCAGTGTTTAGATGCCAATCAAACTTCCCCTCAGATGGCCAAGTTGTTCTTTGAACTGATGGTTTCGAATACCATGAATAGCTATTTTGGTACCTACTGAAATACCTATCCAGGTACTATTACGTTTACAATGCATTGGGCCCCAGGGCCATGGCCCTCTCCAGGTGTTTTGTGCAATGATTGTATTATAATCTGCTGGATCATAAAAACAACAGTAACAAAAAGGTTTCTTGCTAAAGCCTTTTCATTATACTTTATCACCCCCAAATTCTATGTGAAAATGGAAGTAATCATGAAACTGTTAACTTATATATTTATGGTTTTGAAATTAAGACTGGATTAACATGGCGTAGGGAGGCTGTAGACCTGTTGCTGTGCATGTGACTTCCAAATCGTGACTTAACTATAATGTTGAATCGGACAACTATTTTCAACCAGAGCCTTATGTGCCTGAAAGTGGACCCTATCTCCCTGAGCGTGAACCCTTCATAGTACCAATGGAGCCAGAAACGACAGCAGATGAGTATGAGGACTATGGAGCTGATATGCCACCAGAAGGACACCCTCCCCAGATGCGCCAGAAAAGATCATTATCGAGGAAACCGAGGAAAATAAGACCATGAAATATGTCTTTCTTTTCTTGATGGAGGGGGGAGGGTGAAGTAGGGATGGGTGGGGTGGGATGGTGGAATTTTCATTTGGGTCATGTTCCCATTTGCAGGACTGACAGAATGTGCCCCTTTTCTGTGATATTTCCTTTTCAGCATTTCCAGATGATGAAACACACCCCCTGACTGTCCAGCACCATGCTTTGGCAGGTTGTGTCATAGGCGGGATGGGATCTATAGAAATAGGTTTACTTTTGAAATGCTTGTAAAATACTTTGCTTTGCAGATACTGGTTTGAATTTGATGTTCAGCTAGCCCAGTGCAGCAATGAAAATGAAAAAAAAAATTAAATCTCCAAGCTTATAGCTGCTACTTAGTTCGAGAGGGCAATCTTGATTTTGGCAATAGTCCTTTTCCAAGGACTTTTCCCCTTTCAAATGCTTACCCACAATTTAGTCAGTTCACAATTCATGTTACTGCCCTAATAAAACAAAACGAAACAAAACCAAAAGCCACTCCATTGCCATTATTTATCTTATTTTTCTCTCTATAGCTATATTTTAGGGCATATACTGCTCTTATACATCTCCTTTACCAACCACAAACCTTAAGCAATATAGCTGAAACCATTGTATCAACTGGGTACAGTTTTATAATGCCTTAAATCTCCTTGATTTAGACACATTAACATTTATGCCAAATTGCAGACAATCCTGCAGAGACAGAATTGCATGTTTGTGTTGTATATTTAGTATGGATTTTTTTCAGAATATAATGTTTCCTAGTTATCAAAAAGCAGTTGGAAAATGTTTGCAAGACTATGGAAATAGAATTGCTGCTTTTATATTTTAACTGCAAATTGTGAATTTCACTGCCTTATATTATTTATTTCTGAAACAAAAGAGGCATTTTTCAATAAAACTACTGAAAATTTGACACGGTCTGTTGATTCTTGGATGGGATTTTCTTGACTCTTCATAATAGTACTGCCACACATAGATTAGAGTCCTTGGAAACAGCTATAAATTCCTTTTGCTCCTCTTACATTTTAGATTATGCTAAGTATTTTTAGCGCTTTTATGCTATTGCTCAGTTAGAGAAAGTGAGAGCTATGAAAACTAAACCAAACAAAATGAAACAAACAACAACAAAACCCGCTCAGAGATTTCAGAGGCTTTATTAGAAATGTAAATGACATGTGGGATGGTAGAGAAAACAGCTAGGTAGCCTAGGTTACTCCAAAATAAGAAGGTATTCTCAAACAACCCACTTAATTTCATATGTAATTGCTCCCCCATGTTATGAAATGACTAAAATGCTTTATATGTTTGGTAAAGATTTTAGACCATGTGACAGCACTTGTCTTCTGAACTCATTTGTCTATCTGGTTGAACTTTTTGTTGTCCTACTTCTTTCGCATCCCCAGAACCCCAGTTGGCTTTAGGTTGGCATCTGATTGTCAGGGCACTCTGATGTTGAATTCCTTCATCAGGAAGGCTGAAAGACATGGTCAGATTTCTCTTAGGTTGGCCCAGAAGAATCACAGGAGACAAGGCGCAAAAAAACAAAGCAAAACAAAAAGAATTTTATTTTCAGTTATTGGCTAGTTATCCACCTTTATGTCACCAATGGACTTATTCTCTAACATATTGCTCTACAGTCAGTAATGACCATGGAAAAGGGGATAGCAGCATCGACAGTCCAAATTAATGGCTAAATAAAAATGAGTGTATATCTTGTTTTGAGATGTAGATTGCCAATAGAAGGTTTCTCTTGTTGCCCTAAAAGAGGACTCAATTGTGTTTCCTTGCTTTCGGACTTTGTTTCCCTCAGTGCCAATTATTATGCAGGTCTTTCTTATGTTATAGCAGAACTGGCAGGCGAACTCAGGTACTTTGACTCCAAACTCAGCATGCTTTCTGCTGAGTCTTGCTACCTCTCTATATAATTACATATGTTGCATTGATCCTCATAACAACCCCATGAGGTAAATAATATTATCTCCATTTTACAGATGAGGAAAACAGAGCTTGGAGATGTTAAGTGATGAATTTCCTATTGGTCACTCAGCTAGTAAAAGTTTAAGTTGAGATTTGAACCTAGGTCTTCCTGTTCCTCAATCCACTGCTTTATTCATCAAGCCATATTTGTTGCTGTCATTGAATTGTTTTTCAGTTGTGTCCGACTCTTTGTGATGCCGTTTGGAGTTTTCTTGGCAAGATATTGAAGTGGTTTGCTGTTTCCTCTTCTAGCTCCTTTTGCAGATGAGAAAACTGAGGCAAACAGGATTAAGTGACTTTTCCAGGATTACATAGCTAGGAAGTATCTGAGGTCAGATTTAAATTCACCAAGATGAGTCTTCCTGACTCCACTGTGCCACCTAACTCCCATTAAGCCAAGATGGCTAATGAAAGTAGAAAGAAGCCTCATCTGTTCAGGAAATAATCTGAAAGAAACTTTATTATTATTATTGTTATTATTATTAGCATTAAACAAAGTTTTGGGGCAGTATCCCATAAGAGGAAACACCTGGCAGAATGGGTTGGCCTATGACTGTTAGAGGTTACTTTGCAAAACTGATGCTTTGCTGAGAGAGGTGGTGATAGAAATTGTTGCCTGTTGTCACAGTGAAATTATCTCATTGATTGTAACAAAAGTTTTCTCAACTAGAATAAATCAAATATATCAACCAGTAAATACCCACCATTGGAATGTTACCTACAACCATAAAGCAAACCACATATGAGATGTTTTTAAGAGTTTTCTGATATACACATGTGCACATACCTCTAGAGGCAACATGGGGTGGTGCATCCTGGGTTTAAGCCCCACTTCCGAAACATACTGATTGTATGACCCAGGATAAGTCACTTACTCTCTCAGTACCCCATGCAACTCTCTTAGACTATAAATTGCATAGTAAGTACTGATCTTCATTAATAGAGGAAGTTTGTTCACTGCAAGTTTCCTAAACTAATGAAATCATTGTCCCAGACCACATTTATATCTCTGTGTTTGTCTGTCTCTGTCTCCCTCTATGTCTCTCTCTCCCCCAAAGTTCACTGTCTCTCTGTCTTTGTCTCTGTGTCTTTGTTTCTGTCTTCACATAATGTATGTACACACACACACACACACACACACACACACTCCCTTTATTGTAACTACCCCTGGAAAGTTTCTTCACATTCCTCAAGTGAACAGGTACAAAGTGACTCCATGTTGTATCACTAACTCGATTTTTACAGCTCTGACAGTGACTATGAATATACTGCCATAGCTCTGAATCATAGAATATAACAAACTCAAACTCTCCATATAGAACACAGAAGTAAAACATTTATTCAGACACCAGAAAACCAAATTCGTTATAGCAACAAAGAAATCTATGTACAATAACACTACAGAAACCAATAGCATCCCAAAGCCTACCCATAAATAAAAACTCACAATCCCAGCTGTCTGCTTGGCTACATCCTCTCTCTTCCCTCTGTTCTAACTGCTCTGACTCGGTTTCCTCTCAGCTCTGCTCCACCCTTCCTTCTCTACATGTTCAGAAAACTCCTCCCACTACAGGCTCCATGTGATTACATTCAGTCTTTTAAGGGTCAGGGAAGATCTTCAAATTTCTATTACCATTACATTCAGCCACAAGATCTTTCACTTTCCTTACACAGGTCAATGGGACTTTAGGGGTAACTGGTATCAACAGAACTTTACAACAATATAACTGGAATAACATAAAATAAACATATAAAACTGTGTCTTAGGGTGGTACTTGAGCACAAGCACCCCGTCATTCCTTCCTCAAACAAATAGGGCCCAAAATCTTGGGGTAAGGGGCAAAAGTCTCTTCTTTAACAGTTACTTCCTACTGAAACTGATGTAAAGCTGTCCCTGCCCCAAGAGGTTTCATTCAAGAGGTCAGTTCTTTAGTTGGCATCAGGAGCTTTGGTCAATGCCAGATCCAGGGGTGACTCACCATAGTCGTGTGCAGGGGGTGACATCTGGCTTAAGTGATCACACATCCGCAGGTGGAAGGTACTAAGCTTGCAGGAAACAAATATAGCAAACAAGTTTAACAGACAGAAAGCCAAAAAGAAACAAGAATAACCAGAAGCAGGGTACATATAGGGTCAGCCAATGCTTCTGGAGTCCACGACCCCTCTATCATAGCCTTATTCATTGTTGTTTGCTGTTTTCTAGTTTGCAGTTTTGGGGTCATCATTCTGGCTAGATATATATTTTCTTTAATCTGAGCTGGGGCCTGACCAATTTCCTATGCTCCCTGCAGGTGTTACAGACTTGAATACAATGCTTCAGGAAGCTCTGTAGTGGCAGTTCTTACTTCCCTATTTCATCTAATATTAATCCCCTTTTCTTGGTACATTTTACATAATTCATTAGTTGGAATACCATCTATTCTTCCAAAATCTACCCATGCTCTCAACAGAGTAATAAAGAATTCTTTTCTTGTCAATCTATTCTGACTTTGAATTGGCTGGCTATTTACTCTTCTCTCTTGAGGAAATTTGTCCTTTCCCCATTTCCCTAAGTCAGTTAACTGTGAAATCTTATCCAGCACCCCTGAAAGAGGGTGCCCTGTCTCCCCAATTAGTAGAGTCAGAACTAGGAGCTTATAAGGAGGCAGAGCCATCTTCACTATGATATTTCTACAAGAAACTGCTAAGGTGATACCATGATAAGCTTTGGTGTCTCTGACCATGATATCTGTTTTTATTACCTTTTCCTAGTCTCTGGGTACCAGGGTCTATCTCTACTAGACCACATAGAGTTGGTAGCATATTGTCTATTTCATCCATCTACTGCTAAAGCTAATGGACTGGTCATATAAAAGCTTGCTGTACAAAAGGATTCTGACTAATACCTATAGATTTGAAACAATCCATGCTATCTATTGATACTCCTCCAGCCCCTTCATCACGGATTCTCACCATCCAAGACACTAAAGATTGTTCCATCCTTTGGGTGAATTGACTTAATATATCAGTGACCTCCTTTTGAATAAAATCCTCAATTATATACCACAAGAATGTGTTTCCCCCCTGCTTCTCCTGTTTTCTTCTCAGTATGGAGTGAAAGTCTGCCCTTGTAAAAGCCTCCTCATCTAACTTTGTTTCATTTTCCTCCCACACATTCTCCTGGCAATTGTGGGGACAACTAGGCTTAGCATGTGCAAGGGCCGCATGCACATTCCTTTTGTTAATTTTTTTTTCTTCTTTTCTGAGCCAAACATACATCAGTCTTTCATTCTACCACTTAAGACTTTCTAGCTTGCTTTTCTAAAGGAAAGCTCACACACTGTAACACAGAAAGTTTCTCATGTGAATCAGCTAATTCCCTTTCCATCTGGCCTTTTTCCTGTAGCAGTTTGTCTCTGCCTTTACATATAATATGGTAGCTTGTTAGTAAAACCCAGCCTCTTCTACACACTCCTGCCAGTTCTTTCCCTGTTTTTTTCAGTATTTCTTGCAAACCTCTCTCTAAATCTCTAGGTTCTCCCTTCTGTAGCTTGGTTCCCAGTTTTCACAGGGTCCTGCTCCACCCATTCAGTAAACTCCTACCACAGGCTCCATGTGATTACATTCAGCCTTTGTTGAAGTGTCAGGGAAGATCTTTAAATTTCCTTAGGCCTATTAAAGGTCAGGGAAGATCTTCAAATACCCATTCCCATTACACATTTACAAGTGGAACCTCTGAATTCCAACTACAAAGGCAATTGGACAATGGTATTTTCATGTACCTTTCTCCCTTAAGCTTATTTTTCATTGTGAACATCTCCAGTCTCTCTAGGCATTTTTCTTTTCTCTGTTCTCAACATTTCTCAAATCTTTCCTGCATTGTAAAAAAGTAAAAACCTGTCATTCATAGGAAAAATAATTTTAAGGGAGAGAGTAGAAATAATTACTTCTGGAAACTGTAAGACATGATAAATATTGAGGTACTAGGGTATCACCTCAAACTATTTATGATTATTTCAATGAAATCCTGCATGGAAATTGGGGAATGGACAAGATAACCTGTTTAGGTCCATTCTGTCCCTATAACTCAATGAATTGTAAAGAATTAGGCTTGGATATTTGGGAAACTATTTTTGCAGAAGATGACCAAATCTTGCATTGCACTGTGGTAACATTTATCCTATGCACAAGATTGAAATTTCGTGCACAAATCTTTTTTTTTTTTATCAAATGCTTTATTAACTTCTAGTTTGCACCATTCATTTCTGCAAGATTTTGATTTACAAATTTTCTCCCCATTTTCTCCCTACCCACCACCCCAAAATAGTGATCCCACTGTATATACCTTCCTCCAATCTGCTGTCTCCCATATCTTCTCTCATACCCCCTCCAACTTTCCAGGAGGGCACAGAGGATCTCTATGCCCCAGTGCCTGTATGTCTTATTTCCCAGTTACATATAAAATAATATTAATAATAGTATATATGTATATATATATTTAAACATTTGATTTTAAAGCTTTGAATTCCAGATTCATTTCCTTCCTCCCTCGTCATCCACCCTTACTGGGAAGATAAACAGTTCAATATAGGTTGTACATGTGTAACTATGCAAAACATTTCCATAGTGGATATATTGTAAAAGACTGACTATATTTCCCTCCCTCCTATCACACCTGCCACTTGTTCTATTCTCTACTTTGATCTTATCCCTTTTCAAGAGTGGGTGCTTCCAAATTTCCTCCCCCCCCCGAGCCTGCCCTCCTTTCCATCATATCCCCTCTCATCACCTTCCCTCCTACTCTCCTGTAGGGTGAGATACCCTATTTAGTGTGTATGTCATTTCCTCCCTAAGCCAAAATCAGTGAGAATAAGGTTGACCCATTCCCTTTTGCCTTCCTGTTCTTTCCCTCCATTGTGACCATTTTCCCTTGCCTCTTCTATATGAGATAGTTTACCCCATTCTTTCTTTCCCCATTTCTTCTCATTATATTCCTCTCTCACCTCTTAATTTCACCTTTTAAGTATCATCCCTTCCTATTAAATTAGTCCAGTGCCCTCTATCTATATATACCTGTACACATATACACATACATTCACATGTTTTCATACACCCAATATACTCTCCTATATAAACATATATATATGTGTATATATATATATATATATACACACACACACACACTCACACCCACACCCACACCTACATCCACACCTACACCCGCCACCCCCATATATATATATATATATATATATATGTATTTATTTATTTCTATTCCCTTCAACTATTCTAATATTGAGAATAGTTTCATAAGTTGCAATTATCGTTTTTCCAAGTAGGGATGTAAATAGTTCAATTTTGACAAGTTCCTTATGATTTCTTTTCCCTGTTTACCTTCTCATGCTTCTTTTGCTTCTTGTATCTGCATGTCAAATTTTCTATTCAACTCTGGTTTTTTCATCAAGAATGCTTGAAAGTCCTCTATTCCATTGAATAACCATATTTTCCCCTGAAATATGATATTCAGTTTTGCTGGGTAGGTGATTCTTGGTTTTAATCCCAGTTCCTTTAATCCTGGAATATCATATTCCAAACCCTTCAATCCCTCAGTGTAGAAGCTGCCAGATCCTGTGTTAACCTGATTGTATTTCTACAATAATCAAATTGTTTCTTCCTGGATGCTTGTAATATTTTCTCCTTGATCTGGGAATTCCAGAACCTGGCTATAATATTCCTAGGAGTTTTCTTTTTGGGATCTTTTTCAGGAGGTGATCAGTGGATTCTTTAAACCTCTATTTTGCCCTCTGCTTCTCAAACATCAGGACAATTTTCCTTGAGAATTTCTTGGAGGATGATTTCTAGGTTCTTTTTTTGATCATGGCTTTCAGGTAGTCCAATAATTTTTAAATTATCTCTCCTGGATCTCTTTTCCAGGTCAGTGGTTTTCCCAATGAGATATTTCACATTGCCTTCTATTTTTTCATTTGTTTTAATATGTTTAACAGTGTCTTGATTTCTCATAAAGTCACTAGCTTTCGTTTGCTCTAATCTAATTCTGAAGGAGTGATTCTCTTCAGTGAGCTTTTGAGATTCTTTTTCCATCTGGCAAATTTGGCTTTTTAAGGCATTCTTCTCATTGCCTTTTTGAGCCTCTTTTGCCATTTGAGTTAGTCTACTTTTAAGGTGTTATTTTCTTCAGTCAGTTTGTTGACTCTCATTTCACAATATTCTTAAATCATTTTCATTTCTCTTCCCAATTTTTCCTCCACTTCTCTTATTTGATTTTCAAAATCCTTCTTAAGGTCCTCTGTGGCCTCTAACCAGCTCGTATTTTTCTTTGAAGCTTTTGGTGCAGGAGTTCTGACTTCATTGTCTTCCTCCTGTTCAATGTTTTGATCCTTTTTGTCCCCAAAATAGGAGTGTAAAGTTGAGTTGCTATGTTTGCTTTGCTTTGTTTGCCTGCTCATGTTGCCACTCAATTACTTGACTTTTGGGCTTTTTTCCACAAACCAGACAGGGGAGCTTCGTCCCAAACGCTGGGGTTTCTTCAGCTGCTGAAGGTATTAGTTGGGTGCCCTCTCTGAAGCCTCCACATGTTCTGGCAAGCTGGTCGCACACCCCAGGATCTCCACCTTAGACCACAATCCAGGTCAAAGTAGGTTAAAGCAAGAGCGGTTACCCCTCAGACTGGTCGCTTGGTCCCCCTACAATCTGTAGGCCAGGAGCTGAAGGTGCCACGTGTCAGTGGCTGCACAGCTGCAGTGCTTCAGCAGCTTCTTGCCCCAGGAGCAAAGGCCGACTGCACTTCCGAACTACTGGATCCCAAGGTCTACATTGCACTGACCTCTCACTTTGTCCTTAGTCTCTCTGTGTTGATAATTTTGGAAACCACCACAGCTGCTGGTGATCTGAAGTCTCTCCAGCTGGTGGCTGGTCAGGCCTCCCTGAGGCTAAAATCTTGGGTTTATGCAGGGCTGGGCTTGGCTCCCAGAGCGCTGAGCTCGGCTCCCAGAGCGCTGAGCTGGCCCCTTACTGCTAGGAGGTTAGCTTCTCTGTGTCATTTTGTGTGTTCTGTAGCTCCAAAGTTTGCTCAGAGTCACCTTTTACATGAATCGGAGGAGCTGGGAGCAGGAACCTTGGGGAATTCCTGTTTCTTCTCTGCCATATTGACTCCGGCCCTCTTCTTGCACAAATATTAAACTTTTTTCTTTATCCTGTATCACTGATAGACACCATTTAAAAGTGCAATAAAATGAAGCCTTGCAATAATAATGATAATAATATGTAATATATAATAAAAATGCCACACATGCACCATTTTAAGGTTTACAGATTTATATACATTTGGTCCATCCATCAATCTTGCAAACTGGGAGCTATTATTACAGATCTGAGGTTAGATTTTACAGTTAAGAGGTTAAGTGATTTGAGCTACTATGTGTCTGAGGTGAGATCCTAAGACCATCAATTAATTAATCAACAAGAATTTATTAAACACCCACTTTGCATCAAATACTGTGTTTGGCATTGGGAATACAGAGACAAAACTGAGATAATATCTGCCCTCAGCAACTTTGCTCTCTCTAAGGAGAAACAAGAAATGCTTTTGTATGTAGATATAAAACATATGAAGTAAATACAAAGTACTTCTGGTGTGTGGTACGTATTAATGGTTAGGACAGAGGATTAAGAAAAGTCTTATGTAGGAGTGTGGCACCTGATTCTCAGATTTAAAGGGCAGTAGGAATTCTAAGAGAGGATGTAAGGGAGGAATGAATTCTAGGCATGGGGAAAACAGCCTGGGCAAGGGCACAGAAATGAGAGATGGAATATTCTGTGTGAGGAATAGTGAGAAACCCAATTTGTCTGGAACAAAGAGTTCGTGAAGCAGAGTGATGTAAATTAATAAGCCTAGAAAGGGAGGTTGGAGTCACTAACTTTCCATTTCCAGTGCCCTTTCCCACACCATAATAACAGAAAAGAAAGGTAGCAGCCACTTTGCACGACAATTATAAGAAAAAAACAACAGTTGTCTGACATTGTCCCACATTGCTCCATTATACACTCAGCTTGTGTTTCTAGTTCACCTGTCTTCTCTCCTACCCACTTACTTTCCTAGGGTGCTGTTAGTTATGTGCTATTAGAGTCTTTCTCAAATTGAAGTGAGGACATAAAAACATCAATGCATAATGCTTAATACGCTTTGGTTTTCTACTTGGGGGCATTGGCTCATTCCCTAGTCCTAAGTGGTGTTTGAGACAATGGGAAGAGTACTGTCTCAGGAGTTAGATAGAGGTCCTGGGTTCAAATTACGCCCTTACTGGTGTGACTCTGAGCAAATCACTTAACCTCCCTATGTGTCAGTTTCCTTTTCTGTAAAATAAAGGAGTTAAACTCGGGGGGACTTTAACATCCTTTCTAGATCTAGGTCTAATTCATGATCCTTCTTCACAGGAAAAAAAAGAAGGTACTGGCTCTCTTCCTTACAAAGATCAGCCATGAATTGATTCTCAGCTTTGCATGAGAGATATCTGGGGATGCAGATGTGCTTACAATGAAACTGCACCTGAGTCCAAAGAAGAGAGACTGGAACTTAGAATGTGGGTGTAGTATGTTAGCAGAAAGAGTATATCACATATTTTTTCCATCTTGTGAATTATCAGTTTGTTTTCAATTACTTTGTTTTCTAAGGCAGTGACAAAGGGCTCCATTAAAAAAATGACCTATCCTCAGAGCACCTACTGAATGCTACTCTCCCTAGTGAGAGTGTCACAAGCTCTGACATGGTCATGCCCATTTTTTCTATATGTTTTAGACTTGGCTCAAACTCTACTTTCTACAGATAACCTTCTTTATCTGCCCCCCTTCTACAGTTGCTACTGCTCTCACTCCCAAACTCCCTTGTATTTATGATGTGTTTATTCTGCATTCTTTACACATTGTCTCCCTTGATAGTTTCATTTTTGTCTTTTAGTCCCCAGTGCCTAACACTGTGCCTAAGAGACACAGAGTAATAACAATGATAATAGGTAGTATTTAAGTAGCACTTTAGGGTTTACAAGAAATTTTGCAAACTTGTCACATTTTATACTCACACAAATCTTGGGAGGTAGGTGCTATTATTATTCTAAATTTAGTTGAGGAAACCAAGACAGACAGAGGTTAAGTTATTTTCTCAGAACCAAATAGCTAGCAAATGTCTGAGGCTGGATTTGAACTTGTGCCTCACCTGACTCTAGTTTCGGTGCTTCATCCACTGAGCCACCTAGCTGCCTAACAAAACTTAATAAATGCTTATTGATTGGTTGATTTGGACAGTTTTTATTTTGTGGTGGATGCTCAATATTAATTAAAAATTAATAATAAAATGATAATAAATAACAAAATAATAAAAATAATAAAATAAATAAGAAAACAATGATAAAAATAATCAGGATAAGGATAAGTGATTTCATCAGTGTAAGGAACTCCTAAATAAGCAAACTCCATCTGTTAATGCAAGGTTGTACCTCTTCTTCAAGTTACTGTCTTATGGAGTTGCCTAGAAGAACCAAAAGAGGCTGTGACTCGTCCAGGGTCTCACAATTAATATTTGTCAGAAGCATATTTATATAATGTTTTAAGGCTTTCAAAGTACTCTCTGAAGCACTTTTATATGAGATTTTAAAGTTTTCAAAGTACTTTCAGTCAGTCAGTAAGCATTTATTAATTAGCTGCTATATGCCAGGCACTGTTCTAGACACTGGGGTACAAATGAGGAAAAGACAGTCCCCGTTCTTAAGAAGCTTACAATTTAATGGAAAATGACAACATACAAAAGTTGAAAAGGGTGGTGGTAGAAGAAAAGAAGGTACTGACACCAGGGTATGTGGGAGAAGTCCAAGCAGGTGTAGCCAAGTGGGAAAAGAAGAGATGGCTGGCCCAGGGGCCCTGCTTAAAAATGGAGGTTTGGGGGGGGGGAGGGTTTTCATGCAATTAGATGGGCAGCTGGGGCAAAGGGTAGTGCTCCAACTTATGTGATCTTACAGGATGAAGAGGTTCCTGAGGGTTTAATGGAGATGTCGTCCAAAGGTGGGAGCTAGGTAATACAAATAATATCCTTCTTACATAAAGAGAACTTAAATGATAACTATCCATTAAAGATAGATAACATGATTTTTCTAATAATTAAACATCTTTCCCCTACCCCAAGTACTTGTTTTGCAAAGGGATAATGTAACTCAAGTCTTGGCAGCTTGACGGATTCCCCAAACATGTCTATTGATTAAATTAGACTTGTACTTTCAGCTCATGTAATGTGTAAATATTTCAGATCTTCTGATAAACAAGTAAAATTCCAGACTAAAAATCATTTCAGTTCATTTAGGGCTCAAAAATCAACTTACAACCAAAACGAATACAGTCTGGCAATCACTAACCACCAAAAACATTCCACCCTTGACTAACATTTTTGAATGAATGAGAAATAATAACACATCAACTAGGAGTCAAAACAGTCTTTGATATATTGTTGAGTATGGCTACTAGAATCTCAGCTACTAGGCTATAGGAGTTTCAAATGAACCTTTTTGGGGGGTTTTGGTTCACGTGGGTAGCCAACCATAACCACTGAGTTTCATGTACTTTCCATGTGAAATCAGAAGTCTCTTCCTGGAACTTGTGGAAAGGGAGGAAATGCCTTTGAAACCGGGGCTATGCCTCCACTGAATCTGTGACCATTGATATTTACATGTTAATTCTTTAGTCTAGTCTCTCCAATAAAATCTTGCCATCCAGCACAGAAGCAGAGATCAATCAACTCAATAAATAACAAAACTGTTTTCCCTCTTATTATGAAAAAGCATTTATTTAGTACCTGCTATATGCCAGATATTTTATAAATGTTATCTTATTTGAGCCTCACAACAATCCTGGGAGGTAGGTACTTTTATTATTCCCTTTTATAGTTGAGGAAGCAGAGGCAAACAGATAAATAACTTGCTAGAGTCAAACAACAAGTAAATTTCTAAGGTTGGATTTGAAGTCTGATCTTTCTGACTCCAGGCCTAGAACTCTATAGACTGTTTCACTTCGATAACCACAAAGAGACAAAGCTAATTTCAATCTCCTTTGTGAAATGTAGCATGATCTTTCCAAAGTTCCTTTATAAAGTTATTAAGATAGTCTCCCCTGTCCCTTCAAATTTGTTCAGAATGATGGTGTTCTAGAAAAGATCAAATTGGACAAGACTTATGATTTGATTGTGCAGGGGATTCCTAATGAGGGAACTCTTTGTATGAAGTTTTACAGCTGTTCTACAACTTACAGTCTTGGATCTGCCTGAGGCACTGACAGGGTCATACAGCCAGTACATAGCAGAGGCAGGGTTAAACCCAAATATTTTAAAAATCTGTGACCATTCCTTTATCCATGTTCTCAAGCAGCCAGGTGGTACAGTTGAAAGAGTGTTGGATCTGGTTTCAGGAAGATCTGACTTCAAATCTTTCCCCAGACACTTATAAGCTTTGTGACTTTGGTTAAGTCACTTAACCTCTATTTGCTTCAGTTTCTTTATTTGTAAAATAATAATAATAGCACCTACCTCTCACAATTGTTGTGAGGATCAGATGAAATAATTTTTGTAAAGCTTCTTTGCAAACTTTAAAGGACTAAATAAATGCTAATTATTTTTTATTACTATTGAATTCTAACAGGTATTCTAACTATAATTTGTATGTAATTTTAGCATACATTTATGTAATTTTGGCATAAACATTATATAGAGAAACTTAGAACTATGGGAATATATTCTAAATACAGATTTTATATGATTACAGAGAGAAAATATGCCTATATACACTATTATTTATTAATTTATTTTAAAGTTAATTTAGTATTGTCACTTTTTTTTTCTTTTTGGAGGGGGGAAGGCAGGGCAATTGGGGTTGTGACTTGTGCAACAGCTAGTTAAGTGTTAAGTGTCTGAGGCTGGATTTGAAGTCAGGTCCTCCTTGACTCTAGGACCGGTGTTCTATTCACCGCACCATGTAGCCGACCCTGTATTGTCCTTTTTGATATATTAATAGGGATGAACCAGGAAAAATGAGTATTTATCCAGTAATTTAAATCTATCTTCATTTCTATAAAGAATGTTTTATGGTAAAATTCACGTGGTTCTTTTGTGTGTCTTAGTAAGTACATGCCTATGCATTTTATATATTCTCTAGTTATTTTTTAATTTATTTATCTTTAAGCAATTGGGATTAAGTAACTTGGTTACAGGGCCAGCTATTTCTGGATGTGGTGCTGAGTATCTGAGCCCAGGATTCGATCTCCATGTCATATCCAACACTGGAGCCGGTGCTCTTACTCACTGAGCCACCTGGCCACCCCTAAGCAATTGGGGTTAAGTAACTTGCTCAAGGTTACATGGCCAGGTGTTTCTGGGTGGGTTCTAAGTGCCTGAGCCTGGGATTCTGTCTCCAGGTCATCCTGACACTGGAGCCAGTGCTCTTACTTGCTGTGCTACCTGGCTGTCCCAATTTTTTTATTTTTAAAAGCAATCGGGGTTAAGTAACTTGCTCAAGGTTACACGGCCAGTTTTTTTTTGTGTGTGTGTGTGGGTGCTGAGAACCAATCCTAGGTCTCCCGACGCTGGGGCTGGGGTTCTTACTCATTATGCCACCTGGCCTCCCCCCTTTTTTAATATATTTTTTGAGGGGGAAAGGTAGGGCAATTGGGGTTAAGTGACTTGCCCAAGGTCACACGACTAGTATGTGTTAAGTGTTTGAGGCCGGATTTGAACTCAGGTCCTCCTGACTCCAGGGCTGGTGCTCTATTCATTGCACCACCTAGCTGCCCCTCTAGTTATTTAAAAAATGTTTTTCTTTATATTTCTTCCTTCTGTGTTTTCTTGGTAACACATACACACACACAGAAAGGGCAATGATTTGAGTAGGTAAGTTTATTTTATATCCTACAAATTTCTAATGCTATTAATTATTTCAGCTAATTCTTTAGTTGATCTCCTAGGGTCTATGAGGACAATAATGGAACTTGTAAAAATCTGTAAAGTTTCTTTTTTGCCTATTCTAATTCCATTGATTTATTTTCTTCTCCTGTTGCTGTAGCTAGCATTTCTGTTACTATATTAAATAATGATGATTCTTGTTTTAGTTCAGTCATTTTCTCTGGTAAATTTTTCTATGATTTTTTCTCTGATACAGCAGTTCTTTAGAGGTGTTATATAATATACAATTCATTTTAAATAATTTCTGCAAAAGCACTTTATTAAATACAATTTATTGCTTTTAGTCAGCAAAGGATGTTTGCATTTGTTTGTGAGATTTTTATGCCCTAATACACAGTCAATTTTTGTAAAGATACCATGAACTGCTTAGAAATATGTATATTCCTTTCTATGTATTTCTCCCTGAATGGGGTGATACAAAATGAGATCAGCACAAACAGACCAGGAGAATGGCATAAATACTGTATCCAACAATATATCTAAAGCAAAATAAAGGATAATGGAACTTCAGCAAGACTTAAAAAGTCTAAGGTTGTAGTTTTGTTATAATAATTTTTTTTTGGATTTTGGTTCTATTTCATTTAGATATTTAATATAATATGGAAGGGATTTTATATATGTATGCCTTATTTGGTATGTTTGATTATTTGTTTTAATTGATTGTCATTAAATTTTATAATTTTATATTTATTTATAAAAATTTTATGTTTCTTATAAAATAGTCCACATGGCATAGTGGATAGATTTTCTTGTATTTTTTTGTCTTCTAACTTTGTGCTATTATTTCTTGATGACTCATGGGTTCATTAGCATCCACTTGACCAATTTTAATTTTTAAGGAGTTATTTTCTTCAGTGAGCTTTTGTAACCTTTTTGCTATTTAGCTAATTCTTATTCTTAAGGGGTTTTCTCTTCAGTATAACTAACCTGTTAATTCTCTTCATAATTTTCTTGCATAACTCTCATTTCTTTTCCCAATTTTCCTCTACTGCTCTTTTTTATTTTTTAAATCATTTTTGTTCTATTTTTATTTTATTCTTTAGCTTTTCTAGGAATTCTTGTTCACCTTATGTCCACTCTACATTTTTTCCCTTTAAGGACTGGTTTATATGCTTTTAAGTCATCATCTTCTTCTAAATTTGTTTTGAGCTTCTCTGTCACCATAGTAGATTCTTTTTTCATCAATACTAAGTTACTTTATTGGGATGTAAATGGTGGTAGTTCTTTGGTACAGATTATGAAAAGATCAGATAACCAAAATATGCATGCACTGAAAGACGGTAGGAGTTACGCCCACAGTTCCCAGATGTGGGGAAGCCATATGTGGCTTAGCACTGGTGGTCACTGTCCCTAAGGGTGTGCTTGTCAAAAAGATATTCCACCATGCCGGAATCCCGCCCCCATTTTGTGCAGGTTGGTTATGTGATCACCCAGCTGTTTGATGGACTTGACCTATTTGTCCAGGTAGTGGGTTTTGATGAAATCACATAAGTGGGGGTCATTCTTATCAGTTGTCAGCTTGTGCAATGTGCACAATTCCATTGTGCAAATGATTGACATTTTTTCCCAAGTGCAGAGAACACTCCATTGCATTCAGCCCACTCTCCCAGTCATCTCAGTCTGGCTTCTTGATGTCCTCTAGGAAGATGCAGCCCCTGCTATGGTTCTGGACATTCATCAGCTTCTTGCTGTGCTCCCTCTCCTCGTGCGACTGGTGCAGGAAGTACCTGGTGAAGTTGTTCAGCGTCAGCTCGTCCAGGTCGAAGTAGTAGGACATGGACAGGTAGACATAGGAGGCGTAGAGCTCCAGGATGATCTGCTGGTTGATGGCAGTCTCCGAGTCCTGATGTAGTTCTGCCACATCTGAGAGGGGGACAGGGTGGTCATGGGAGAGGCGGTGGAGGCAAAGGAGGTGGTGGCTGGGGCTCAAAAGGTAGAATGAAGTGTTGGTTAGAGGAGGTGACAGAGGAGAGGTGGCTAAGGGCGGCTCTGGCCGGGAATCCAACCGCGGGTTCAGTTCAAGTGCTGTTGAAGCAGGAAACCGCAGCGACTCGCCTTCCCTGATCTTCTGCCCATAGTAGATTTTTATGGTTAGTTTCTTTTTTTCCTTGTTTGCTCAGTTTTAAAGCCTACTTCTTGACTTTGGACTCTTTGTTAGAATTGGACTCTGTTAAAATTGGATTCTGCTTACCTCTAGGTGGAATGACTGGCTTCAGCTTCTGTCTTTTATGTTCTGCTTTCCTAACTCTATCTGGAGCCTGTAGATTTTTGATGCCACCAATGTGGTGTGATTCATGAAGAGGTCTGGTCACTGCCCTCGTGGTTTGTGCTTCGGTCCTTATACAGGTAGAGTCTTCTTCCTCATAACTGTGACCTCTCCTCTTTGCCCTGAGACTAAAAATTGGACTGTGACCCAGGACTGCACAATGGGTGACAGGGCTCCCAAATGGCACCCAATCCTGTTCCCAGTGCCAACAAGGTTCTCCTGGGATCTCCTTCTGACCAGGTTCAATCTTCTTACCATCCCTGTCTACTATTACTGCCTCACAGCTCATATTCACTTTAGGGCAATGATACTGAACTTCTGGTAGAGGAAAAATTTAGGAGGGAGATAGTCCCTGCATATTCTGCCACTATTATCTAGTTTGCTTTCATCCCCAATACATTAGAAGCCATAATCTTGGGATTTTTGGGGCATATAAGTGGAAGGTGAACTCTTCAAAAGAGATGCTCTTCAACAGAGAGCTTAAAAGACAATTTATGGAGAACTATCAAGCATATGGATTATAAGGGAAAAAAATCAACTCTGTAACAAATGTTGTTAGATGATAGATAAAGCATTCAATAAGTGTTTACTATGTACCATAGGCTGTGTAAGTGTTGAGGATACAAGTACAAGCAAGCCCCTCCAGGAGTTCAGATTCTAATGGAAGACAATAAAGGGAAACTAAAAAGGGGGAGACAGACAGAGATATGCACAGAGAAAGACAGAGACAGAGAGACAGTGAGAATCTATGAACCATAGGGGTATATCTTCACTTATAAACAAAATACTGTCTCGTTCACAAGACTCGTGGAGGAGAGAAGGGTGCCTAGTTATGAACCAAGGAGGCCCACCCTATTCATAATAGAAAGTCAACTCATTCCTATTACCAGTTTTGGGATATTTCCTGTATTAACTGGAGTTAGATGGGAATGGCGAGGGCTCTTTTATACTCTTGTTCCAATGCAAATAACTAGAAGGCTTCTTTTGTTTACAATAATACTATCAAAGAAGATAGAGTTGAGGAGGGGCTTTATGGCAGTTTAACGTGATTATGGATTTATAAAAATAAGAGCCATTCCCCAATGATAAATGGTCAAAGAATAGAAACAGTTTTCAGAAGAAGAAATCAAAGCCATCAATAGTTACATGAAAAAATGCTCTAAATCACTACTGATCAGAGAAATGCAAACTTAAACAACTCTGAGATATCACATCACACCAATCAGATTGGCTAGTATGAAGGAAAAGGAAAAATGACAAATGTTGAAGGAGATGGGGAAAAACTGGGATGCTAATGCACTGTTGGGTGGAGCTATGAACTGGTCCAACCATTTTGGAGAATAGTTTGGAACTATGCCCAAAGGGTTATCAAACTGTGCATAACCTTTGATGTAGCAATGCCACTACTAGATCTGTATCCCCAAGAGATCAAAGGAAAAAGAAAAGAATGTATGTGTTCAAAAATATTTATAGCAGCTCTTTTGGTGGTGTCAAAGAATTAGAAATTGAGGGGGTGATTGTCAATTGGGGAATGGCTGAACAAATTGTGGTCTGTGATAGTGATGGAGTACTATTGTGCTATGACAAGCAGGGTGGTTTCAGAAAAAAACTGGGAATTCTTATACGAACTGATGCAAAGTGAAGAAAGCAGAACCAGGAGAATATTGTACACAGTAATAGCAATACTGTAATTATGAACAGCTTTGAAATACTTAGCTACTTTGATCCAGACTTATCTAAGACAATTCCAAACAATTTACAATGCAAAAAATGCTATCTACCTCCTGAGAATCATTGAACTCAGTGTGAATTGAAGCATACTTTTATTTTTCAAAATAAAATAAATTTTAATTCACTTTTGTTTTTAAAAATACATAGCATTTTGGAGGAACAACAGATAATCAAAGACCTTGTCAAAACTCAAGTTGAATATCACTGTTTTAAAGGAGTCACAGAAGGAATTGCAGAAGAGAAGGGATGGATATAGGAATGAATAAAGACTTTCTTCTTCCATGAATCATATAATCTTTGGCTTAGAAGGGGTTTTGAAGGTTGATCAATACTCCCTCACCATGTAAATATATTCAAAGATAACCTTTGATACTGAGACCAGCCACTGGTTATTTATGTGAGAGATGCTAACTTTTTTTTGAAAATAGGAGAAAATAGGGGAAAAGGAAGATCCCTAGATTCATTATAGCCTTGAAACCACCAGCCAAGCAGCTTTCCAAGGCAAAGTCAACTCATTCAATTTGGGACCCTCAGGTTTTATTTGCAGATTATTTAAACCACCTAACTACTTAGCAGTTGCCAGGAAATTGTGTCTTCAGTTTATTATTCTACAAACATAAAAATCTACCATCCCCCTGAGCTAGGTATTAGTGATCACCTACCAGCAATCTTCACATAGACCCTAATAAAGTTTGATGAAAAAGAATGTAATTTCCAAATACTTTTTTCTTAGGCTCAAGTTCTTACTCTCCTTTGAGAATTTCCACTGTTGTCATTAATCAGTAAATCTGACTGTAGCAAGGACACCTAATAATTCTAGAATTATAAGGGTCAAGCATAGTAGATTTTCCTAATGGTCAACCAAAACTGAGAAGTTTTAGCCTAAAAATATATTCAAGTTGTAACTAATTTGGCTTTTACTCTAAGGGTATAGATAACAAATAAAAGGCCAAAATACT
The DNA here is from genome assembly GCF_028583685.1 of Petaurus breviceps papuanus. Taxonomy (NCBI): domain Eukaryota; kingdom Metazoa; phylum Chordata; class Mammalia; order Diprotodontia; family Petauridae; genus Petaurus; species Petaurus breviceps. The sequence continues at coordinate 10,632,257 of NW_027187327.1, forward strand.
AATAACATTCAATGTAAATAAAATCAAAGCAATATGAAAAAAGAATAGGCAGCATGATAACAAATAGAAAGTCAACCTTAGAATTTGGAAGACCTGGGTTCAAGTCCTCCCTCTGACATATATTAGTTGTATGGCCCCTGGCCAGTTATTTAACCTTTGAGTATTCAGGCAATGAAACATACTTTTTTACTTCTTAAAAAAATATAAAGTAGTGTTGGGAGGAAACTAGGAGGGCATATTTGGACCTAACTCCCTAAAGTTGGTATCTTTCCCTCACCTTTGCTGAGAGACTTAGAGTTCTTCAGTAGCCCTAGAATACAACCTTCTTGTGATTCATCTAGACTAGAAGCCAATAGTAGTCAGAGAAGTAATTCCATAATAGGTACAGCATGTTTGGGTCTGCTCTGGTTTTTGCCATTTTCCGTTAACTCAGGAGTGATCTAAACATCTCTTGGGGAGCTGAGAAATGGCTTGGGCATTCCTACTATGCAGAGGTACTACAAACATTCATATTACCTGGTAACTCTCAGTACAACTCTAAATCCTCTGCTTACTGAAGAGGAATTGTGGGCCATATCTTCCCAGGGGCGGCATTTCCTTCTGATTGACATAATATTTGTAATCAATATATTATATGGCTTTAAGAGTCATTCATCTTGACTCTTCCATGGGGTCCTGCCATCATGCCATGATGGCCCAGGAAGTTTTTTCGGGAGCCATCCAGATTCTTCTAGCGATATACAGGTCCCATATCATACACTGGAAATTATGAGACTGTCCTTGGACCTCCCTAATGGGAGACACTTGGTTGGTTACAATAAAATAGGTCTTTTGAGTTCTGTCAGTTTGTGAATATCTGAGGTTTCATTTGCCCTTTAGAAACTGGGTTAAAAATGTGTCCACTTTCAAGTTGTGTTTTAAACAGACTCTTTTTTCCTCCCAATTTGGAATGACTCCCTTAGCATGGAGAAACACACCAGTGGAAATTACATAATTATAAGTATGTTCCTTTTTTCACAGAAGTACCCAAATTAGTCAACACAATTTGGGGTAAAGAGAACTGTGCTGGGTTTCTTGAAGATCTGGGCTCTTAGGCCCACCTCTGCTGTGTGTCTTTGGACTAAGACCTTAAGTTCTTTGAACTTATTAACAAAAATTAAAAGATTTGGGCTGGATGTCTCCTCTAGCTCTACTATTTATTTATAATTCAAACAGAATTTGTTGTTCAATCATTTTTCAATTGTATTTGACTCTTTGTGAAGCCATGTGAGGTTTTCTTGGTAAAGATACTAGAGTACTTTGCTATTTCTTCCTTCAGCTCATTTTAGAGATGAGGAAACCAAGCCAAACAGGGTTAATTGGCTTGCCTAGGGTCACACAGTTAGTATCTGAAACTGGACTTGAACTCAGGTCTTTATTCCAGGCCCAGTATTCTATTTACTGAGCCACCTAGCTGCCCCCAAACATAGAATATGCATTTTATTTGTCTTAAAACACTATTATTGAAAAATAGAGGTAACAAATAAGATTCCTTGCTTTCATTGCACATACTGGATGAAATGGAAATATTTTTGAGCCCTGATTGGAAATTTAGTTTTTTGCTATATGGAAGCATACCAAAGTGAAACTAGGTGTCATTTGGCATTTGAATGCTGGAATAATAGATAAAATTCAAGAAATTGGTTAAGACATTTGGAGAAAAGTTGAAATGCAGGCAGGCTTTTGGAGGTGGGAGATGGGTATCTCAGATATCAAGGGTTGTATTTGAGGAGAATCAAATTAATGTGCATATGATACCAGGTTGCTATGATCATTTATAGAGATGAGTTAAAGATTACAGTCTGACAACCCATTTAAATGGCCCTGGAAAGTAAAGTGTGTGCACATACATTGTAATAATCCTCAGAGTATCTTCCAATTCAGTTGAAAGAAGAATCCCTGGGGGAGTTCAAAATCCCAAGTTGACCTTTCAAAGTAAGACCCGCAATAATGGCTTAAAGCACCTTTTTTGCCAATGAGGAGTCTAAATATCACTTACCCTCCATTTTCCTCAGAATCTCTCTCCCTCCATTAGTTTGAATCAACTCCAGTCCCCAGGTCCAGATTCCTTTCTTCCTTTCCCAATGTCTGCTCCTGCTTGTCAAGAAAAGGATACCATTAAAATACATTAGACTTTACTTGTTGAGGGTATTCCATTTCCGTTGGGGTTTTAGCAGGGTGTGCTCAATTGCTCTTGGAATTCCAGTGGATCAGACATGTTTCCACCATCTTCCCTGACTGCTTTATCTATTTTTAAAAAGTATGTCCCCTCAATTAAACTCACTTACTTTATCATCCTGTTGTGTGCTCCATGTTTCTTTGAATTGGACTTTTGGTATCACGAACATTCTAATTGCATTAACACATATACCCACACACATGCATACAAACTCACATAAATTTCTTCCCCTTTTTGGAAACAAGTAATTGCATATATCAATCAACACACACATATAGATATATGTGGATGAATATATTTATGTGTGTGTATTTGTTTGTGTATATATATATATGTTTTCATGTGTGTGTATTCATATAGACCTACTAGTTACTTAATCTCTCTTGGAACTCAGGTTGCTTGTATGTATCAGAGTTGTCTTTGGTTCCAAATGGTGCAATCCTTTGATCCTTAGATGAGTAGAATTGGGAGCCTTACTGGCACCCACATAATGTATGTATTGTCTTTTCTATTTTGATCTTAGCTCCTTAGAGAGACTTATAGTAGAACAGAGATAAGAATTGCACAGAATGGGAGGGAATGAAAGAATTTCAATCTGTACCATAAGAGGAATTATCTACTTTCATCCATGAAATCATGAGTCATTAGAGATTGAAGTATAGATTTGGATTATATATAGTTTCTAAGAAATATATGCATATATAGTACATATAATATAAAATTTCCAAGTATATGTGTATAAAATTGAAAAAAAGAAGTATATGTGTATACAGGGCAGCCAGGTGGTGCAGTTGTTAAAGGTGTCAGTAAGACTTGAATTCAAATCCAGCCTCAGACACTTAAATAGTTGTGAGTCCCTGGGCAAGTCACTTAATCTTGTTTGTTGCAGTTCCCTCATCTGTACAATGAACTGGAGAAGGAAATGGCAAACTATTTCAGTATATTTGTTAAGAAAACCCCAAGTGAGGTCATGAAGAGTTGAACACAGTTGAAATGATTCAACAATGATATGTAAATATTTATACACACCCATCCATACCCACACCCACACTCACACCCACACTCAAATACATAAATATGCATATATATATGCATATATATATATATATGTGTGTGTGTGTGTGTGTGTGTGTGTGTCCGCACACAAGACATGGTGTTTTTTTTATGACTTGATCTAAATCAGAACATGTACATTGATGGATTGTCATCCATCCCCATTGTATACCATAGACTTGTCAATATGATTTTTGAACCGCTTTTTCTTCAGTGTGAATGGTCAGATTTATCTCCTTTTTAGTGCTGTGAATTTAACTGAGGACACTTAGCAAAGTTTAATGTCTCCATGTAATTAGTACAACTCCATTTTAAAAAACGAGCACTTGGAAAGCTTTACTACCAAAAGAGAGTCTTTTTTTTTTTTTTACTTTGAGCAGGACAACTCCCATGACATTTGTGAATAGCTTAGGTGAACAAGTTCAATTTGTTAGAATTCAGTAAATATTTATTGAGAACCTACTATATGACAAACTCTACTAAGAACTGGAGATAAAAAACAAGTAAAAGATAGTTCTCCAAGGAGTTAACAATCTAATGAGGAAAGACAGCCCTTATCTCCCAGTTTAATAGTTTGCTAAATGGCAATATTCTGCATATTATACCTGTAGTTATACTAGTCAGAGGAACTCCTATAATTTTAATGTAGTCACTTCAGAACCACAGACTCCAGGTCAGAAGGGATGTCATAAGTCATCATAAGTCATTCTGTAAGAAACTCCTGTATTACATTTTTAATAAGTGGTTATCCATTCTCTGTTGAAAAATCTCCAATGAAAGGGAATTTGCCACCTCTCAAGTCAGACCATTTTACATTTGGTTAGTTCTAATTGAGGGAGAGTTTTTCATGACATCAAGTCCAAGTCTGCCTTTTTTAATTTGTACCCATTGCTCTATTTTGCCCTCTCAGGCCAAGGAGAAGTCATGGATGACTCCTTGTCTGTAGCCCTAAAGTAGAAGTTAAGAACATGTGAATAATGGATTCCTTTGATAGTCTGGCCAAACCTATGGATCCCTTCTCAGAATAATGTTTTTAAGTGCATAAAAGTGTATCAGATTACAAAGGACATTAATTCTATTTAAAGACAATAAGTTTACACAACTCAAATTAAAAACTTCTACAAAGGCTGTTCCCTGTTCTCTGGAATCAAACATTCTCTTATAAGCAACAAACCATAGTCGCAATGGTAATATGAGAGTGTACTTGTATTTTCTCTCAGTCTTGTGTAACTGTCAAGATGTCATCTGTTTTAGAGTGACCCAAGAAAAGTGTGAAGATGACCACTTACTCAAAGTAGAAGCCATTTTGGTTATAAGAATCCTCTGGCTGCAAACATTAGCACTAATATTCAGTTGCCTCTTTCTCCTCAATTTAAAGTTCTATCAGCTTTTATCAGTTATATGTGATTTTCTTAAAGGTATTTTTTTTTTCCGGGAAGCACTATTTGTACAATAAGGCTCCAAGAGATCCACGTTTCCAAGGCAGCTTGAATCAATTTGGCCTTGGCACACTGAACCCAGAGCCCAAGTGTCTCATTCCATTAGTATGCAGTCCTTTGGCATGGGTACCATTGCTATCCACAGTACTTTGCTCTGTGGTCATCTCTGTTTTCCATGTTGCCTTATCCATATTTCACTTCCTTCTTTCAATGAGCCCATAGAAATTTGGGAGAGGAAAAGAAAGAATGGTAGTGACTTTTTGTAATTAACTATGAAGTGACTGACTGAATTATTCAGGAATAGCACTAGGGTATTAATTTAATCCTGATGTAATTCATCATAGTTCTTTAATTGCCATAGTTTATATCCCTGAATGCCTTATATCAGGGCAGGAACAAAATGTTCAGAATAAGGAGCCAATTAGCCCTTAGATTTATACATATTAATTGATGTAGGCAGATTTGACAATTTATGCAATTCTTGTGATAGTCAATGTGAAATTGATTTTCCTTCACATGGAGAAAGAACATCACAATCTGGAGATGGATTAGTTCCTTGTAGGTGATAATGTTATTGTATGATTATTTTGAATGTCTCTTCTGTTCTAAAAGCTAGGTTGTTTTTGAGACATAATGTTTTTCTTTTGAATAGCTTTGAGTGAGCCAAAAGGGGACATTGATAGTGTCAAGTATAAATGAATTCCACTGAAACTCAATAGGATGTACCATGTTCCATAAAGGATCAAATCATATTATATATCATAAAGGCCATATGGCATAATGGACAAAATGCTAGATTTGGAAACGGGAATACCTTAGCTTAAATCTTTGCTCAGATACCATACCGCTAACTGTGTGATCTTGGGAAAGTTACTTAACCTGTTTGGGTCTTAATTCCTCCTCTCAAGAACAAGGGTGTTGGACTAGGTAACCACTAAGGTATCTTTCAGTCTTCAATGTATGTTCTGATAGCCACCATGGTCAAAGAGCTGTTTGTTAGTTCTCCCAATACTGAAAGGAAAACCTAACACAGGGTTCCTGTTCTTTTTCTTCAATGCTGAGATTCGATTGCTTTAGCAATTCAAAATAATTAGCTGAGGAAAAAATCTTGCATAGTAAAAGGTAGAAAAGGAAACAATTGTAGAGAGGTCTATAAGTTGAAATTTTGTGTTTTGATTTAGGGCTATTTTGTTGGCTTGTGGGAAGATAACCCTTTGAAGTGTAATAATTTCAAAGAGAGAGAGAGAGAGCCACATTTTAATGTGGCCAGAACTTTGTAGATGATAGTCATGTGTGTATGTGTGTGCATGTGCGTGTGTGTGTGCATGCACACATTTGTTACCTCACACAATTTAATAGTTAATAAATCTATAGCAGCCTTTTTGGTGAGAGGAAACAAAGTTGGTGCCCATAGAGGGGAAATGACAATTGCAGTACAGGAATGTAATAGAATATCGCTGTTTTGTAAGAAATGATAATTACAATAAATACAGAGAAATGTATAAAGACTGCATGAATTGATGGATTTTGGTGAAGTAAGCAGAACTGAGAAAGCAATATATACAATGACAAAAACAATGTACTTGGAAAGAACTACCACAAAAAATAAGAAATGAATGTTGCAAAATTATAAAGAACAAGCTTGGTCCCAAAGAAGAGACATGAGAAGATACTTTCCTCCACTTCTTGGATGTCAGATTTTTTTTTTGATATTTTGATTGTTCTTGCTTTTTTTTCTTTCTCTTTCATTTTTTTTTTAAGAAAAAAAATCATTTATTATATATTATGTCTCTCTGGGAGAGATGGGAAGAGAGTATACTAGAGTGAATTGAGGCCACGTAAAAAGAAAATATATCAATAAAAATTATTTAAAAATTCAATAGATACTTTCCTATGGAAAGACACTGAGTAAAAGCAATGGTTGAGTTTAAAAAATATCTCATTTTTTTGCATTTATTTCAGGAGAAAAACTCTAAAGGCAGCAAAGTATATTGGAAAGAGAACTAAACTAGCAGTTAGAAGACCTAGGTTTGAGTCCCAGGTCTGCCACGATTAGTTGTGTGATTTTGGAAGTTACTACATTTCACTGGATCTCAATTTCCTTGCCCATGAAATGAAAGGGGTTGGACTAAATGATTTGTATGGTCTTTTCTAGTTCTAATAGACAATTCAGTCTCTTTTTCTCTCTATGTATATATATATATATATATATATATATATATACACATATACATATATGTGTATATAAAGTATATATGTATATCAATTATTGAATTGAAATAATTGGATAAAAATCAGTCACTTTAAAAATGGTTGTGAATAAATATTGAAAAAATATATTTTTCTGTGGATGGTAATGGAAGACTACATATCATACAGTTTGGGAACCCTTTCCATACAGAATAAGGATCATCATAGGGTGCTCTCAAGTATTTCTAGGACCTGAATGTAGGGAGTCGATGGAGAAGAGGAAGATGGAGCCAACATAAGGTTCATGTCATATTCTTCCATTGGTAAATAAGCCAAGGAGGGCTCCAGTGAAGCACCAAACATGTTCATTTTCTGCATTACACAGACCTTCCCCACTCTAGTCATTAACACAGTTATTCATGTATGATATACAAAGGTGAGCTGAGGTCTACTTAGGAAATTTCAATTTGCTGACTGTCAAAATTCTTTGCGTTTATGGAGTTAGCAGACCAGTAGTAAGAACAGCTTTTTTTTTTCCTTTTCTGAATGTGCATCTGTTTCCTTGCCTTTTGTAGGATGTGAGCCGCATTTGGTTTTTCAAGCCAATTCTGACTAAATGGAAACTAAAAAACTGGACAAATCCTGATGGAGGTGTTAGCTAGCTTATTATTCTTTCTTCACTTTCCCCTCTCAGAATTATGGTGATGGCCTCTCACCAGTGTGTACTTGATCATTTATATGTGCTTGTTATTCAGAAGGTCGTCAACAGGTCATACCAAATGGAAATCACTCAAGAAACACTGATAGAATGTGATGTTATCCCAGTCCCAGGCACAACTTGTTATAACTTAAGAATGTATCATCCTTTCTGAAGAGTTTGATGTTTTCCCAGTGGTTTGTCCTGGCAGATCACACTGTAAAAGCAAAGTATTTTGTCTGAAGGGGGAAGGTAAGGTTTGGGAGCTAGATGTTGGAAGGCCTTCATTGTATCTGAACATTAACCTGGATTTCAGAAATTCAAGTTATGCTTTTGATATAAACTTATATATTTTGATATAAAATATGCAAGAATTAATTTTATGGAAATGCAATGACGTGTATTGGTTAGGCCTCTATTTCTTCCCCTGTAGAATGATGCCATTGTCCCCTGTTCTTTGATGTCATTTCAAACTTTAACATCCTAAAATCATATGTTTTATAGAGTAGGGGTGTCAAACATGCTACAGACTCCCAAGTGTAGCCAAAACCAGATTAAAATGTAGTTGGAAAATATTTAACAAAATTAATGAAAATATTGTAAAACATAGATAGTGTTAATATATGGGGTTTTAAATCAATATGTAGCCCACAGGGGTCCTTACATATGATTTAGTGTCCTCTGTTTGTATTCAGGTTGGACAACACATAGGGATAGGGACTGGACCTCTAATTTTATTCGTATAGGAAATTCCCACTCAAAACTCCCTCTACTAATGCAGTTTGACATTTTTTCTGCAACTTAAAATGACAAAGAATTTGCCTAAAACACTAGGGGGCTAAATGATTTTCTCAGGATCACACAGCAAACATGTTTCAAATGCAGGACTTGAACTCATCACCCAGACTTCAAGACCAGCTCTCTATCTACCATACTATAATTTCCTTTCATTTAGGTGGTATAGATTTAATTGCATTTACATGGAGGTGTTTTTTTTTAAATCTTTAGCTTTGTTGATTGTTCCAGAGTTTAGCCTGCTCCTGTGGGCTTTATTAGTGAAATCTGAAATCAAAGAGTGTTCAGATACTACTCAATTCAACTCTGCAAACATTTATTGAATGCCTACTATATGCCAGGCACTGTACTAGGTGCTAGAGATACAAAGACAAAAAAAAAAAAGAATCAGATCCTGCCTTCAGGGAGCTTACATTCATTCTACTGTGGGACATGTATGTACATGACAGCATGAACATACATAAGTAAATACAAAATAACAAAGCAATTTGGGAGTGTATGTGAGGAGAGCTATAACAACTGTGGAAAGTTGAGGATAATGAAAGACTTTCTGTGGATGTATTCCAGCTAAAGATTAAAAAGAACAAGAATTAAGTAGAGGGAAGGACAGAGAGTAGTCCAGATCTGGAAAACAGCCTGTGAAAAAAGCACAGAGATGGAATGACTTGTATAGGGAACATTAAGTAGTACAATCTAGCTGGAGTGCATGGGATCATACTCTAAGGAACATGAAAGTAAGTTGAATCAGTTTTTGAAGGACTTGAATGCCAAACAGAGGAGTTTGTATTTTTATCTTAGAAGTACTAGGAAGGCACTGAAGTTGTTTTAGCAGGAAAGAGGGATGGTCAGAGTGAGTTTTAGGAATTTCAGTTTGGCAATGGTGTGCTCGATTGATTAAAAAGGGAAAGGTTTGATGCAGGGAGGCTACTGAAATAGTCTAGGGTATAAGAGATAACTCACCTGAGCTGGGGTGGTGCCTGTGTGAAAGAAATTAACAGGACTAATGCAGTAGATATTAATGAGGTAGAATTGTCAGTCTCTGAAAATTGGTTAGATATGTGGTCTAAGGCAGTGAATAGAGCACTGGACTTGAAGTCAGGATAGGCTTGAATTCAAGTCCTGTCATATACTTATTAGTTATGATCTTGGGCAAATTACTTAACCTCTCTCAATTTCCTAATCTGTAAAATGGGGATGATAACAGGACCAAGCTCAGGGAGTTTTTATGAGGACTAAATGAAATATCATGTAATGTGCTTTGTTCTCACAATGATGGTATTGATAATGGAGAGTGAAGAGTTGAATACGACTCCAAGGTTGCCAACATGGATGAGTGAAAGGATATTGGTGCCCTTAAGAGACACAAGGAAGTTAGGGTGAAGGATTTTTTTTTGAAGGGAAGGAGGTGGAGGAGCAAAGTATAGTTACTTTTTTTTTAGTTATATTGAATTTGAGACACATGGGACATCAGGTAGAGCTCTATAGCAGTGCTAATTGGTGATAATTGGCTGGAGCTCAGGAGAGATGATAGCTGTATTTTGGAGTCATTTAGAACCATTTGAATAGAAATGAAAATTGAAAGTTTTTGAATTGTTGAGGTCACTGAGAGTAACAAAATGAATAGGTCTAGAACACAGCCCTAGGATATATACACCCACACATACGTGTAGGGGGTAGGATATTAAGTATGATCCACTAAAAGAGATTGAGGAGAGGTCAGATAGATCACAGGAGAAGCAGAAGGGTACAATGTCACAAAAATCCAGACAGGGTAGTATATCCAGGGGGTGGTCAACAGCTTCAGACACTGCAAGAAGTCCAGCAGGATGAGGACTTTAGTAAGATTATTAGACTTATCAATTAAGAGATTGATATGCTTGAAGAGAGTACTTTCTGTGGTGGGGTCAATCAGAAGCTAGATTTCAAGGGGCTGAGAAATGAATAGGGTATGGTGAATAGGCAGTAAAGAGTGTACATTAGTCCGCCCTCCCCCCCCCCCCCCC
>NW_027187327.1:10647651-10649429 GCF_028583685.1 Petaurus breviceps papuanus
TTGGCATCTCTATCTCTATTTCTTTATCTTCTTCAGATTTTAAATGTGGCTATATTGCAATGCTCAACTTTTGGTCCTCTGCTATCTCAATCTTTAATTTTTTCTCTCAGATATTTTACCTATTCTCATTGTTACTGACTTTTAAACTAGATGATTAGTACTTAAATCTATATCTTTATCCCTCACTTCATCTAGAAGCTTCAGTTCTATTTTTTTAGGGGGAGGGGATAAGGCAAAGCAATTAGGGTTAAGTGACTTGCCCAAGGTCACACAGCTAGTAAGTGTGGCAAGTGTCTGAGGCTAGATTTGAACTCAGGTCCTCCTGAGTCCAGGGCCAGTGTTCCTCAGTTCTACTTCTTATAAATCTAGATTTTTTTTGCCTTTTGGAGGGAAATTGGGGTTAAGTAACTTGCCCAAGGTTACATGGCTAGTTTGTGTGTGTGTGTGTGTGTGTGTGTGTGTGTGTGTGTGTGTGTGTGTTAAGTGTCTGAGGCCGGAACTGAACTCGGGTCCTCCTGACTCAGGGGCCAGCACTTTACTCACTGTGCCACCTACCTGCCCCGTATTTTTTTTTTTACTATCATCTCAAATTCAATATGTTTAAAACCATACCAAAACCTATTTATTCTCTGAACTACCTTGTCTCCATCAATAGCGTCATTATTCTTTTAGTCTCTCAGAATCACAGATTCACGTAATTTAAGGGCTGAAGGGGAACTCAGAGTATACCTAGTTCAACTTGTGCCTGAATAGAAATCCTCCCTCTAGCATCAGTGTGAAGTGACCAGTCATTGAGTCTACAATGGAAGACTTCTAGTGATGGGGAACTCACTACCTTTCAAGATAACTCACTTCACTTTCGTACAACTGCAATTGTTAGAAAGTTTCCCTTATATTAAGCCTAAAATGTGACTCTTAACAATTTCTCCAATTGTTCTTTCTTTTGCTAGCTGTAGCCAAGAAGAACAAATCTAATCTCTCTTCCTCATAATAGTCCTAAAATAATTTAAGTTGGTTATCTTGTGCCATTTATAGCTTCTCTTGGAGTGCCAAGGTGGTGAAGCAGAAATAATAATAATAGATAGCATTTATATAGCACTTTAAGGTTTGCAGAGCACTTTGAAAATGTTATCTCTTCTTATCCTCATAACAATACTGGGTGATAGACACTATTTTTCTTTCCAATTTATAGATGAGGAAATAAAGGTAGACTCAGGTTAAGTAATTTGTCCAGGGTCATACAACTAGTAACTACCTGAGGCTAGATTTGAACTAAAGTCTTCCTGACTCCATGTCCAACATTCTATGCACTACAAAAATAAAGTGTCCTAACTATCCTAGCTGCCTATAGGAGAGTTGGACTTGGAATCAAAGGGCACAAGTTCAAATCCTGGCTCATATACTTGTTATCATTATTAATATATATGTATGTATTTATGTATGTGCATATATATACACATACATACATATATATGTACACATATACATATATATGTATACATATACATATACATACGTAACTTGACCTTTCTAGACCTATTTTCTCATCATTAAATTGTGAGGATGGGATACTGTTTGGATTATATCATCTTTTTTTTTTTTTTTAAAGCAATCGGGGTTAAGTAACTTGCTCAAGGTTACACGGCCAGTTATTTCTGGCTGTGGTGCTAAGTATCTGAGCCCAGATTTGATCCAGGTCATCCCGACACTGGAGCTGGTGCTCTTACTCATTGAGCCACCTGGCCGCCCCTAAGCAATTGGGGTTAAGTAACTTGCTC
>NW_027187327.1:10649439-10672964 GCF_028583685.1 Petaurus breviceps papuanus
TGAGCCACCTGGCCGCCCCTAAGCAATTGGGGTTAAGTAACTTGCTCAAGGCTACACAGCCGGATGTTTCTGGGTGGGTAATAGGTGTCTGAGCCCAGATTTGATCCACATGTCATCCTGACACTGGAGCCGGTGCTCTTACTGGCTGTGCTACCTGGCTGCCCCTGGATTATATAATCTTTGAGGTGCCTGAAAATTGAGACGTATCTATGTCTAGATAAAAAAAACGATATTTCCATTACGTGATGCTCATATGACATGGTTTCTAGCTCTCTCATCATCGTGGTCTTCCTCTTCTTGATTTCCTCTGCTTTGTCAATCTCCGTCCTAAAATGTGGAGCCAGAGCTGAACATAATACTCTCAAAGTGGCATGACAAGGGGAAAAGAAAATAGTACTATTATTGCTCCCATTTAGGATATTACACTTCTTTTAATTCAGCCAAGAACATACAGGCTTGTGCATATAGATCATGAAAACCTTCAGATCTTCCTTCACATCAGTTACTTTTTAGAAGCACTTATTTCCCCTTCTCATACTTGTAAAGTAGATTTTAAAAAGCCAAAACTTCATTGATTCTTACTAAAATTCAATCTTATTAACTCTAATCTATTGCTCGTACTTGTTGTGGTTTTTTTTTTTTTTTGATGCTGACTTTTATTTTCAAAACCTTAGCAAGGTACATGACCTCAGCTTTGTGTTGCCTGAAAAATTGATAAGCATGACATCTATGCCTTTATTTAAGTCACTTACTTATTCCAGAAAATAGAACCCAAGACAAGTTCCTGAGGAATTCCAGTAGAGGACTTCAAATTTACAATAATTCACAAAAAAGATTCTTTTTAATTTAAACAATTTTGACTCTACCTAACTGTATTATAACCCAAGTTACTTCACTACATCTTTTCTATAAGGGTATTCTGATGAGACTTTCAACTGTCTTGTTGAAATCTAGACATAATATGATGGCAGCCCTCTAATTTACTAGTCCAGTGACCTTGTCACATACAAGGAGATTAAGTTAGTTTGGTATGAACTGTTCCTGATGAACCCATACTGATTCTTAGTAATAATCATGTCCTTTTTTAATGTACCACTAAACCATCCTTTGTTCATACCTTTGGTTAAGAGCTAGAGCTTTAGAAGTGAGCTGCTCCAGTCCCCTCATTTTGTAGATAAGGAAACTGAGGCTCAAAGTGGTGAAGTGACTTGCCCAAGCCAATACGTGGAGAGGAACTAGGATTTGAACACAGGTCCTGTGAACTCAAATCCAGCTGCACCAGGCTGGTGCAACACTTTCTTTCTACTTTATACCTACTTCTTTTCTTGTAGTGTATAAATTCAATATAATTCTAGAATTTTATTGGGTAATGAAAGTAAACTTACTGGCCTGTAGCTTAAAGAACCTACTTTTTAAAATTTTTAATTCTATGGTCCAACGTATTAGGGATTTAATCTCTGCATTTGCCTTGGCAACTGATAGACATACTGAACCTGAGAAAGGCAAGCAGATATTCCTAAATCACTCCATTAGCAATCCACCCATTCATAGCTGTTCTTAGGTCTTTCCATTTGGCCAATTCTGGATTTACCTAACTGTACTATAATCTAGTGTACTTCTTGCCATCTTATTCACAGCATACCCTGAGAGACTTTGTTAAATCCTATTGATTAAATCATCCTTAAGACAGACACTCCCCTCCCCTCCATCTCTCAGTCCAGTATTTGTTTCAGAAAAGGAAAGAAAACCAGACTGACAAGACTTGATTTTGACAAAACTGTGTTGACTCGAGCACCTCCCATTTTAAATGCCCATGTTTTGAGGAGGGAGAGGGTATGGAATGAGATCTATTATTTAATTGGTGTAGAGAACTCATTCCATTGATGCAGATTCATTCCTGCTTTGCAACTTACAGTTTCAGAGACTTTCCTAGGGGAATTGAGAACTTAAATGACTTCCCAAGGGTAACAGCCAGGATATGTTAGAGGTTGACCTTGAAACTACATCTTCCTAGTTTCAAGGCCAGCTCTCTATCCACTATGTCACAGCTGCTTTTCTGTAATTAGAAGCTATCACTGAAATATTATGTACTATAGCAGAGGCATCAAACACTCCCAAATGTAGTCCAAACCAGAATAAAATATAATGGGGAAATATTTAACAAAAAGATAACAAATAATATCAGTAAATGGTTTTCCACTTCAATATGTGATCTATAGGGATTGTTATGTATTGTTTAGTGGTCCCCATTTCTATATGAATTTGATACCACTGTTCAAGAGTTTTATAGGAATCAAAGTCAATCTCACTGGCTTCTTCCCCTTTAAAAAATAAGGACAATTGCCCTTATCCATTGTTTTAACAGGCAGGTAGGTGGCACAGTGGATTGAGTTCTGGGCCTGGAGTCAGGAAAATTCATCTTCAAGAGTGCAAATCTTGTATCAGATGCTTACTAGTTGTGTGACCCTGTGCAAGTCACTTAACCCTGTTTGCCTCAGTTCCTCACCTGTAAAATGAGCTGGAGAAAGAAATTGCAAACCACTCCAGTATCTTTGCCAAGAAAACCTCAAAGAGGGTCATGAAGAGACAGAAAAGACTGAAACAACCAAACAATGACAGCAACAACAAATCCTTGTAATATTATTCATGTTCATGTCCCTGCCTGCTTCCCCCTCCAAAGATTACAGAGACCTAGCAATCATTTCTATCATGCATCACAGTGCCCTGTCATGTAGTTTGTTTGGACCTGATGAGTTAAAAACTCATTGGGAGTGGGTAGGTGTGCTCTTATCATCTCTTCACTTACCTTTCTTCTCACTGTTAATATTTTATGTTCTATCCTTCCCAGTCTGAAGAGGATACTTTTTGCAGGACAATGTAATGATGAAAGAACTACACTGCTATTATCAGTTTAAAGAAATATAGGAAAACTACCTGAGGTTTTAGGAATAAATTGGAGGGAGAAAAAAGATAATGATTTCTTGTGGTGGCAGAAAAGCAAGTGATGGAAAAAGAGAAAGGACAAACAACAGCTACAGTAAGAATGGAGGTGGGAGATAGGATGTGCCTTTCTGTGAGAGAGGTGACAGATGGGCCAACTTCTCAGGAAATGCCTTTGTCTGGGATACATAGGGAAGGAAAGAAGAAGGTGAATCATCTAGGAAAATTTAAGGGAAGAGATAAAGAGGATGAATACAAGTCCCATGGGGAAGATTCTTACTGAATGCTTACAAATAGGCACATAGATATAAAATAGGTGGAATGATATCTAATGTAAATGAAAGGAGATGAAAGGAACCAAAGGAGGAACATGAAGAAAATATCCAAAGGAGTTAGAGGTCTGTACAAATATGGTATAAAGCAGAGGTTCTCAAACTTATTTGGTCTACTGCCTCCTTTAAAAAATTACTCAGAGCTCCCCTGGGAATCTACTTTCTTTAACCCTTTAACATTTTTTGAAATTTACATCATTTCAAAAATACATTTTTTAAAAAGATCTTAAATTTAATAACTAATTGCAAATGTGTTATTTTCCCCCATATTGAAATTTTGATGATGCAGTATTTTGTAATGTTACCTTATAATACTGTATTGTAAACAAGTTATAACATGAACATATTCCTGCTGATGCATGCTGGATTTCTTGACAACGTGCAATACACTTGTCTGCCAACACTTGCTTGTTAAGACCTGTTAGTGGACTTGGCCACTGATCAGTTATAACTTGCATTTTGTGTATTTATTTGGAAAGTAAAGTAATCACTATGACTTTAACTTTTTTACACAACAGATGAAACATGTATGAACAGTTTTTCAAAATTTTCTTCTCTCCTTTCCTTATGCCTCCACCATCCAATTATTTTTATTCAATGCCCTCCCAGTTGCACCTGAGGCTACTACAACCCCCTTGAATCACTCTAGCACCCCTGGGGAGAAGTATCACCCACTTTTGGAATCCTAGGTATATATAAAAAGATTCTTAACCTTTTATTTTCTGTCAAGGACCCCTTTGGAAGTCTAGTGAAGCCAGTGAAACTCTCCTCAGAATAATGCTTTCAAAATAATACTTTTAAAAATATTTTTAAATAATGCTTTTAAATAAATGCTTTTAAAATAAAATACATAGGAATACAAAGGAAACCAATTATATCAAAATAGTTATAGTTAATATCTTTTTTTATAAATATTTGTGTATGGTTTTATCTCTCATTCTCTCTCCCTCTCCCCCCCCCCTTTCTCTTTCTCTCATCTATCATTATCTGTCTATCTCATTTGCTGACCTCATGTTAAGAACTCCTAGAATATAAACCATAAGATGAAAATGGACTAGAATGTTAATAGATTAGGTAGGAAACAACAGGAGTGGCCTATAGGATTTTGAGTTAGAGGATGAACTTGGAAAAGAAAAGGAAAAGAAATAAAATTTTGAATTCCTATTTATGAAGAAATAAAATGTGATTTAAAATTTGAGAACATTATTTTTCCAAACAGTTCCCTATACTCATTTTCAGCTTCTAAAATGTCCTTAAGATCTGTATTGGTCAAGGAATTCTTTGTATAATCATATACATCTCATTAGGGGACATTCTCCCTTTCTTGTTCATTGAAATAATCTTTTGTTTGTGTCATCAGAACTTTGTTCTTGAGAAAATTCTGTATCTGTAGGGTTAATTTGCCTTATATCAATCAACAGGTATGGTACCTACTATGTTCTAGACACCATAGAATTTTAGGCCATGGAATCTTATTGATTTTTTTTTGAAAATTCAAAAATATGCTTTCTCAAAATCTAGGGTGGGCACCAGATGATGTATGCTTGATGTCCCCATTCATATTTGTACAAATTTTAAGATGAAATGCTTACTTCCTCTCCAGTTTTATCGTATTTCTATTTTTGTAGCTATTTCCTTAGTGTTGGTTGGAATTAGTATCAGTCAACAAGCATTTATTAAACACTATATGTCAGGTTCACTGCAGATACAAAAAAACGAAAAAAACATAGCCCATTTTCTCAAGGCTCTCACAATCTATTCAGGGAGATAACATGCAAATAACTATGTATATGCAATATTTACACAGGGTAAATTTGAGGTAATTTCAGAGGGAAAGCACTAACATTTGGAGTGGGATTGAGTGGAGAACGCATTGATAAGGTCATCCTAAAGAAAGCAGGATTTTAGATGAATATTGGAAGAAACCAGAGGAGATAAAGAGGGAAAGCATTTTAATCAGGTCACACATAATTACCCTGTGTTGCTTTGATATCTCCCTCCCCATTTACATTTCTATAGTCATGTTGATTTTTTTCATGGTTCTGTTTGCTTAATTTTGTTTGCTTCAGTTCACATGCATCTTTCCATGCTTCTTTGAATCCTACATATTCATTACTACTCGTATTATTTGTATTATTATACTGTGATTCATTTAGCTAATTCCGTAATCAACGGATATCTGTTTTTCTTCCAATTTTTTTTGCTATTACAAAAAGTGTTGCTATGAATATTAGATTTATATGGGGCCATCTTTTTTCTTTCTATTTTTAACTTTCTTGGGGTATTTGCCTACAGTACTCTGTCTTTCCTAAGGTCTCATTCTTCAAATAGGAGATAGTGATGAAAGCATAATTATGGCCTTCCATTTCTTGTCTAAGACTTCATAATCCCCAGCAATGTTTCTAGGTTTCTTTTGATGGTATTTGTCCTCCTGTGAAACCTCCTGGCGGTGGTTTGACAAGTTTGACAAATCTCAGGAGACTTTTCATTGTGTTCCAGATGTTGAGCCCAAGAAGACAGTCTATCACTCTGTTCATGCCAGACTAACATACAGCTGTGTTGCTGTATTGCTCAGCAAGAAGTCATCAATCACCATGACTCATTAGTTCTTTGTCTGACCTGTGCTCAATGGCATTTGAGAATCCTGGTTGTACTTGTAGACCTTTATCTTCATTTCCTGGCGTTGTGCTTACTACTCATTGTCTTGCTTCATTCTCTTTAGGAAGAGCCTCGAGTCTATTGTATTACCAAAGTTTCATGGTTTCTCCTACTGTGGGCTGTGTTTTTCTCGCCTTCTAGTGTCTGATACAAGGTAGGATTTCCTTGACCTCTTAGATTCTTTTTCCCCTTTGTTTTCCCTGTGAAGCCCTTCTTGAATTTTTGCAAGTAACACTTTGTTCTCTGTGATAAGCCAGAGAGTAGAGAAGCATTCCTCTAGTCCTTTTACCTTCTCAATAGTAGGGAAATAAACTTATATTTTGTGCATGCATATTTATTATGTGGGATTGGCAGAAATACAAACAGTGTAATCTCTACGGGTTATTGGAACATTTTCTTCAGGTCATTGGAACATTCTCCTTGCTCCTTGGTTTTCTTGCTTTTGCACTGTAGTAAATAATCCAGAAAACCCCCTATTTCTGTGCATGAGAGCCACACAAGTGTCTGTCTCTCAAATTTGAACTCAAAATGTCTAGCGTTATTTGCTTAGGCATTGCTGTTTATCAACTGGCATATTATTGCCAGTGCCCTAATGCAAACAGCTGTTGTCTGTGAGATTTTATATGGAAATCCTCTTTATCCCTCTGTATTCAGTCCATTACATTTTCTACCTCTCACATCTCTTCATTCCTTTCTATTTAGAATGTTAAAAGAGGAATCAGTTCACCCCTGAACTACTAGTGTCCCTGACTACAGTTGTATGATGCTTGTGAAACCACTGTGCATGCCCCTTCTGGGTTACTCTGAAGATGTGATTTGATGATCATTTCTCTGAGAAAAACTATTTGAGGGCTCCTCATAAGCAATAAGATAATGTCAAAATTATTTAACCTGGCAGTCAAGGCGTTCCACAAACTGATTTCCACAAATTGCCACATCTGTGCCTTCCATTTTTTTCTCAACCATGAATCCTCAGCTCTTTCACTAAGAAGGAAACAGGCAGACTTTTACACACAACATTCTAAGTCAGATACAATTGGACAAAAAGTGTGAGTCCTACAACACTTGTTTATTGATTTAAAAAAAAAAGTACTCAATTCAATAGAGCAAAATGCCACCTGAAAGCCTCTCCTGCAACAAGGTGTCCCATATGTTTCAAACATCATAAAAATTCCTCAAATTTCTCAAAATGGTATGATATAGATAACTGTTTACCCTCTAATTAACAATGCCAGTCACAATAAACCCAGAGTCATATTATGCCAAAGGAATTTGCCACTATCATGTAGGAAATACAGAGCAAAGTTCAGATAAAAGAGAAATTTCACATAGATGGGTAAGCCCTCCAGATTCTACTTTTTGCAGATCAAGTGATGATTGCATCATGATCTCATTAATGAGATGCACAGTCATTCAAAACAATTTAGACTAACCAAATAGATAAGAAAAATGAAGTGAGTGGAAGATGCCTATTGTTCGGGTTATAATATGTGGTTGGATGGATGGTCCACAGCATTAGTGTATTAGTATACATATTTTGGACACACTCTTTGGACAATGAATTGGTCCCCAAACAGAAGGAAAAAGAGGAGAACACATTGAATTGCCTTTGGGAAATTATCTCTTCTTGAAACAAAGGATCATTTAATACCATCATTATTCTTCCAATGATACTGTATGGTTTCAGATCACTTAATAACCATCTTGAAAGAATTAGAATTGTTGGTCACCTGAAAAACAATTGGGAGAGGCAGATAAAAAATAGGGTACAGTATATTACCAGTAAAGAATAGTGCAATAGAAGAAATGAAAAGGATATAACCAGAGAAATGAATAACCAGAAAGAGGGAAGGATTGGTCCTAAAGCAAGGGCAAGGAATAACTATCAAGGGATGGTCATCATGCTCCATTGATAACCATACAAGAACAAAAAATCTAGACAAAGACCTTTAGAATTTGGAGTGGACCCCTGTGGAATACTATAGATTTAGAGTGGGAAGAAAACATAGAGATCAACTATGTCTAACCTCTTTATTTTACTGGTGATGATAATGTGGAACAGAACAATTCATTGACTTGCTGAAAGATATGTAGGTATATGCAGCAAAGCCAAGATTGAAATCCAGCTCGTCTGAATTCAAATCCAGTGTTTTGTTTACTGCCCTGATTAGTGGGAGAACATGGACAAGAGTTTGTAAGGGTTATGGGATTTAAAGATCTTCCATGACCCATTGGACTTGCTGATGTAGCAGGAAGGGGCAGAGCAAGAGGAAGCAGAAGCCAAGCTAGAGTTCCTGCGGTGGCTAGCAGTGGCAGCGACTGGCAGCAGCAGCAGAGGCAGCAGCAGCGGGAAGTGCAAACCCCTTTTTGAGTCAGCCAGAATTTCTGCTAAGGACTCCTGCCAAGGACTGCCAGGGGCCGGAGCTTCTGGGAGCACGCTTCCTGGATGCTGGGTGGTTGCTGTGAGTGGGGAGAGGAGGACCTTTGCCTGAGGTAGCCTGTTCTGTTTTAAAGGCTTGAGAATGTGGGTGCTTTCTACTTTATCTGCCTGTGACAATTTCATAACTACTCTGATGGCTTTGACTTTCTGGTTTTGGGACTCAGTCTTTTGGTATTTTAATAAATGTTCCAGCTTTATTGCCCATATAGAAAGCCTGATATATTTTGTGATGGATAACCACATCAGCATATTTACAATTTCCATAGGCATTGTGAATAGTGCATTGCTGATACAGAGTTTCAGAGTATAAGGTGAGGGATGGATTGTGGTCTCCACTGCTGCATAGAATACCTATATTATACCTATACTAGAGATCAGAAGTCTTTAAAGTTATGACAGTAAAATTAATTTTGCTTTTAACTTAGTATTCATTCATCAAATAGCTATGTTATATAGTAGGGAAAATATTGAATTTGGAGTCAGAAGACCTGGGTTTGAATTCTAGCTCTTCTATCAATCCCCTCTGTATTGTCATTCGACCTGTTTGAACGTCAGTTTCCTCAGCTTCAAAATGTGGGAACTGAACTATATGATCTCTACAGCAATTCAGGGTCTAAATCTTGTGGTCCTGTTCAATACTTATTGAACTCTCACTAGGTGAAGATATTGAACTAGGAACCAGCATAGGGGTGGAGGAGTAAATATAAAGAAACATGAATGTAATCTTTGCTTAGTTTGAAGGAATCTCAGAAGTCATCTAGTCCAACTCATACTTGAAGAAAAATCCTCTTTACATCATCCTTGACAAGTAGGTTTGAAGCCTCTGTTTGAAGAACTCTAGGGAGATGTGAGATGCAACTTCCTGATGTAGCCTATTCATCTTTGGACAACTCCTTTTTCAATTTCTACCCATTGCTACCAGTTCAGGCCTTTGGGGGCAAATAGAATACATCTAATTCTTTGTCTACATAATATTTCTTCAAATACTTGAAGAAAGCTATTATTGTCTTTTTAAAAGTCTTCTTTTATCCCTGATTCCTTGAGCCAGTCTCCATATCGCATCATCTTTAGCCCTCACACCATCCTGTTTCTTTTCCTCTCAATGGACTCAAGATTTGTCAGTGTCCTTCCTAAAACATATGGCTAGATCTGAACACAATATTTCATAGTGGCCTGATTTGGGCAAAGTTCAGTGGAACTATTACTTTCCTCATTCTGGACAATAACTCTTTCTTACTACAGCCTTAAAATGTCGTGAAAGAGCTTGATCCTTTGACCTTGAGAATGGTGAAGAAAGAAAGGAAGTGTTGCTGTGAGAATATGAATGAGTCTTCTTTGGAGGTCACTCACACAATCTTCTTTTACATCCCACACTGCATTAATTGTTGGTTGGCTCTGTGTAGAGGAAGGGATAAATCCTTTGCTTGCTCAGAACGTGGATTGGGAAGGCCACTATAGTTTTGGGCTGGGCCTGATAGATTAATAGGAAAATAAAGTATTTTGTATGCTTGCTCTCAGAGGTAGTTAATGTCTTAAACCATTTTAAATTTTTCTATAACTGAAGTAATCCCAACTTATTAGCTAGATAATCAACTTTTTTAGGGCAGGGACATCTTTTAGTCTCTCCTCTGATTAATTGGTTTTTCAATTACTCAAAATTAGACTTCCTTTTAGTGATCTTTTCCTCAACATTGTAGTCATAGTCTATCAAGTTCTAGTTTTCAGCCTGTTATTTTGCATCAGTTCATATGTCTTTTCAATGTTTCTCTAAATTCCTCATATTCATTCATTCTTTCTTTTCTTTTTCTTTTTGCTTTTTGGAGGGCAATTGGGGTTAAGTAACTTGCCCAAGATTACAAGGCTAGTTTTCTTGTGTGGGTGTTAAGTGTTAAGTGTCTGAGGCCAGAACTCACTTAGGTCCTCCTAACTCTGGGGCCAGCGCTTTACTCACTGCGCCACCTAGCTGCCCCATATTCATTATTTCTAACTACACAATAATGTTCCATTTCATTAAGGTATAGAAGTTCGTTTATCCATTCCCCATCAGCAAATATCCAGTTTCCTGTTCTTTTTTGCTGCCAAACATATCATTACTAATATTTTGATGTATCTTCCTTCCTCTGAAAACTACCTGTTCATAATATCCTTTGAACATTTATCAATTGGGGAATGACTTGTATTCTTATAAATTTGACTCAGTTCTCTGTGTATTTTAGAAATGGGACCTTTATCAGAGACACTGGTTGTAAAAAAATCTTTCCCAATTTTCTACTTCCCTCCTAATCAAAAAGGCATTCTTAAAGCATTAGTATGACTGTGGTATCCTGTTGAACAAATTCCAGTGGACTGCTATTACCTCTAAGATAAATATTCTCTGATTGTAAGTTTCTTGAAGGGAGAGACTGTCTCACTTTTGTATTTGTGTCCCCAGTGCTTAGAGCAGTGCCTGGAACATAGCAGGCACTTCATAGATGCTTTTTCATTAATTTAATATATATTTTGAATATACTTATATGTGTTCATGTTACCTCCCCCAGTAGAAGGCAAATTCCTGTTTGCTTTGCCTTTGTAATCCCAGAATGCAGCACAGTGCCTAGCACCCAGTGGGTGCTTGCTAATAATATATAATACATCATAATAAATAAAATATAAATGAAAACAAATAAAAATACTTAATAAATACTAATTAATTTATGTTCTTGAAATCATGTGATTTCATTCTTCAAAAATCTGAAAGATTTTATTCTTTTTCTGTAGCATAAATTTGGAAGACTTTGCCTGACACATAGCAAGTGCGTAATAAATGCTTGTTGATTGACTGACTGACATTCAAAAGCCTCAGCAGTCTGCCTTTAACCTCTTTCCAGCTATGTCTCTCCCTGCTCCTCTAAAGGAATCCTCCACTGCACTGGTGTACTCAGTGCATTCCTGAACACACTTGTGGATTTCCTGGCTCTGCACTTTTACTCACACAATCATCCCATCCATGGAATGTCCCACTCTTTCCTTTATCTTAGTTAATCTCAACTCATCCTTCAAGGTCAAGATCAATTCTATTCTTTTTATAACTTCTCTGACTATTCATGTTAAGATAATGTCTACTTTCTTCATATTCCTATAGCACTTTTTGCCTATATCCATCTTTTGGTACTTATATTTTAATGCTTTTAGAGGTTCAGGATTTCATCATTGTGAGTACTGCCTCTATCTGTTCACATCTCTCCCCATCTATAGCTTAGTTTCAAGTATTGCTGCAGCAAAACAGTTCTTTATCTGGTGTCCAATCTTCTTTCTGATAAGAAACACCTCAGAGTTTAGTTAGGCTGATCTTGCCATGGCAAATTATCTGGGCTCTTACTCAAAGACTTTCCAGTTAAATAGGACCTGTCAGAGCTAGTGATCTGTTGGTGTAGTCCTTGAGAAACCAACATCATCTTTAAACCATTATGAGGCATTGGAGTAAAATTTTATTGAAAGAACACTTACATTATCATATAGTTTCATTACTTTTGTCATTGCAGTAAACCTTGCCTCCTCAAATCAGTTTAGTAATGACGTCAAAATGGGGAGTCTGTTGTGGATAGAATGTTTTATATTCATTTACTGACTTCTCTGGCTTCCTTCCTTCAAGTCTTATCTAAAATTTTACCATCTACTAGAAGCCTTTTCTAATCTCCCTTAATGTTAGTGCCTTATCTCTATTGATTATCTATAATTTTTCTTATACATATTTTGTTTGTACATTGCTGTATAGCTTGCAAGCTTTCTCCCTCATTATACTGTGAGTTTCTGAAGAGCAGCAATGTTTTTTAACCTTTCTTTGTAATCCCAATGCTCAGCATGGTGCCTGGCATATAGAAGGTGCTTAAATAAATGCTTGTTGACTGACAATTCAATTCAACAAGCCTTTATTAAATGTCATCATTATGGAAGACAAGGAGAATCAGCAAGGTTCAGTGAGTAGAGAGATGGTCTTGGATCCAAGAAGAATTCATTCCTTTCTCTGACATATATTGGCTGTGGGAACTGGGCAAGTCATGCAACCTCTCAGTGCCACAGACAACTCTCTAAAATTATAAATTTAGAGCAAGTGCTTATCTGCATTGGTAAAGGAAGTTCTTCAGTGACTTCTTCTATGGATAAAATCACAGGTCTAAGCAAAAAAGGTGAAAAAAAATTCTGGGTATAGGGATACAAAGACAAAAAAAAAAAGATTTTTTTGCTCTCCAGGAGCTTGCTCTCATTCCTTCCTTCCTTCCTTCCTTCCTTCCTTCCTTCCTTCCTTCCTTCCTTCCTTCCTTCCTTCCTTCCTTCCTTCCTTCCTTCCTTCCTTCTTTCCTTCCTTCCTTCCTTCCTGCCTGCCTTCCTTCCTGCCTGCCTTCCTGCCTTCCTGCCTTCCTTCTCATTTCTGATTACTTCAGAAGCATTTATTTGTTCCATTTTGGACCTGGTTCTGTTTGCCTACCCTTAGACAGTCTACTGGCCCCCCACTGGGGCCTCACTGAAGTTACTATGGATACCTTATTAGCATTAGCCCTCCTGAAATTCAGAACTCTAGAACACTAGTGATCAACCAACCTTAGACTCCCAAGTAGCAGGGATTATAGGTGTGTAACACATCGTGATCAGCAAAACATTTATATTCTACTAAAATAATTAGATTTGACTAGACTATGAATTCTCTGAAGTCAGGAACAGTGTCTTACATTACTTTACATTTCTCATAGTACATATTTTTCACATAGTAGAATATAAGCACATTTTGAGGATTGTTTCATCCTTTGTACTTATATCCCCAGAACCTAGTATGGTGCCTATAACATATAATTTGTGCTTGATAAATACTTGTCAGTTGGTAGATTGGTTGATTGATAGTAGGTCCTTATTTAGAGTTTTGCCATGGTAGGGAGGTGTTGTTTTGTGACTATCATGAGTTCAGGGCTTTGGGGGCCAACCCTACCTACCAGATTCATTTTGCCTATTCAATTTGTTAGGCAAGAAAAGGGTAATAATAAAAAAAAAGGTTCTTTTTTTTCCTCTTCCTGTTCAAGGAAGTGAGCACTAGAGAGTCATCTAACTTCCCAACCAGGATGCTGAATTGACAGAGAACTGTCAGGGAAAAGAAAAGAACTCTTTAGTCAAAAAGAATATGGGGCTTATACATATAGGATCATAGATTTACAATTAGGAAGGCCTTCCTAACTGAAGGTCTACCTTCAGAGGTTATCAAGTCCAAACCCCTTATTTTGCAAATGAAGAAACATATAAACAACTTTAAAAAATTATAGAAATCTTAGCTAATAACAATGACAATGAAAATGATGATGATGATGATAATGATAAAAATGTCTTCAGGACAAGAAAACAGTGTTACCCCTTTTTCTTCCAGACTTTCCCCTTCAACTTGCATATTTTAGTATATTTTTGTTTCTGAGGCTGCCCTTGATATTCATTTGAGCCTGGTTTTCTACCCAGATTAATAAAAATGGAGGGGGGAGGAGAAGGAGAGCAATAGTATGACATAGTGGATAAAAGGTTAGCCTAGGAGTCTCTTTAGAAAATAGTATTTGCCACATATCACCTACCAGGAAAACCTTAACCTTTTCTCTTATCTCCCTTCCTCATAGCTCTCCAGCTGGGAAAAAAAACTGCTTGTTTGCTACTCTTCTAATTCTTTTAGCACACAGTCACCCTTGGCAAGATGCTAACAAAGTGTTATGCTCTTTCAGTAACTAACACTTCCATTATGCAAGAGCCTTACCAAGGTCCTCAAATCTGCTCTGAGGACTTTTAACCTCTCATCTTGGAAATAGCATTAGGGCAATGAATTGCTTCCCTAACCACCTCTTCTAATAGGAGAAGCTTCTGTTTTTTCCCATGAGCTTTCAGGAAAGTCAAGCTCCTCAAGGCAAAGCAGATATAACGCCTCTTTCTCTCTCCGTTTTCCTCTCTCAAGTCAGGGAGTGCAATAGAGAGCCACAGAACCCTCCTGAATAGTTTTTTCCCCTCAGACTGTGTAAATGGTGCTAGGAGCAATATGTCTAGATAGCTCTTCACACAGTAGCAAGAGTTAGCTGGAATTTTACTGGGCATTCTGATAGACTAAAGAGACTATTAGGCTTTCGTCAGTGTTCTCATCTAAATCCTGTCAGCCTGCCATATTGTGTTTCCTCTAAGCAACTTTTCTCATTGTCTCCTGTGTCTTCTGTCCCCTATTTCTCTTCTTTTCCACTCTTGCTTATTCTTCACATTGCTTCTTTTCTGCCTTTCATCAATTCATCAATCTCCTGATGTTTAATCTCTCCTCTTTATCTTATGAGGAAAAATAAAGAAAACCATCTTTATGTTATGTTCGAACTCAGCTGTCCTTATATGTTTCTGACTGTCCCCAACCAGTCAATTTATAACTTTGTAAGTTATATAAACTTCAAAGCTCTAAAAGCAGCCACATACAAATAGGTGATGGATCACAATGCCCTGAGCCCTCTTTCCTCAGTCACGTGACTTCAGACCACTTTTCTGGTCCTATCAGTATATTCATCTGAGGTCACAGTTCTCTATCTGGTCCTCAGAACAGTCTGTATCTCTTTAAATATTTTATCTGAGAGGCTGCATTTCTTCTCAAGGTGCCTTTTGTCAGTTTTCTCAACATGAAGGTCCTTTTTCTGGCTCTTTCAGCAACCAAAATGTCAACATACTAAACATACAGCACGTTATGTTATGATGACGCTCTTATTTCCTTAGATGTGGAGGAAATACAAGTAATGAAAAGGATACTCCATTTACATGTGGTTCAATTATCCTGATAATTGGGGTTTTAAAAGCTATTCATCATTTATAAAATTTATTTTGAGGAGAAGGAATTTTTCCCCAGTGCATGTTGACTTAATAATTTATTCCTGGATTTTTTTTTTCCTCCAAAGACTTAAGGGACTGAGTTCTCTGAAAAATATAAAAATAGTGAATAAATTCAGTTTTTTTCCTACGTTGTTATCCTTTTCTTTGTCCAAGGAACTGAATATCCAAATTGAATTTACTTTTTTTAGGGGGTGGGGTCATATGTGGGCTAGTATACAATCTCTGAAGTTCCAATGTGTATCCTTGGGCCCTTCTTACACAAAATCAAGTCATTCTTTCACTTTGTGACCTGGTAAGAGATGAAGGAAAGGAATTAAAATGAATATGGAAAAATAAAAGTTTGGCCAATCCTAGACACCAGACATTCATAATGGAGTTTCTGGCATCTTCTTTACTATAAAGGCATGGGATAGATATTGATATACACAATACTCTCAAGACAGCATTGGTAACCTATGTGTGTGTCAGAATCTTGCAATGACCTTATCATTCAGTCATGGGATTTGACTGAATTTGAAATTAATTCCAGGCCTTCTGCTGACAGTTTGCCAATGGCAGAGAGAGCAGAGTAAAAGTAAAAGATTAGGGAAGAACTTTTTGTCCAAGTGGGGGCCACTACAAACCCTTTATACCTAAGGAGCATTGCTGCTAGCAACAATCCACAATCTCTTAAAGAAAGAGCAATGCTTAAAACATGTGCAAAAGGATTAGCATAATCTTAAAGGACATTCTTCTTTTACTCCCTGTCCCCTCCCAGGGAGTTTGCTGTAGGGGCCAAGCGCTCAAATGGAAGTAGTTGGGTAAGTGTGGTTACAGGTTTATAATGAGTATGCAGATGTTTTTGCTTGTATATTATTTGATCCTTCCAAAATAGATGAATGGATGCCAAGATGAAAATGAATGGGATTGTAGTTCTTATGGAGGTTGTATTCCCTAGCAGAGAATGAATCCTTACTCTCTGACATTGGCATTTAAGGCATGTGTGTATTGTAGTTTATGACTTTTGTTCTTTCTGTTATGTGACCAGACACTGTATTAGTTTCCCTGAAATTTTAAGTACCATTGCCCCAGCAAGCATCCTACAGAAATTTTGCTGTAAAGAAATTGCCTGGATGCCATCTGCAATGTGAAGAATTGTTTTGGGATTTTTCTTTATCGGCTTGATCTCTCTGATGTTATGCCAAATGCTTCTTGGCTTGGTTACCTCTGTTCTGCATCAGTTTTTCAGAACATCCCTCCTCCCCCCATGGTGACAGACAAGCTTGGAAGCCAACCTTGCTCTTACAGAGGCTCCTTCTCTTGTCTGTTTGTGAAGCTGTCTGATCTGTGACAGCTGGGGGACAGTCCTCCCATTGAGGTTAGCTCTGTAAACATTGCCCAGTTCTATTTGCAATGGTAGAGGAAGATGATGATTCAATGGAAGATGCTTTCCTATGGTGCCAGAATCTGTTCTTTATTGGGAAAGTGGAAGGAGAAGAGAGGGAGGGGTTTCCTTTACTGCATATACATTTTTTTTAATCATGAGAGAAGAACTCTAGAAAGTCAATTTTGATCTTCCAATCTTTCCTGCCAGGAGAGGTGCATAAACCATGACCTAAAAGCCAAAGGGAATGCAAGCAGGAAAAAAGCATCTATCTTTTCATCGGCCTTAGATTATGTCTATAATCTCCACTCTGTAGCACTGGACTTGAATTCAGAAAATCTGTGAAAATTAAAGGGGTATATAGAATAATTGAATAATTGAATTACTATGCTGTTTCAGTGGAGGACATGTGACAAAGATAACAAATACTATGCTACATCGGCGATACTTTGATAACTAAACCACTTAAATAGGTCAAATAATTTTCTAGATTAGTAGTTGGAAAGGAAGGAGAGGACCAGTGGTAATAGGTACAACAGAACTGGGAATACACATTTTGAGAATGGGTTTTTTTTTGTATACTTTTATAGATTTTATATGATGCAATCTGGAGCATCTGGAATAACACCCATATTTTTAAAAAAGAGCATGTGATTATATTGAAACCCAGAGGCACTTTTTGGCTAGACATAGGCACATCTGGCATCCTCCATTTACATGCCCTTGAAGTCAAGCCTATACCTGCAGCAGAAGCCAGGAGTGATTGGGAGCCACATGGAGACAGATGGGTTGCAGATTGGGCCCCTGGGTAGGAGAAGAGGAGCAGGGGAAGCAGGTGATCCTCGACATGGACTCAGGTCTGTATTGAGTGCTTCCAGTCTGGGACCATGCCATCCACTCTCAGGGCCATGGCTTTTACAGGAACTTTTCTCCCAAGCTACATTGAGAGAGAAGGGAAAGGACATTATGCTCATTCAGGAAGGTGGCTATTACTGTTTTTTGTTACTTTAATCATCATTTCAGTCTCAATTAGATATTTACTCTTTTAGTACTGTTTTGTTTTTTAACCTAGGTCTATTAGAATGAATACCTAATGGGGCGGCCAGGTAGCACAGCAAGTAAGAGCACTGGCTCCAGTGTGGGATGACCTGGGGATGGAATCCGGAATCAGATACTTACCACCACACCCAGAAAGAACTGGCCGTGTAACCTCGAGCAAGTTACTTAACCCCGATTGTTTAAAAAAAAAGAATGAATACCTAAGCCTGAATTAACCTCAATAGGTTGGTGTTTTCAGATGGGTTTGAGGTGAGGGAAGATAGCTAAATTATCACGAAAAATCCCTTCCATTCCATGAAGCTAAGTCAAGAGTTCACAGAGGAGGAACCCATCTTTATTTATATCTATCTCTTTACCTATCTATTTGTGATTCTGTGGTTTAGTTCTTCATTCTCAAAGAGGACCATGACATCAGGAAGTGAATTAGATTAAGAGAGGAAGGACTGTGCAAAGTCAGTAGCCTCACTTTCTCCTCCAGGGACATCTGGGGCCAGTGGTCAGATATAGATCAGGACAATGGGAGATACATACACACACACACACACACACACACACACACACATTCATACATATATAATATAAAACATCTGCTTATTTCCAGATAAGTCCATTCTCTCTTTCTCTCTCTTTTAGATATCTGTGACTCAAAACATCTGCACTTTTCCCAGTTAAGTCCATTATATATACTATATGTATATATATGTATGTATGGATATATGTATACATGCATATATGTGTATACGAACACACATATATATGTTTTGGGCCACAGATATCTTCACTAGCATGGCAAGAATCCATAGGTGGTGGTGGTGATGGTGATGGTGATGGTGTGTGTGTTTGGGCTATTTTTATGCTTTTGGATCCAGGCAGCAGATTATTCTTTATAGATGAAATTAAACAACTGAATCAGGCAAGCTCAATGAATTCTAGGATCCTTGTATAATTGTATACTGAGGCAAATAACCCCCAAGGCCAACTGAGTGTTAAGTGTAGTTCATTGGTAGGAAAAGATCCTTATTGAGGATTGTTCATTTTGTGGATGTCTACAAACTATGATTGGAAAACACTAAAAGAGCTTTATACAATACTACAGACTGCTTGTGGAGGAGGGGTGGGGAAGGAATGTAAGCTAGTGAAAAGGCATCCGGGAAAGAAGATGATACAGTGACTGTATTATGTCAGCTGCCTGAGGCTATGATGCCTTCCTAGATCCCTGGGGAGAGACCTGAAAAGGGGGATATTTGGGAATTAGTTACTAAAACAACTAGGAGTTGCCAAAGTAAGATCAGGCCTGATTGGGGGTTGGGAGGAGAAATTATTTTTTAAAAATTTTATTTTAAACCTAAATACTAAAACTTAAATACAAAATAAGAAAAAAAAAAAACTATTGCCATGTGCACAGCAGAACATGAGAGGATTCAAATATACAGCAATAAATTTTCACTTCAAGAAAGCCTATATAATAAATACAATACATTGTGTTCAGAGCAGTCCATCTTTGCTTCCTTGTAAGTTTTCTTTTGTTCTTTGTTGTGTACTTTTTACTTTGTTCTTCCCCCCTCACCAAGAATGCTACAATTAGCCCCCCCCACACACCTATATACATACATATGAAGAGGTTACCCACTAAGAGGGTTAGGGTTGCTCTGGAGACCCCAAAATACCAATACATTGGGTCCTGCTAAATGGATTCAACTCAAGTCTTTCAGCCAAATAAAAGCAAAATTTATTAAGAGTTTGCTTGCATTAGTCACAGAGTAAGTCTGTGCTAGTTCATTCTATGGTGCTCTCACTATTCTACTTCCCACCCTTGAGCCTATGAAAATATCAGTACACCCTTGAACTGGCCTAGTCTACCATTGTCTGTAGCCTCCAGCTACCTCCCACCCTTAATCACTCACTGACCTCATTAACTCTTCCTTAAGACCCTCCCCAAACTCCTCCTCTAGAACACCCCTAGATTCCTCCCACAACCTTCTGTATATAAGACCCCATCTCACACCATAGAATGCCATAGAATAGTGAGAGCAGGGCAGCTAGGGGGCGCAGTGAATAGAGCACTGGCCCTGGAATCAGGAGGACCTGATATCAAATCCATCCTCAGACACTTAACATGCAAAGAAAAAATCTAGCTGTGTGATCTTGGGCAAGTCACAACCCCAATTGCCCTCCAAAAAGTAAAACAAACAAACAAAAAAATCCCAAAAAAGAATAATGAGAGCACCACAGAGGACCATAGAATAGTGAAAGCGCCATAGAATGACCTAGCACAGACTTACTTTGTGTCTAATGCAAGCGAACTTTTAATAAATTTTACTTTTCTTTGGCTGAGAAGACTTGAGTCGAATTCATTCTGCAGGACCCAGCATGTTGGTATTTTAGGGTCTCCAGAGCAACCCTAACCCTCTTAGTGGGTAACCTCTTCATCACCTCTTGTTATTTCTGTGGAGCTAACCTGGAGACATTTTCTCTTCACAGGCACCAAAGCTTGGCCCTGAGATTATTCTCTGGATCTTCTCCAGTTGTCCCAGGAGGACCATTGTTCTACCCCAACTCTTGTTTATTTTTACTGCTCTACATTTGCTGTGCGGCATTATTTTGCCTTGTTTGTGGGGAAAATCTGGAGAACTTGGAATTTTCTGACCTATTCTTCCATCTTCCCAAACTCTTCTTTGGAAGCAAATGAGCTAAAGCCAAGAGTCTGGGCCCATGGACCAGACTCTAAGTTTGCTAATATACACAGAAAGTGCTCTCTATGGAAAATTATGGACATCTACATGGGAGTGAACCTTTCTACCTGGAAAGGAATACTTGGGTCCTGGTCTAGATACGCCACAAAGATTATTGTATGGCATAGAAGGAAGAGCACTAACTTTAGAGTCACACTTACTACTTGTATTACAATAGGCAAATCACTTAACTTCCTCGGGTCTCAGTTTCCTCCTTTGTAAAATGAGGAGGTGGCCCTGAGGTTCCTTCTAGCTCTAATCCTTCCTCAGGCCAAATCAACAACTTCTCTATAACCAGGGTTACTGGCTACAGTAATAATGCACAAGTAACTTTTATTAATCGCATTGAGGTGATTGCAAAATGCTGTCCTCACAATAACCCCATAATATAAGCATTACTACCCCTTTTTTACAGATGAGGAAAGTATGGGAGTGCTACAAAAGGATAGTTTATTTTTCACTGGGGAGTATCTTGTGGTGATAGCAATTGAGTAAGGTCCTGAGGCACCAGAATTCTTTTTTAGGTTGTACATTTATATAGTCATGTAAAATGTATTTCCATATTAGTCATGTTGTAAAATAAAACAGACGAAGAAAAAAATAACCTCAAGAAAAATAAAGTAAAAAAATGCATTAATTTATATTCAGGCTCTGTAAGTTCTTTCTTTGGAGGTGGATAGTATTTTTTATCATAAGTCCTTCAGAATTGTCTTGGATTGCTGTATTACTAAGATTAGCTAAGTCATTCACAATTCGTCATTTTACAATGTTGCTGTTACTGTGCACAATTTTTCTCCTGATTTTACTAACTTCTCTTTGCATCAGTTCATGTAAGTCTTTCTAGGTTTTGCTGAGAGCATCTAGCTCATTATTTCTTATATAACAATAGTATTAAATCACAATCATATAGAACTACTTGTTCAGCTATTCCCCAACTGATGGGCATCCTCTCAGTTTCTAATTCTTTGCCACCAGGAAAAAGCTGCTATAAATATTTTTGTATGCATAGGTCCTTTTATTTTTTTTTAAATCTCTTTTGGGATACAACTTAGTAGTGGTATTGTTATGTCAAAGGGTATGCATAGTGTTATAGTCCTATAGCCCTTATAGTTCCAAATAGTAGTATCAGTTCACAACTCCATCAACAGTAAGGCATGAGATTTTGATAGACAAATGAGGGTGAAGGCATTTTGGGCAGAGGGATAAGAATAGGCAAAGAAAAAGAGTCAAGAAAGCCTATGGCATATTTTGGGAGCAGCAAGTTTAAGAAAGTGAGGGTGTTTGGCATGGAGAAAATAAGACTCAGGAGGGACATGATAGTTGCGTTTTAATATCAGAAAGACTATAACATGGAGGAAGAGAGATTAGATTTATTCTAATTTGTTTGGCACCAAAGGGCAGAAATAGGAGTAGGTAGAAGGCTCAAAGAGGTGAATTTAGGTTTGATGTTAGGGAAAAATTAAAAAAATTAGAGCTCTATATTTGTGGAATGGAATGCCTCCAAATGTTATGGGCTCCTTGGGTATGATATAGCAGAGATTTCTTTTGTGTATGGATTAGATTAGATGGCCACTGAGGTACCTCCCAATTCTAAAGTTCTATAAAATAGTCTAGGTTGACTAGAGCACAGCATGAAGGGAATGGCACATAAGTCTGGAAAGATAGGTTGGGGACAGATCATGGAGGACTTTGAATGCCAGTCTATTTGCCAAGGAATTTAGACTTTACTTTTTGAGCAACAGGAAGCTAAGGAAATTTTTGGAGTTGAGTAAGTGACATGATCAGACTTGTACATTAGGAAGGTTGATCCTGTGAGTATGGAGAAATGATTGGATAGTAGAGAATCTGGAAGCAGGAAGACCAGTTTGGAGGCCATCATATCAGTCTATATAAGAAGTAAATAGAGCAGTCAGTTTGCCAATAAACACTTATTAAGTGCTGACTGTGTCCCAAGGTACTATGCTAAATGCTGGGATACAAATAAAGGCAAAAGGCTGTTCTTGTTCTCAAGGAGCTCACAGTCTAATGGAAAGTGTGTGTAGAGGAGGGAAACAGATTAGACAGGTATTTTGTAGGCAGACTTTTCAGGCCTCTCACCTGATTGGATGTATGGTTAAGGGAAAAGCCAAAGTTAAATTTTTTTTTTTTTACTATTTTATCATTTTAATATTGCTATTTTTTTAACCAAATACTATGGCATTAGACACATGTTTCTCTTATGTTTCATACATAAGCTTTGTCTTTTTTTAAAAAATGCTTTATTAACTTCTGGTATACATCATTCATTTCTACCAGATTTTCAGTTACAAATTTTCTCTCTGTTTTTCCCTTACCCAGCACCCCGAAATAGTGGTGCCACAGGATATCCTCTCATCCAATCTGCTCTCTCCCATATCTTCTCCCATACCCACTTCGACTTTTCCAGTAGGGCATGGTGGATCTCGATGCCCCAGTGCCTGTATATCTTATTTCCCAATTACATGTAAAATAGTATTAATAATTATATATATATATATTTAAACATTTGATTTTAAAACTTTGAATTGCAGATTCATTCCCTTCCTCCCTTGTCACCCACCCTTCCTGGGAAGATAAGCAATTCAGCATAGGTTGTATATGTGTAGCTATGCAAAGCATTACCATGATAGATATATTGTAAACAATTGACTATATTTCCCTCCCTCCTATCCTACTTGTTCTATTCTCTACTTTGATCCCTTTTCAAAAGTGGGTGCTTCCAACTTCCCTCCCCCCCAGCCTGCCCTCCCTTCCATCATACCCTTCCCCCCTACTCTCTTATAGGGTGAGATACCCTATTTAGTGTGTATGTCATTCCCTCCCTGAGCCAAATTCAATGAGAATAAGGCTGACCCATTCCCTTTTGCCTTCCTGGTCTTCCCCTCCATTGTAACCATTTTTCCTAGCCTCTTCTATATGAGATAGTTTACCCCATTCTTTCTCCCCATCTCCTCTCATTATATTCCTCTCTCACCACTTAATTTCACCTCTTTAAGTATCATCCCTTCCTATTAAATTTGTTCTGTGCCCTCTATCTGTTGCGGGCGTTTACCCTTACAACAGATCTAGACGACTAGCCCTACGGCCCTCTTACTTACCCATCCCGGGTCTTCGGTCGTCACCGG
>NW_027187327.1:10672974-10696263 GCF_028583685.1 Petaurus breviceps papuanus
GGGTGGTTTATTCTTCAGCAGTTACATGGCGGAGAGAGAGAGCGAGCTCTCTCACACGAGAAAATATATAGCGAATCCGAGCCAATCATATCGCAGTCTTACATTTATGGCCTTATATGGTGATCACCCCATCAAGCTTATACATATTCATTCAAAGCAACCATGGCACCGCCCAAAGCCCCTCCCCCTCCCCCATCATCTATCTATGTATACCAGTAAACATATATCATTCACATATGTATTCATATGCTCATATACCCTACCCTCCTATATAGACACACACACACACACACACACACACACACACACACACACATATATATATATATTTCTATTCCCTTCAGCTATTTTTCATATTGAGAAAAGTTTCATCAGTTACAATTATCTTTTTTTCCATGTAGGAATGAATGTAAATAGTTCAACTTTGATAAGTTCCTTATGATTTCTTTTCCCTGTTTACCTTCTCATGCTTCTCTTGCTTCTTGTATCTGAATGTCAAATTTTTTATTCAACTCTGTTTTTTTCAGCAAGAATGTTTGAAAGTCCTCTATTCCATTGAATGACCATATTTTCCCCTGAAACATGATACTCAGTTTTGCTGGGTAGGTGATTCTTGTTTTTAATCCCGGATCCTTTGACCTCTGGAATATCATATTCCAAGCCCTACTATCCCTCAGTGTAGAAGCTGCCAGATCCTGAGTTATCCTGATGGTGTTTCCACAGTATTCAAATTGTTTCTTCTTGGCTGCTTGTAATATTCTCTCCTTGATCTAGAAATTTCAGGAACCTGGCTATAATATTCCTAGGAGTTTTCTTTTTGTTATCTTTTTCAGGAGATGATTGGTGGATTCTTTCAACTTCTATTTTGCCCTTTGGTTCTAAAACATCAGGCAGTTTTCCTTGAGAATTTCTTGGAGGATAATTTCTAGGTTCTTTCTTTGATCATAGCTTTCAGGTAGTCCAATAATTTTAAAATTATCTCTCCTGGATCTATTTTCCAGGTCAGTAGTTTTCCCAATGAGATATTTCACATTGCCTTCTATTCTTTCATTTGTTTGGATCTGTTTAACAGCATCTTAATTTCTCATAAACTCACTAGCTTTCATATTCTCCAATCTAATTCTGAAGGAATGATTCTCTTCAGTGAGCTTTTGAGATTCTTTTCCCATCTGGCAAATTTGACTTTTTAAGGCATTCTTCTCCTCTTTTGCCATTTGAGTTTGTCTATTTTTTAAGGTGTTATTTTCCTCAGTTAGGCTGTTGACTCTCATTTCATAATTTTCTTGCATCTTTCTCATTTGTCTTCCCAATTTTTCCTCCACTTCTCTTATTTGCTCCTTAAGGTCCTCTATGGCCTGTAACCAGCTCGTATTTTCCTTTGAAGCTTTTGGTGCAGGAGTTCTGACTTT
Organism: Petaurus breviceps papuanus; assembly: GCF_028583685.1. NCBI lineage: Eukaryota > Metazoa > Chordata > Mammalia > Diprotodontia > Petauridae > Petaurus > Petaurus breviceps. Next base: position 10,674,384 of record NW_027187327.1, read on the forward strand.
TCTGTCTTCCTCCTGTTCCATCCTTTGATCCTTTTTGTCACCAAATAGGAGTATAAAGGTGGGTTGCTCTGTTTATTTTGATTCCTTTGCCTGCTCATGTCTCCACTCAATCACTTGGCCCCTGGGCTTTTTGCCACAGTAGGACTCTGCCACCAGACAGCAGAACTTCATCTGAAATGCTGGGATTTTCTCAGCTGCCGAAGGTATTAGTTGGGTGCCCTCTCTGAAGCCTTCACATGCTCTGGCAAGCTGGTTGCACACCCCAGGACCTCCACCCTAGACAGAAATCCAGATCCAAGCAGGTTAAAGCAAAAGCAATTACCCCTCAGACTGGTAGCTTGATCCCCCTACACTCTGCAGGCCAGGAGCTGAAACTGCCACCTGGTGGTGGCTGCATGGCCCTTATGCCTCAGAGGTTTCTCACCCTGGGGGCTCAGCAGCTTCTCATCCCAGGGGCAAAGGCTGACTGCACTCCCAACTACTGGATTCCAAAGTCCACATTGCACTGACCTCTCACTTTGTCCTTAGCATCTGAGGGTTGATAATTCTGGAGACCACCACAGCTGTTGGTGATCTGAAGTCCCTCCAGCTGGTGGTTGGTCAGGCCCTCCCTGGGGCTAAAACCTCTGGCTAGTAAGGGGCTGGGCTTGGCTGTGCACTGTGCTGGCCGATTCCTCCCAGCCTGCTGGGCTGTCCTCAGCAGGAGGTTAGCTTCTCTGTGTCATTTTGTGGGTTCTGTAGCTCCAAAGTTTGTTCAGAGTCACCTTTTACATGAATTGGGGGAGGTGGAAGCTGGAGCCCCTTGGAAGTCCTATTTCTACTCCACCATCTAAAGTTAAATATTGCTCCACTATTTTGGTGACATTATCAGCAGAAATGGAGAAGTAAGGAGCAGGAGCTCATTGAGGAAGATGGGGTAGAAGAGAGGAATGTAATTTGGAAACTGTTAATTTGAATTGCTAGTACACCATCCAGGTAGAGATGTTAAGAGTATCATTAAAAAAAAAAAAACTCTAGAAATTCTTTCTTTCATTCTATTAAAGTTTTTTTTTCTTAAACATTTCCCTTGATATCTGTTTTTCTCTCTCTTACTTTGGAACTCTTTCCATGATGGATAATAGGACACTTCATAGATTGAACTCAATGGAACAAAAAACCCCCATAAATTTGTGACACACATATAGTCATATATATGTTATGTCACATATATACTAAAATGACCATATATATGTACATAGGAAAGAAAGAGTAAGATGGATGGAAGAAAGGAGAGAGGGGGAGAGAGAGGGAAAGAGAGAAGAAGAGAGGGAGAGAGAGAGGGGGAGAGAGAGAGAGAGAGAGAGAGAGAGAGAGAGAGAGAGAGAGAGAGAGAGAGAGAGAGAGAGAATGCATTATTTAATGAGAACTAATAAAGACATGAACTTTCAGGGAAATATGTAGCTCAGTAACAAACATAAAAATCTATTTTGATTATACCCATATACTGAGAGTACAGGGTGTCCCCAAAAGTCTTAATGCCATTTAAAGCTTTAGTGTACTCAGTCTTTGGGAACACCTTTTATAATTCTTAAGAGCAAAAATATAAGACACTTAGGGCTGTCCTGCAAAGAGGATGGAATTAGTTTGCTTTTACTGGGCATGGAATGAGCCCACCTTAACACTAGACATGTGGACTAGCTTGTTAGCTAATGGGATTAGTGGCAACAAACAGGGGAGTGAGGGAGAGAAAGAGGAAAGAGTCTGCATCCGGTCTTCCTCTACCCCACCAGAGGAGCCCAGCTGCCAGTTGCTGTTCCATCTATTAGGAAAAGGGCCAAGAGAGAGAAAGAAGGGGAGAAAAAAGGGAGTGATGAGAAGAGATCCTTATAAGATCTGTGTCATTAAACCCTCACCCACAACTTTTAATCTAGTCAAGTCACATGTCAGGTTTCTACTTGCTAAGATGATCTCTGGGCAGGTTCCTGGTGACAGCATATTTTCTATATATTCTAGGCTCCAGGCTAGATCCTAGAGCATTTGGAAGTGTCCTGCCGTCTCCAAGGGAGGAATCAGTTTTGAATTAGGGGCAGGGTGGATAGGAGGCTCACTTTCCTCTGTGGGCTACACAAAGCCCTATTCTCAGTATTTTTCTGGGACCTGAGATTCTAGCTGGAACTGAGGGAGGGAGGGGCAAATTATTATGGCTGTAATTCCAAACAGCTAGAAAGGAACCAGGTATGAGATGAAACTATGATATTGCTACAGATGGATAAATAAGCAAGCTCTTCACAATGACAGTTGAAATACAGGTTTGGAACTCAAGGGGGGGCGGGGCGGCCAGGATTGAGTCACTGATCTGGGATTCATTCACATCAGGGAATCAATTAGAAACAGAAATGTATTTATTGGGATAAAATATTTGTATGTTCATTTCTCATAGGAACATGTGCATTACTTTAGGATTGTGCAGTGCCTGATTCTGATATGTATTAATTGGATTTAAAAGAAATTTATTTCAAGTTAATCCTTTAAAGTAGGATTTTCTCCTTTTTGACTTTCACGTGTTAAGAATAGGGGCTAGGGTAGGAGTGGGGAACCTGGTCTTGTAGGTCCTCAAATGTGGCCCTTTGACTGAGTCTAAATTTTACAGAACAAATACGCTGGATTTGTTCTGTAAAACTTGGACTCAGTTGAAAGGCCACATCCAAGGACCTAGAAGGCTACACGTGACCTCAAGGCCACAGGTTTCCCACCCCTGGGCTAGGGTATTTGTTAAAAAAAGCAACATCTATTAACTGACCAGTTCATACTACTCTGGATATAAGGAGATTTTATCTAATGGCAGGCCATGTTGATATTAACATTTGGAACAGTAATAACAAGAAGGATCAGGACTGACCTCTGAATTTACTGGTATAAGGAATTCCTAAAGGAGGAATCTCCCTCTATTAGTGCAGATTGTCATGTAATCTATAATTTACAATTTTAGGCAGTAGCTTAGAGCACAGAAGAATTAAATGAGTTGTTCAGGGTCACAGAAATAGAACTTGAACCCAGGCTTACGCTGGCTTCATATTCATAAGGCCATGGTGTTTGGAATGTAAAGCAAAAATCAGGACAGGCCCAATGGTGTCATTCCATTCATAAGAAGCTTCAATGGTTTCTAGTACTTTAGAATAAAAATAACCCCTCAATTTGTCATTTAGAGCTCTCCATAGTCTGACTCTAGCCTATCTTTCCATTGTTCACATATTATTTACCCTTGATACATTCTATGACTGAACTGACCTACTTTCCCCTCCTTGTATATGATATTCCGCCTTTGTCTTTTCCCATGCCTGGAATGCTATCTTTTCTTACCTTGATATCTTCAAACCCCTGGTCTGAACCTTAAGGTTCAGTTAATTGCCACTTCTTTCCAAAAGCTTTTCTTGTCTCCCTTGCTATTAGGTTCTCCCCCATTCCCTATCGTTTTGTAAAACACACAAAAAATGATTATAATATATATTTTTTTTCTGTATTTTTTTTTCTGTGAAAATGTACCTTCTAGTAGAAGGTAGGCTCTCTGTGGGCAGAGGTTGTTTCACTTTTTTGACTCCAAAAATTACCACAATAGTGGCACACAATAGGGGAGATGGAATTGAACTGGTAAAGCATTTCTTAAGCACTTATTATGTGCTAGGGGGTATAAAGAAAAAAGATCAAATGACAATATTTCTTTTAAATTTTTTTTCTTAATTTCAAAAATTTTATTATTAACATTCATTTAGAAAATTTGAGGTCCAAATTCTTGTCCTTTCCCACCCATTGAGAGGGGAAACAATATGATATCATGTGAAATCATGCAAATCATATTTCCATATTAGCCATGTTGAAAAAAAAATAAAGTGAAAAAATTATACTTCAATTCGCACTCAAAATTCATTATCTGAGATACTTGTAAAGTACTTAGCAGAGTGCCTGGCACATAGTAGGTACATAATTTCATTATCTGAGATATTTGTAAATCTCTTAGCAGAGTGCCAGGTACATAGAATGTATATAATAAATTATTGTACCCTTCCCTCCTTCCCCTCAAAGCAAAACCAGCTCTCAAGGAGTTCATATTCTAATTAGGGAACACAAGAATTATTGGAAGACTGAACTGAAGAGCAAATAGAAAGGCCTTGTAGCTTTTAGGGTGCAGCAAAGAGAGGATGATAAAGCTCAGTGGGCCTTAGGATACAAAAGAAAGTCAGATGGAGATCATGAAAGTTGAGTGGCAGGGAAAATTAAAAGATCTTATGGATTTTAGGGAGTGATGGGCAGAATAGAGAGTAAGGCCAAGTGATTCTCACCATCACACCAGAAAGTTATAGCTGATGTATTCCTGCTCATCCAAATGGTGATGGTAGCCATATCTCCAGCTAACGACTATTGGGAAAAGAGTAGTGGGTTCAAAGGTTAGAGTAGAGCTGGGCTCTGGGCTATGTCTTGTGGGGATGGGGTGGGGTTGGGGGACAGCATTCAGCTAGGAAGAGTCATCCAGAGCCAGGTGAGCAATAGGCAATGGGGACTGAGGCCCTTCTTACCTGCCTGGGCCCTTGGCCAACCATTGGGATCTTATTAAATGCTTAGGTATTTAGTGAATGCTCATTGATTGATCAACAGAACTGGGAACTTGCCATTTCTTTGTAGTTCCTGTACTTTCTATGCATTTCTTCTTTCATCACCCTGGGTGGGAAGTGTCCCTCAAATGCTCCAGGAGGCCTTTTCTGTATAGGCTTTGAGGACATGATGGGGAAGAAGGCAGAACGATGTCTACCAACACAAAGATCCTTTCTGTGTGGTACTGCCACATCCCTTCCAATGAATGTCTCCTGTCTTTTTCAGCCTCTGAGCAGTTGGAAATAGGGAAACATTTTGAGCTCAAAGGCTTATGGCACTGAATGTTATAAAGCTTTTCTCTCTGCACCGGCTTTATGGTTACTTAACACCCTGTCTTAACCTTGCAGACCTTTTCTGCCTTAGAGTAGGAAGCTTGATTGCCTTAGTAAAGTAGGGCTCCTAACTATTAGCAGACATATGGAATTAAGTTGTTGTTTGCATTAGCATTTCATTTTAGGGTGTGTGTGGAACAAACTACACATGCATGGGGTTTTACAGATTAATTTAAACAGCATGGGAGAAAGGCACAGACCTTCCTAGTTACAGTGCCTCATTTATGACAATGGGCACCAAGCACCCTCACTTTCATTGCAAACTCATTTTCTGGGCTTTGTGCTCATGGGTTTGTCAGCATCTTTATTAATACCGTTTTAATGTCCTTTTTAGTTTTAAATAACTCAGAGAACTCAAGTTGGTAGAAGAAGACTCTGCATTTCATTAAAATAGTTGCTTTATAAGATGAAAACTTGAAGTGAGCCTGGTTTCTGGAATACTTAGTGAATACTTTATAGTTTGCTCTGTACGAGGGAAAGAGCAGCCTAAGGCCATTTGTGCCTGATGATAGAGATTTTTTGTTTTGTTTTGTCCTGTTTTCTTTTCTTCTAAAATTTGAAATTGCCTTCTTTTTGGCTATGAAATTTTTTTTAAAAAAGGTTTCCATTTGATAAATCCAGAAATTTTTAATAAGTATGTCCTATGGGCTAGACACTGTGCTAGGTATTATTTATTTCTGGGTCGACCCAAGGGGAGCATGGGTAGTTTAACCATCAAAGGGTTAAGCTCACCATGATCATTCTAGTAAGCTGCATGTGCTAGAGTGAAGTCAAAAGTTTCAGGCCCAGCACGATGGGGAAGCTGTCCCAAACACTGGTGGATTGTCTTCACTGACTTTTCCATCCCTATCTAGTATCCAGTAATGCTACTTGGGTGCAGATCTATTTCTTAGTGAGTTTAGTTTTAGGGACTTTGAAAAAACTAATCCTAGAAGAAGCCTAACTGTAAGACACTAGCAATAATTTTTCTTCCTTTAAAGTAAAGACAACCAACTGTAGTCAAACATAAAGGATTTGTGTTTTACCGTAAAAGGGGCAAATGAACATGATGTATTAGGAAGAAAAGGATGATTAAGAAGCAAGGTAATCTGGATTATTATTACTATTCTATGATGCTAAATGCAAATCAAAGATCTTTTTCTGTGGACCAGCTAGCTAGTTAATGGCCTAGCCTTAGAAACACAGCATTAGAGCCAGAAGGGACCTTAGAGATTATATAGCCTAGAACACCTCCCTCCCCCTTTTTTTCAGTACATGAGGAAACTGAGATCCCAACAGATTGTTATATCCTGTGTCCAGTCTTCATTTTCCTTTTCTATAAAGTAGAATATATGGCAAGACCCTTTTTTTTGGTATCCTAGTGCCTACCACAATCCTTTGGACATAATAGGTATGTAATAAATGCTACTGATATTAATTGAGTCAATATCTCAGGTGCCTTCCAACTCATATAGTTTTTAATGTAACTTTTACAAAATATTTTTATTGAAAACTTGTTTTTACATCACCAAAATCTCTTCCAGTATCCCTCTTCCTCCTCTATCCCAGAGATCCATTCAATATAACATTTTTTTTAAAAAGGGGGAAGAACAGAAAAAAGACAGAAAAACCAATTAATACCTTGAAAGAAAAAATCTGAAAATACATTCAATGTTCTATACTTGTAAACTTTTTAGATCTGAAAAGGAGGGAGGTGGAGATGTTTTTGAATATTTCTTCTTTGAGGGCCATGCTTGTTCTTTGTAATTTTATGGCATTCAGCTTTTTGAAAAAAATTTTTTTTTAAATTTATGAAATTAAAAGGCATTTCTATAACACAGTATAAAAGAAAAAGACCACAATGTGAAACTGCAAATCTATCATGTACAATTTGCTATTCCTTTTAAATATATGATAAAGCTACCATGTAAATGTCTTTTTCCCCTTTTTTCTTTCCTCTCAACCCTAGAGATCACTACCTTGAGACACAAATATTTATATGTATATATATATATATGAAAATATGTATGTTATTCTATACATGATTTTATTTATCAGTTCTTTCTCTGGATGCATATAGTGTCTCCCTTCATATATCCTTTGTAGTTAATTTGGGTATTTGTACTACTCAAAATGACTTAGTTGCTCAGAGTTCTTAAAACGATATTGCTGTTACTATATATGACATTCTCTTGGTTCTGGTCATTTCAATCTTCATTATTTTTGTGATTGCATTGTTCATTTTGTTTTCTTCTTTCTGCTTACCTCACTCTGCAACAGACCATGTAAGTCTTTCAGTGCTTTTCTGTGTTAATCATATTTATTGTTTATATCACAGTAATATTTTATTATTTTTTTATTGTTTTTTCTTAATGAGCATTTATTTTCTCTACCTCCCACTTCACCCTTCCTCCTTGTGAAAACAACAATAACAACCTTTTTATAATCAACATGGCAAAAACAAACTCGACTCTGAGATTCTCTAAATCAAAGGCCCGCTGCAGCATGAGCCCAACAACACTCCTGAGTGCAGCTAAGTTAGATTAAAATGTAATTGAGAAATATGTAGAAAACTAAATAAAAATAGAATAGAACATAAATAATGTTAATATGGGGTTTTCTAAGTCAATACGCTTCAGAGATCCTTATGTATGGTCTAGTGGTTCCCAGTTCTATTTTAAGTTTGACACTAGTGCTCTAAGTGACTTGGTCAAGGTCATGGTGCAAATTAGGGACAGAGTTGGAACTTGACCTGGCTCACAATTAACTCTCCTAGATCTGTTATCTTCCCTTCGGCACAAATCTATTTATTCTCACTAATTGACCTTTTAACATGAGAGATCAACTATATTAGAAAGTGGAAGCTTCTGTTAGATTTAGTTATGATATCATGGAAAAAGCAATAGATTTGAAAACAGAAGACCTTAGTTGTAGCCCTTGCCACCGACACTCAGTGAATGTCTAGCTTCATGAAAATCATTTCATCTCTGAATTTCATTTTTTTAATCTATATTGTGAGGAAATTGTTCAAGATGCTTTGTAGAATCCCTCCCAGTGCTCAAACCCTGTGATTCCACAACTTTATTTACTCACTATATTTTTGACACAGAGGGCTCTATTGACAGGGTGATAGTATCTAATAGGCAAAAGGCAGGTTGGCTTTTTAAGAGAGTTGCCAAGCATAGTAGTTCTGTCTTGTGTGTTTGAGGTTTAAAATTTAACATAGGTTTCTTATGAGATATGGATATTTGAATCTGATGGTTGTGGAAATTCAGTATCTAATCCTTGATCCAACTTGTTTGGGTAGCTTTCTTGGAGGAGGTGGAATTTGAAAGAAGTTTTGGATGTGGGTGGAAATACTAAATAAAATCCTTCACTTAGGTGTTCTGAGGCTAAATTGATTTGATTAAAAGCAAAAATTGGGCATTAGAAGGCTCTTTTATCCATCTATACAGGAAAAATCAAGTCCCTCTCTCCCTCCCTCCCTCCGTCCTTCCTTCCTTCTTTCCTTCCTCTCTTCCTTCCTTCCTCATTTTATGACGTATTACAGGACCGACACTGAAGTGATCCTTTCTTTTATTCATAGTGCCCTGTACTGTTTCTGAAAACGTTGTATGTATTTTAATTTACCTCAGTAAATTAAAAAAAAAATTTGACTTGCTCTCCAAGTCTTGATTATTTTTATTGCGCTTTTAGCTGAGTTTTCCTAAGCCCATAATCAACAAAACATAAATATTATTTAAGTGTTTTTCATGTTATTTGGCCAAAAATAATAACTATTTAGAGATAGTTTATTTTCTGTCTTATGGCCCAAGTTCTATGCTTCAGCGATTGAAGTATGAATCAAATATTTGATTTGGTTGGAGGATTAGTTTCTAAAGTAGATTGTCAAAATTCAAATGAAAGACTGCTTTTGATACATCTCTCTTTCATTTTTAGGGAAGCAAACAAGCAACAGCATAATACATCCATTGAACAGTACTAAATGATCACTGTGTCAATATTCTGAAGACCTGGGTTCAAGTCCTAATTCTAGCATTTCCTAGTAAAACAACTCTAGGCAAGTCATCTAACTTTTTCTGAAACCCATTTCTTTTTCCACAAAAAGGAGGAAAGAAATTTGGAAACCTTAAGGTACTAGATGAATGTGGGCCACCACCACCACCACCATCATCATCATCATCATTTCATCTTTAGTTACAAAAATAAAAAACTTTAAATAAAGTTTTATGTGAATTTCACTGTAATGTTCATAAAGATATTAGTTAAATGTATTTCTTTTTTCTGGAAACGTTGATTATATAAATTTTGATGAGATTATGGACACATAAATTTCTGAATAAATTGAAGGTTAATTCTGAATGACAACATCATGCTAGTCCAACTAGGCAACTTGACACTATAGTTTTCAAATACTTATTGATGGATTTGAGAAGCTTTTTTTCCTGTAGCAACTCAGAGAATTAGACCCCTAGAGAAAGTTTTTATTTATTCAGTATTTATATCACATCTAGTAATTGCAATTGTCAGTATAGTAGATATTTATTGAATTCATCATTCTCTATGTTATGGCCAAGTATTATCTGGTGGATTATTAAAAGAATTAAGAAAAGGTCTTCAGCACATTGGACTGATCTGTTTTGGAGGATTTAGAAAGGTAAGGATAAGAATTATAAAGATGAGAAGGTACATCAGTGAAGGAAGGACCAACACTGATGGAGTCATCAAAGTATCTGGTGGCAGAAAATAAAGGATAAAATTGTTGTTTGTCCTTCATTTTGAAGAGGGTTCATGACATCATGGGTGGTTGTCTTGACCTAAGAATGAATTGGATATAATTGAGGTAGAGTTGCACAGAGTTGTCCTCTTTGCTTTCTCTTCCAGAGTCATCAAAGTCCTGCAGCAAGACAAAAATTAGGGTGACTATCAGTGGCCCAAGGATGAAGTGGATGACCTTGGCATCTTTGATATCTGACCAAGCTCAAAGTGTTCCACAGTACCTGCTTCAGCCTCCTTTATGGACATTGGAGCAAATTGTTCTGATATGCCCATTTTGCTAAAGAAAGTCTTCACATACTTGGGATCTGAGGGCTGTTGGTTACCCTCAGCCTAGTTTAGCTGGTCTGCCAAGATGTTTTACTGATGTGGCTACTGTGTATGCTACAGCTTCTTGGATCCAAAGGAGGAAGGTGGACACCAAAGGTGATTGAACAGCCCTGGAAAAAACGTTCAGGAGGCCCCAATACCAGAGCTGTTAGTCCTCCCTGAATACTCCATATACTCTACAAAAAGATCAGATATAAATCAACTGTCTTGTATTTGTTTTTTATATGATCTATATGTTTGTATATGCATATGCTGCCTCCTCTCATAGATTGTAAGCTCCTTGAGGTCACGGACTGTCCATTTTTGTTTTTGTATCCTCAAAATCTAGCACAGTGTCTGGAACATAGTAAGTGGCTAATAAATACTCATTGAACCAAGCAGTTACTCATCTAGCATATATTAAGCACCTACTCTGTGCTAAATGCTGGAGATTCAAAGCAAGGAAAAAACCCCAAACAATCCTTGTTCTCCAGAAGTTTACTCTTACTGCTAAAAAATTGATGGATTCCTTTGGTATCATAGCCATCAACTGAAGCAGAAATTAAACATTATGAGGCTCAACTTCTCCCACAGAACTGCAGAGTGTGAGAGCTGGAGGGCTCCTTAGGGGTAATTTAATTAAATTGTTACATTTTACATATAAGGAAACTGTGTACTAGAAACTCATTGAATGATATTTTCCCCCTTACTTCCTCTTAGACCACATCTAAAATATTGTGTTAATTTCTGGTGGCTGCATTTTAGAAAGTGCATTGGAAACTGAAGAAGATACAAAGAAAGACCACAAGAATGGTGAGGCCCATCTACTTCATCTCATATGGAGACTGGTTAAAGGAACTCAACATTGGAGGTATTTTGTCTAAAGAAGAGAAAACTTGGGGGTGGATTGGTGGAAATAATAGCTATCTTCAACTATAGAGGGCTTTACCTTGAAGGAGAATGAAGCTTACTTTGTTTGGTCCCAGAAGACAGAAGTAGGAGCAATGGATGGAAATTGTAAAGATGAAAATTTGGGCTTGATATCAGGAAGAACTTCCTTATAATTATAGTTCTTCAAGAATGGAATGAGATACCTTGGGATATAATGGGTTTGCTTTCAAGCCGAGGTCTTCAAACCAAGGCCAAATGGCCACATAATAAATATGGTGCAGGAGGGATTCTTAATTAGTAACGTTTTGTACTAAATGGACACTGAGTAGGAAGCTCTGTGACTCTACAAATAAACATTTGATGAGAAAGTACACATTTTTGTCTTTATTGGAGACCTTCCATGATAACAATGAGGAAGCTATCTTCTTTTTGCTTGACATGTAATCTATGACAAGCCTTTCTTCTGTAGGACTCACTAAAATTGGGCATGAAATCTAGAATCCTGCATCATTTTCATACTCATTAAATTTGCCCATCAATTAGATAGTTGCAATTGTGTAGTGGAGAATTTTCACTGGGGATCAGAGCAGGGAAATTTCCTCACAAAAGCTGTGTGTGAGCCCCAAGCCACAGAAGTCATGATAAATTGAGCCAATATTATCAAAGTTTGTTTACATATGCATTTTAACATGAAGTTTGAAACATACTTTACCTCAAATTAAACCAATTAGCATATAATTACCACAATGACGATTTTTAGCTTTGTAACTACGTGAATAAAGAAACTTGACCCAACAGGCTTACCTGGTGTCTTTCCAGTTCTTTTAGGCAAGGCACTTCTCCAGAACTCATTACTGGTTTGCCTCTGGAACGTATTTCTATAGGAAAGCAGAAGGCCCTCACTGACTTGTGGGTTTCTTCAGCATCGTTATGGGGAGTGTGATGTCTGGGGCACATAGCACTTTTCAGCTTTCACTTGGTACTGCTCTTCAAATCCCCTTTCCCCAAGAACTTTCAGGTGCATCACCTTCTGGGCAAGGGGGTTCATAGTGGACTTTTTCCTAGCTAGAAGGATGACTGAAAGGTTTTAGGAGGCAGAGGCCTTGCTTGGCCCAGGAACTTTTGCTCTCTTTTGGGCAGATGCACCAGCAGTTAGCCAATGGCAAAGAAGGGTCTTATTAACCCAAACTGAATGTAATCATGAGCAGTTAGAGCCTTGTATGACTCATCGACCCACTTACGTTCTCTGCCCGCATAGAATTTGCTGTTTGCCTGAATGTGTTTTCCGTGTTGTGAGATATAGTGAGTTTGTCCCCTCTCTTTTCTTTCTCTCCTGTGTCATTGCTTCTAGACCAAGTGATAGCAGAATTTTCCCACATTAAACCTTGTTCCTTTGTCGTCTATACCTCTAGAAAGCGGTTTGTTTCCAAGTAAAGATAAACTGTTTTTGTTGCATTCTGAGCAAGTGTGGATCATATGAGGGAGGGTAAGTCAAAAGGAATCTGTGATGTTCGATAAACCCAAAGATCCAAAATTTTGGGACAAGAACTTACTATTTGATGAAAACTGCTAGGAAAACTGGAAAACAATATGGCAGAAACTAAACAACAAAGGTAAATTTCAGTATGACCACTTTCAGAATTATCTCAATTTCAAATTATTTGAGTTTAAATTAGGATTAAAAGGTCATATCTCTAGAACTGGGACTTCAGAGATAATCTAGTTTGTTATTTATTCTTGTTTTATAGGTGTGGAAACTAAATTTCATCATGGGTGGCAGCTAGATGGCACAATGGATAGGCACTGAAGGTAAGGTCAGTAAGACTCATCTTCCTGTGTTAAAATCTGGTCTCAGATACTTCCTAGATATGTGACCCTGGGCAAGTCACTTAACCCTGTTTGCCTCAGTTTCCTCATCTGTAAAATGAGTTAGAGAAGGAAATGATAAACCACTCCAATATTTTTACCAAGAAAACCCCAAAAGGGGTCACGAAGAGTCAGACATGACTGAAACTACTGAACAGCAACAAAAAGATTTATCAGGGAAGTAATTTGCCTGAGATCATTTAGGTAGTAGTTTTCAGAGATGGGATTAATGGGATTTGAAATCAAGGCTTCTGATTCCAAAATCATCATTTTTCTATTGTATCACATACTGCTTTGTATTTTTATAATTTATTTTTTATCCAGATATAATAACCAAACTCCCATATTTAGAGCTTTGGTTCTAGAGTAAGAAAACTTGGGTTCAGATCAAAATTACTTGTTCAGTTCATTTAAACTCCTTGGACCTTAGTTTCCTCATCTTTAAAATGGAGAGGCTTGGCTAGGTGGCCTCCAAGTTTCCTTCAAGCCCTAGAGGTAGAATTCTACTTTGCTACCATGGGGGTGCAGTTCAGGAGCTCTGCAGACTTTTACCTTGCAGTACTTCTTGGACAGCTAGATGAGCTTCAGATAATAAAAGAAGGAATAAAGGAAAATTGTAAGTGGCCAATAGATATATTTTAAACAAATTAGCTACATGCAATTAGCTATGTATAACTAACAATGTGCTAGTTACAATATACAGTTTCTTTAGCGGCTCATTCATATTAAAACATGATCATTTGTTACCTTTAAGTTTTAGCTAATTGTTAACTAGGTACTAAATTCAATTGTTTTTAGATGCTGGAGGAGTAAATGTGTTAAATTTTTATTACTTCTAAATTTCTGTGGCCTGGAGTAAAACCTTGATCCCCCTGTCTTAGTAGCAACTTTTTCCACTTGTCCCAATTCTATCCCTGCCCCTCTCCATTCTAACCTTTCCTCTCATGGAAAGACTAATATAACATTCCACTTGCCTCCTCAGAACTCTTCGGTGATACTGTATTGCCAATGAAAATTTAAACATTTTAGCCTTGAATTCAAGGTCCTCCAAAATCTTGTTCCACCTTATTGTTTTAGTCCTATCTCATTGTTTTTCTCTTCATGTGCTCAAGCTTCCACCCAAATTAGACCTCTTTCTACTCTGTTAAATTCTCTGCTTCATCTCGTTGCTTCCTCATACCTGAAACTCCACCCTACCCCCATTTCCACTTATTGAAATCACATACCTCCTTTAACGATGAGTTAAGATGCTCTGACCTCCATGATATCCTTAATCTACCAATCAATAATGGCCTTTCCGCTGGTACTCAGTAAATAACTTCAGACTTCATGGTTTTTCATGTCTTACTTTTTTAACTTACTTTATAACTACTTTTCTAAGTATCATATAAACGTATGTCACATAAACGTCACTAGGAGAGGTTTAATGTCTTTCTTATTCTTTATCTTACCCCAAACCCTAGCACAACCCTTTGTATGTAGTAGGTACATAAATGTTGCAGCTTTCTTGTCATATCTTTAACTGTGTAGTCATTGCCTCCTCTGTCTCAAAGATATCCTAATACTCTGGAGTAAAATTTGAATTATTCAGGAAGTGGTTGGGGAGGGTAGACCACTAAATCCAAAATGTAGAATATTAAGATAATTTAATTTAAAACTAAGGTTAACCAAGAGTTAATTCATGTCACATCCTGTTGTAAATTGATTTTCTTTCCCTCAAGATCTGTTGGGAAAAGTCAAAATTTGCAAACCATTTTATGTATATTACCTTTTTTTAAGCCTCACAATCACACTGTGAGGTAGGTGCTATTATTAGTACCCTGTCCCCCTTCCCCCATTTTACAGATGAGTCTCAGAGGGCTTAAGTGATTTGCCCAGGGTCACATAGCCAGTACATGTCAGAAATAGAATTCAAATCCAGGTCTCTTCTGATTTGTAGTTTTGCACTCTTTCCACAAACCACATACTGCCTCTTGTATTAAACCATAGTGATGCGAGGCACCATAATTTTCAAAAGCTTTCTGGGTAGAGATTTAACCTTCCATACTACTTCCATACTACTTCCATACATACTTCCATACTTCCATACTACAATAACTAAGTAAGAACAATAGAACCGCAATATTGTCTAACTCTTGTGTTTTATTAGTTGATAGAATTAATTTTTAATAAATTAATAAGTACAATAGTGCTTTGTTCCAAATAACCTTATCATTGGTGTTAGTTATTATGTTGAACATTTCACTTGAGTGTGATCAGAAACAGCTTTTGGGATTGCCAATTGATAAATTTCCAGACATCATAATTTTTTGCAGAGAGTTCTTTGGTAGAAGATATATATATATATATCTTCTTCAAAAACAAAAACAAAATATAAATATATATATATATATATATATATTTATATTTTGTTTTTGTTTTTACCCAGGGTGTGTGTGCATGTCCATGTGTGTGTGTGACTGAACCAGTGATTTCATCAATGTAGGGAGAGGGAGTTTCTTGTGAGGAAATTCCACTACCAATGGAAGATCTTTACCTTTTCTACAACTTAGAATCTTAAAGAGTCAACTTGGGCACTCACAGGTTTATGTGACTTTCCCAGAGTCACATGATCAGTATGGGTCAGAGACAGACAGGACCTGAACCCAAGTAGAAGACATGATACTTTCCACTGAAGAAATTGCTAGATATATATGTGGTTTTTCATTCAGAACCAGTGGATGATTACAGATGCCATTAACAAACTTGCCAAGACTCAATTATATTGAAGCATAATTATCAAAATTTTAAAAATTTTATGGATCTTGGGTTTAGAATTCCTACCTTCAACCAATTTTTTAATCTCACACTGTTCTATAATCCCCCCCCACACACCTTTTCTGTTATTCAAGACCCTAATATCTACCCTGGCTCTGCTTTTCTCTTTGCATAGTCATGACCCGATAGCTAAGAGCTCCAAAATGCACTGTTCCTCACCCTTGAATCATGGAGCAGATATCTGGGTTCCTTTAGAGATAATTCGAATTGCAAATAAACTGAACTATCTTCTCCTTTAGCACCTCAAAGAAACATTTTATCATTTAGATCAGGTTATCAGTGAACTTAAACCATAAAATTTAGATTTGATACAATGTCTCCCTAGAATTACTTCACTAATTTTGGTCAAGAGAAGATACAGGCTCCAATATGATTTTTATCCAACTACCTTTTTAATTGTTCTTCCATCATTTGCATCTTCACAGTCTTTATTCCTGGATCATCTCCATGTAACTTCTTTGCTTGCATGCCCATATATTACTGGCAATCTCCTCCACCATCAAATTTCTTGTATGTACTTTTGTATGTATGTGTTGTATCTACTTAGTAGATTTGAACTCCTTGAAAGCTGATCTGATTTCTCTTCATTTTCTTCTCCTAGCAGATGGCACAATGCCCAACACGTAATAGCTTCTTAAAACAAATTTACCAAATTGAATGTCTTAGAGATTGAATAATTTTAGAAATTTCTTTTGTGATTAAAACTGACAATTCATTCTATTTGCTGATTTGTTGGCTTTTCCCAGTTGACCTTTCTCATGTTCCCTAGGCAGATTTTGGGCTAAGATGCTAGAAATACTCTTTGGAATACATTTGGAACTTAATTTGGTTTGTCATGTACATGTTGGGATTTCCAGGAAAGGACAGAGTTTGGGGGTTTGCTTAACCTACTTTATAGACTACCTTACTTTATACAATAACAAAAAGCCCTTCACTTTCTCTATTAAGCCTTTTTAATGGAGTCCTTTTCTCTTCTTCAGCCAGATGTGAAATTTCTTTCCAAATTTTAAAAGTAAACTCTCTCTGGTTTGGACAAGTTCAGTACTTCTCTAACTGGCCCATGTGAATGAGGAAGAAATAGCAGTTCAGTTATGTCCGTGTATATCTTATTTCAGTTTTCCCCCCTTCAGCACATTTCCTTTGCAGACATGGTCAGACCCTCAGTTTAAAGGGCTGGGACTTAACTCAAGACCACATCCAAAAATTATAGGCTGAATGCTTCTGATCTCTAGGGAACTTCATGAACAGCTCTATTCTGTGGGCTAGAGAATTACCTTAAAGCCTATGAATGTTTGGTGAATGCAATCACTTTTGAAGAAACCAGGGACCCACAAAGAGCAGTCATAGTCAGGAAATATTACTTAAAAGACTGTGATAGAGAATTCATTCTTGTGGCCTGAAGCTTTCAAGTTCTCTAATTCAAGATACTATTACTTTGAAAAGTAGTGGTTTTTCTTTAGTAAAATGTTCAAACAGAGGCTGAGTGATTATATTAAAGAAGAGATAACTACAAGGGGGTGGTCACTTGAGGTGGATGATTTCCAAGGTTCTTTCCTACTCTATGAATCTATGATTTTAGAATTTGAGAATTTAGCCATTTTTTTTAGAAGGAAGGAGGGGATTGGCAAGGAAGGCTGGTGGCTAGTAAGAGTTTACTATTTCCATGAGAGAAGAAACTGAGAGACACCTACCATCTAGCCTCAGATTCAGCTCAGAATATCTGTGACAGAAACAAAAAGACTTTTGATGACACAGTATGGTGTCAAGACCTTCAAAAAGGAGACAGAATTTCATTAATAACCCTTGTCGTTCAGGGGACTAACAAATTGGCTGACTGAGGGAATGCAAACCCATACCAAGTTATTGAGAGACTGGGCAACTTCACAAAATAGCA
Source organism: Petaurus breviceps papuanus (assembly GCF_028583685.1). NCBI lineage: Eukaryota > Metazoa > Chordata > Mammalia > Diprotodontia > Petauridae > Petaurus > Petaurus breviceps. The sequence continues at coordinate 10,691,874 of NW_027187327.1, forward strand.
GGACCCCTCCACCACAGCCACCTGCTCATAGAAGAGGTAGCTGAGCCCAGGTGGAGAGAACTGATGGACATTCACCTAGGCAAAAGCTGAGGAAAAGAGACTGCTCACCATCTGGGCAAAAAACTTTCTGATCCACAGATTGGCATTGAAAGTGGTGCACCCAGTGAAGGACTCTATGGATATTATTACAGGCAGATACATTGAATCCAGAGGTAACTCCTTTCCTGTCCAAAACTGTTATAGATATAAGTAGGGTCTAGATTCAATCCCACAGAGCAGTGACATGCTAATAGTCAACTTGACATGGCTGCCAGCCCAAGTGTAGACAAGTAAAGGTATAATGATTCTGATGGTCAGTCCATTTCAAAGACTAACTCCTGGTGTAGGAGCAGAGGGATCAGTCAATGACAGGAGAACTAGGCTTGTTAGACCCGCTACTAGGCTAAGTTACGATGCTATGAGTAAACCTGAAGATATGATTATGCACATTTTATATATATATATACATACATATATATATATATAAATGTATATATATGTGTAATGGGAATGCAAATTTGGAAGATCTTCCCTGCCCCTAGGCTAAAGTGCACCTGAAGCCTGGGGTGGGAGGCTTGTTTTTCAGTAGATACTTTTTGATTGGCCAGTGGGTCCAAAAGGTTGTTACATTCTCTGAGCCAGGAGAAGGCTATATAAGCCCTGATGTGTATCTTTGTTTTGGGGCTCACTTTGAGAAGTGTTCTGTGATTTGATGAAACTCTGGGCTAGCCATTGTCCAGAGCCCCCCGGCTTTGAAACCCAGATGTTGTTTGGTATGGATGTAATGGTTGCACAGTTTGGAAAGCTGTGTACTTGATCTGTTTCTGTCTTGATAATTGTCTGTATATTCTGAAGTTTGGGGTGCTGACCTTTTTCCCCTGAACAAGGTAAACGATATATGTCTGACTGATTAAAGTAAGCTTGTTAATCCATTTTGAGTTGCTTTCCTTTATCAAAGCAGATCCAAGAACCTGTGGTAGCAGCAAACCCTGAGGACGCCGGGGTGCTTGCTGCTACAATATGTATCTCTAGTATTGTCATATATATATATGAGACAATACCAGAGATTGCCCTTACATACCTTGCATGTAATTACATTTATTTGTTGTTGTACTTATGAATTACTGAATACTTAAGTATGTTTGTTTCTTATTTTGCTGTTATGTTCATTTGACTATCTTTTGCGTTATGTTCATGCTATTGCAATGTCTGGTAATTGTTTTGTGTATATCCTACTACTTATAGTTAAATTATATTTTATATGTAGGCCTATTGATGACATTATTATTGCAACTAGGTAGCTTTGCTTTGTTCATTAGACATGCTTTGCTACTTTTGATTGTTGTGTGCTATGGATATACATGTACTTTTGAAATGTGTATGTGTAGTTATGTATGTTTGTTTCATATGCATTCATCTTTTTTATTGTATTATGTTATGAAAATGCTTGTTTCATCCCCAAAGCCAAAAATAAAATAAAACAATTTTTTTTAAAAAGCACACTTATTTAAAAGCACTGATATTTGTGTTTATACTGTATAGTTACAAGTTTGAGACTTGCTGTCAGCTGATCTTTTCAAGGGACTGAAAAAAAGTTTTGACCCAGGGGACCAATGTAATCTGAATGCCAAAGCCCATTGGTATGGGACTCTCTTCTCATTGGTAGAGATCAATGCCCCACACCTTAGTGGGTGGTGAGGCAAAGTTGGTGAGAGTGAGAGAGAAGAGAGATACAAGTTCTTTTGGCTTCCAATTTTGAGAGAAAATTCATGATGCCAATCTCTTTCCAGGTCACTGAAGGGAAAGAGACTCTGGGAAGAAGCCAACATGTATACCTTTTTTTTTATATCCTTGTTCCCAGCTTGCTACTCTAGAGACATTGGGGAATTTTTCCCTTAGAGAAGATATGGGACTCTTTCTTGGTTGAACTGAGATATTTTGTTCCCAAAGGAGAGCTCCTTCAAACTATATTGTCTGTTGCATTTTTTTCTGTTATATATTTTCTTTTTTTAAAATACTTTTTGGTCTTTATTAATTTGTTTGTTTACTTTTTAGTTTACAAGATTCAATTCCACAATTCCTTGAGTTTCAAATTTTCTCCCACTCCCTCTCCTCTGCCACCCCCCCCCCATGGCAGCATATAATCAAGTATAGGATCTGCAAATACTTTCACATTAGACATTAGTCAGGTTATAAAGAAGGATTGTATCAGATGGAATGAATAATGGGAAAGAGGAGACAAAACCAAACAAGGAAAAGATGGAGAGCAGGTAGTTTGTTTCAATATGCATTTAAACTCTATTCTTTCTAGTTCTTTCTCTGAATGTAGACATTTCTCTCCATCTGTTATATGTTTTCTTATAAATATAATATGTCCTTTCTTTAATTTCTGTTTTATGCAGACTTGGATAAATGAATTTCTTTACAATTTGCTATATACATTCACTGTGAAACTGGTATTTGGTGGAAAGGGAGTCAAGCTTTGGATATAAAGCTTGGGATCCCTGCTTCCTTATTAATATTTAATTTGACCCCCAAAATTGCATCTTCTAGGCTAATAATATTTAAGAGAGCAGATAATTCTAATCAAGTAACCCCTTTGTCTGAGGAAAGCAGCATGGTCAATCTTTGATCTGAACCCTCTTCAGAATCTGATTCTCTTCCTGGCAGGAATTAAAGTATCCCTTGTTGAAGAGTAAAGGGGAGGAGAAGCTAGAACTATCTATTCTTGCTTCCCTGTGATCCATATTGAGAAAATCACAGTACTAGAGACATATTAGTTTTTGAACTTGATCCTCTAGGGATCTGGAGAATGAGTCACCAAAGAAGTGTTTTAGGAAGATTTACATGGTATTAAATGCTGAATGGGAGCTGAGTAAGGCTGTAGGCTATCATAATAGACCATCTATGAAGTGATAAAAACTTGAGGTCAGATACCAAGAAAGAGGAGAGACAGATGTTAGAGGGATTTTAAAGTTAGAATTGATGGGATATGATGATTGATTTGATAAAGAGGGAGGAAATGGATGAGGGAGAGAAGAGAGTCAAAGATAACTTAATGATTTTGAGCTTGGTTACTGGAAGAATGCTGGTATCAGTAACAGAAATTGGGAACCAAGGCAGGGGAGTAATTTTTGTGATTTACTTTTGGTAGGGGAGGGGAGAGAAAAATAGAGGAAGAAAGATGATCAATTAATCAATATTTTAAAAGGGCCTATTATGTTCAAGACTCTGTGCTGAGTGCTGGAGGTGCAAAGCAAAAAAATGAAAGAGTTTCTACTCTCAGAGAGATTCTATTAGAGAGACAACATGTACACATGTACAAGATATAAAGCCTATGAAATTTTGGTGGGGAGGAACTAGCTGCTGAGAGGATCATTAAAGGACTTGAAGGGGAGATCGTTCTTGAGTTTAGCTTTGAAGGAAGCTGGAGATTCCAAGAAGCAGAGGTGAGGCTAGAGGTCATTCTAGGAAGAGGGGACATCTTGTGCAAAGATGGAATATCTTGAGGGAGGAATAGAAAGTAGGCCAGTCTGGCCTCTAACCAGAAATTTTGAAGGGGAGTAAGCTATAACAAAGAAGGAAAAGTCGGTTGGAGCCAGCTTATAGATGAAAGAAGTTGTAGTAGGACTCAGAAACTTCAGCTCTGCAGCTAACAAGACCTATGGCAAGTCACTTTCTCTTTCTGTCACAGATTCCCCTTTTGTAAAATGAGGGGGTGGTATGGACTTGATGTTTTTCAAAGCTCTTTCTTTCTGCCTTTTAAAATCTGTTATGGGCTTGGATTTAGGTTGAGGTTGAGGTGATGGCAGGACATTCAAATTGAAACATAAAGCAAGCTGTTGAAAATGTGGAACAGGAGCTTGGAAGAGAGTTCAAGGCTAGCATTTAGAGCCTGGCATTTAAAGCCCTCCACAATCTGGTTCCAACCTACCTTTCCAGACTTATTTCATCTTACTCCCTTTCACATGCTCTACTATTCAGCCAAAATGGCCTATTTGCTGTTCAGCAAATGTAAATTGCCATCTCTCACCTTCCATACTTGGAATATCCTCACTTCCACCTTCTAGGGTCCCTTGCTTCTTTTATGGAAGAAGGCTTCCTTGAAGTGTTCTCAGTAAATCAGTATGTTTCTTCAATCTCTTATTAGTTGTAAGTTCCTTATCCCTCTTCAAATTATCTTTAGTTGACTGACTGTTCTGTTGCAAAATAGGTGGGCCCACATGTAGATATTTATATTCAGATGAGTTGTCTAAATGTACAGATATAGCTTATGGGTGGCATGGATCTCTCTCTCTCTCTCTCTCTCTCTCTCTCTCTCTCTCTCTCTCTCTCTCTCTCTCTCTCTCTC
>NW_027187327.1:10696273-10699764 GCF_028583685.1 Petaurus breviceps papuanus
CTCTCTCTCTCTCTCTCTCTCTCTCTCTCTCTCTCTCTCTCTCTCTCATCTGAAAACTGATCCACTTCTGCAAGGAGAAAAAAAGCAGCTAAGGTTCTTTCCTGTAGGCTACCTGGAAGTTTAAGGCAAGTAGGCCTCAAGAGTACCTTGAGTCTGAGATCTCTTTTCCTTCATCTCTGAGAGGGATATCAGGCTAGAATTATATCTATCTTCCTCCTACCTCCTTCCTCCCTGCCCTTATGTCCTACTCTCCCAGGTCTGTGGGCTAATGATACCATGTTTAAGAATTTAAGAGGAGAGATGCTTCTGTAGTCCTTCTAAAGGGGGGCAGTAATTCACAAAGAGTCAGACATGACTGAAGTGGCTGAACAACAGAACAACTCTTAGCTTAGCTGCTTCCCACCCAATGCTGATTATACAAAAGATTGTTATAGAATAGTGAGTGAACCAATTATCAAATGAAATAATATTTGTAAAATGTCTAACTACTTATGTGCCTGGAAAATCATCATGGGTGTTTAATAAATGCTTATTCTCTTCTTCCCCACCTCACTCCCCACCCCTTTTCCAAGCAAACAGCAAGAAGAAATTGAAGAAGTTATATAAATGAGAATATTGCAAAGAATACACAAAAGGGAATGAACTCTTCAGCTAGAAACAAGATCAAATCTCAGCTAAAACCAGGACAAAGGGTCTGATCTCACGCAAAGATATCCATTCCAGCAGCATCTAGGGAGGTAAGCTTGAAGTGAGACAGGTTTAGAAGCTAGCTTCCCCTACATGTCTGTAGCTTCTTTCTCTACATGATTCTCCTGAAGAGTATCTGGAACCATATGTGTCTCTCTCCCAAGATTATTTGGCAACAGCTCTATCCCTCATTTATGCAGATATACAGTGTCATGCTCAGTATTCTCTACACCAGGTATGGGCAACCTGCAGCCTCAAGGCCACACGTGGCCCTCAAGGTTCTTAAGTGTGGCCCTTTGACTGATTCCAAACCTTACGTAGGATTCTGTGAAGTCTGGATTCAGTCAAAGGTCTGCACTTGAGGACTTAGAGGGCCACATGTAGCCTCTGGGACACAGGTTCCCTACCTCTTCCCAGACTGGTAGCCAAAGCACCTCTCCTATTCTAGAAATTTAACCTTGAAAAAGATTAAAATCAGATGGCAGTGTGAGGGGTCAGCAGGATCAAGTGAAGGTTTTTTTGTTTTCTTCTCAGCATATGTAAGACTTCTTCAAGTTCAAAGGCAGAAGGGGAAGGGGTCGCTAGAGAGGGAATGACTAAAGATTATAAAGAGAGGGGATAATCAAGGGAGCCAGATCCTAAGATCAAGGATACAAGTGAAGGTACAAACTTACTACCACAGTCTCTTAAATATTTATTTTTTCCATCTCTTGTCATCTTTACCAATTTTCAGTGTGTGAGAGAAAACCTTGAGGTTGTTTTGATTTATATTTCTTGTGCTATTTGTAATTTGGAGCATTCTTAATGTAGTTTTCAGTAGTTCACAATTCTTTTAAGAACTGTTCCTATCTTTTTGGGAATGGTATATCTACATCTATATATTGTGTATATATACATATAACTATATTATATTTAGATATATATATATATATAATTATATATTATACCACATCACTTCACATCATATCACATCACGTCATATATCATGTTATATTATCACATCATATATCATATCATATCATGTTATATACATATATTTGTCAAGTCCCAAATGCTATTTCATTGTAACATCAATTTCTAATATCTACAATGAGATTTTCAGGTTGGAGAAATTTTGTTGACCTGTTTGATGAGTATAGGTAATTTTTTCTTTGTTTGACGCTACAAGGTTCTTTTCAATCACAGGGGCAAAAGATTTTCATGACAGTGGAGCTAGCAAATACTTCCTTCAGTTTCTAGTGCAGTGCTTTATTTATTTTTAATGAAGCTCACCTCTGACAAGGCAGTCTATCCAAAAAAAAATCTTATCACAACATACAAGAGCAGATGGTATAACTTTGCCTCACAACCTTTAGGGATTTTGCAAGAGGAAGTTTTCTAAGTAAAAGAAAACATGCTCTCAGCAGGCATTGCATAGGGAATACTGTTTCATTATAGTGTTTGGTATTTAGTTTCATCCCTCCATGGAGTCCCTTTCTTTGTGACTCTCTTGATAGTGGGGTTTTCATGGTCAGTTGTCAGTTGGAGGATAGGGTCTGGGGAAGAAACCATAGATTTTGTGGTTCTTCCTGGAATTTAAAAATAAATCCAGAATTTTCCCCTAGCGTTCATTTGCTATTTTCTTGAAAAGAACTGCCTAAAGATGACCAAAGAATTGTATCAGGTTCATGTTCAATCTTGTGATTTAACAACCTAAAACCCCATCTGAAATGTATTCTAAAGTACTATTTGACTAATCTGACTCCAGTCAAAGAACCTGGGTTCAAATCCTCTCTCTGATGCTCACTAATTGTAAGGTACTTACTACTACTATACTTTGGGGGTTTTGGTCTCCTCTAGATATAAGATATGCGGTGAAGCTTGGTCTCTGACACACTTTCTGTGAGATTTGGGAGTCTAGGCAAGTCACTCAACCTTTAAGTGCTGACCCTCCCCCCCCTCCCCCAGGTAACTCCCTAAGATTCTGAGCATAGAAAAATGGTAAGAGCACTGGATTTAGAGTCACAAGGCTGTGTTTCAAAGTTCAGTTTTGCTTTTTATTATTTGTCTGACCATGTCACACACACCCTTCTCCTCCTCCCCTCCTCCAACCACAATATACCTCAGTGACTCACTTCAGGATCCGATATAAAATTCTCTGGCATTCTAAATCTTTCAAGTCTAGCCTCTCCCTCCCTTTACATTCTTTTTCCACCTTTCTCTCTAACATATACTCTTCAGTCCAGTGACTTGGACCTTCTTACTGTTCCACCTAGGAGTAGCTAAGTGGAGCAGTGGATAGAATGCTTCACAGACACTTAATAGCTACATGACCCTGGATGAGTCACTTCATTTCTGTTTGCCCTACTTTTCTCAACTGTAAAATGGAAATAAGTAATAGGACCTACCTCCCAGGTTTGTTGTGAGGATCAAATGAGACAATATTTGTAAAGCTCTTAGCACAGTGCTTGGCACATAGTAGGTTCTATATAAATATTAATTTCATTCCCCTCTCCTTTCCACTATGAACAAGGCTCTTCCTCCTCAACTCTGCCTCCTGGCTTCCTTGAAGTCTAAACTAAAATCCCACCTCCTTCAGGGCATCTTTCCCAACTACTTTCAATTGCAATGTCTTCCATCAGTTAATTATTCTCTATTTGTGTATGTTTGTATATCTTGAGTGTATATAATTGTTGTGAGCTCTTGAAAGCAAAGGCTATCTTGTGTTCTCTGTCTGTCTCACACACAGATACTCTCTCTGTGTCTCTGTCTCTTCTTTCTCTCTCTCTCTCTCTCTCTCTCTCTCTCTCTCTCTCTCTCTCTCT
>NW_027187327.1:10699774-10735299 GCF_028583685.1 Petaurus breviceps papuanus
TCTCTCTCTCTCTCTCTCTCTCTCTCTCTCTCTCTCTCTCTCTCTCTCTCTCTCTCTCTCTCCCTTTCCTGTCTCTGTCTCTCTCTGTCTCTGTCTCTCTCCCTCTCCTCTCTGTCTGTCTCTCCCTCCCTCTCCTGTCTCTGTCTCTCTGTCTCTCTCTCTGTATTTCTAGTGCTTAGCACAGTTCCTGGCACATAGTAGGTACTTAAGAAGTGTTTATTGATTGACTGACTAAGGGGATTAGATCAGATGACTTCTGAGGCTCTTTCCAACTCTGGATCTATGATCTTAAATGAGAGATGATGTTGATATAATTTCTTCAATATTCTAGTATAGAAGCCTATTCTGATGGCTGTGCAGCACCTTCTGTGCCAATGGCTAGTCCATAGGGTAGAGAGGGGAGAGTTTTCTAGATAGACATTACTTGTTTTTGCTACTCATAACAATAACTGAGCTTGTTTAGATACATAGTGGTCCCAGGATCTCTGTTATCCAAAACTAACAGCAGTATATAGAAGGAAGGAAAGTCAACTTACTTTATTTGGAACCACATTCTCCCCTGTGTTCATCCCTTTTTTGTCTGTCTCTACAGAAGCCAACATTGTGGTAAGATGGGCAAACAACAGAGCTTGGAAAAATATGCTTGACTTTTCCCTCCTCATTCCCTTCAAACAGTTTATCCTAAGCATCTTCAAGGTATATTACACTTATATTGTAGTTGATACATGGAAAAAAAAATCAACATTTTGTTTTGTGAGTCCAGATTGTGGGTTTGGCAGGATGTGTGTCTCTTCTCTTGGCATCTGTGAGCAATAGATGATAACTGATCCTCTTTTCCACATCCCTCCCATGCACATGTCGAGAAAAAGACTAAACAAAAATGCTCCTTTAAAAAAATCCTAAATGAAAACAAGTAAGAGAATGAGTGGGAGTAATGACAATGGATCAAGTTAGGTTAGTCTAACGGTCACCATTAAGGAGGGGACAGAACAATAAGTGAAGTTCATTCATTTTGTGGAAAGCCCTTTGAAATTTTGGTAGATATTTCAGTCTTTACCTGATCTTAATCCAATATTTGTTGATTCTCAAACTATGCTTCAGAGTGACAGGAGGGGAAGTGGGTAGTAGAAAAGGAAGTGATGTTATTACACCTCTTCTCTTCATGCTAATGTTTTCTCTCTATTGATTGTAATTTATCCTGCCTATATATTCTTTGTACATAGTTTTTTTCATGGTGTCTCTTACATAAGAATGTAAGCTCCTTGAGGGCAGGAACTATTTTTGCCTTTCTTTTTATTTCCAGTGCTTAACTATAAAGCCTAGAACATTGTAGGCATGCAATGATATATATTTACCAACTGACCTCCTTTTGAGAAGTGAATTATTTTCTGGGTGAACAAGATTAGTAAATATGAGACCATTAGGAAACAATACAAGACAATAAATAATCAAGGTTAAATTTTGTAGCACATGTGATATTGTTCCAGAGGAATTAATAGAAAGGGAAAGGGAATTAGCAAAGATTGAATTAATTGGTGCAGGCCTCAAGGAATAAATAGGCAAAGGAAAATGGGAGAGGCATTTCTAGGAGAAATGCTTTCTAGGAGAGGCATACAATGAGGATATATGTAAATAAATACAGAGGTTAAATGAACTTTTTTGTATGTTGTACAGGTAATTATTTTTCAGGTTTGGGCTGGACCATATATATGGTATCCCAAAAATCTTAGCATCGTTTTAAGTAATTAAAAACATTTTGGGGGAATCTTATATATGAATTTACATTAAATGGGCATATATTAACATATATATTTGTATGTATGTATCTATTATGTTAGATACATGAGATCTGGGTGGAAATCTTTCCTCTGAGACATACTGGCCATGTGATTTTTGGGAAGTCACTTAACCTCTCAGTGTCTCAAATAGCTCTTTGTGACTATAGATTATAGAATAATTGCTGCTTTTAATTGGTAGATAAAATTTTCTTACTGAGAGTTTTCTTTAATAATGAAAAAATATATACATATGTATTCATATGGGGTGTGGGTGTGACAGTATGTAGTTGGAGCTATAACTATAAACTTTATGAAACCTTGAACTCAATTAGGTAGGAGGAAGCATAGAATGGTAGAAAGGGTATTAACTCTGGAGTCACAGGATTTGGGTGCAAATAATCCCTCTGACATCATCCATGTAACCTTAGCAAGTAAATTAACTTCTTTGTAGCTCAGTGTTTTTTTGTTTTTGTTTGTTTTTGCTTTTTGGATGGCAATTGGGGTTAAGTGACTTGCCCAAGGTCACATGGCTAGTTTTTGTGCTAAGTGTCTGAGGCTGGATTTGAACTCAGGTCCTCCTGACTCCAGGGCTGGTGCTCTATTCACTGCGCCACCTACCCGCCCCATAGCTCAGTTTTCTTATCTTTCAAAGGAAGGCATTAGCCTAGATGGTGACTGAAATCCTTTGCAGATTTCTAACTATGATCCTAAAAGTTGAATGGGGACTGGGGTGGTGTCTAAAGTACATACCTGAGGTATTTAGATAGACTGGAAACAGTAGTCACAGGAGATGGAGAAGTTGAGGGATTGAGAGACTGCTGTGTTAAAGGGGAAAAAAGTAGAGCAGAGAATAAGACTGTGAGTCAAGTCCTGTAATTATGGGGAAAGTGATCTGGAGGTTCAGAGATGACAGTAAAAAAGATCTGGATTTGATGAAGTGATCTTTAAAGGAGGCGTGGTCCTGTGAATCAGGGGATGTGAGAGAGGGAAGAGCTAGTACTAGAGAGAGTGCCGAGAGAATTGTCTTCAGTAAAAAGCTAGGTTTCAGTGGGTACCAGAAGACAGAAAGAATATTAGATAAAGATACAGAATTAAGGGAAATTAAATTGAAAGGAAGGCAAGGCAAGGTAGAGCATAGTCATAAACATTATTAAATGTTTACTATTTATCAGACAGCGGGGATACAAATACAAGCAAAAAGAATGATAATTCCTACTCTCAAGGAGCTTACAATCTAATAAGGGAAGATAAGACATGAAAGGGATCTGAAAAGTGGGGAAAAGGATGCAGTCATATGGGAGCATGGTGTTGAAGTCAGGAAAGTCAGAAGCAAAACCAGAAAGGGGATGAAGGATGGCTGACCTGAACTCCTCCTTAAAATGGAGGCCTGGAAAGAACTCACCAATTGGGGAAGTTGGCATAGATTCCAGGGTGAGATGGTCACAGGGACAATGAACTCTTCCAGGGTGAGGAGATCAGGTACTCAGGCAGCTCAGGAATAGAGTCAAAGACTTGAAAAGTTAGAAGCAAAACCTAGAGGAGGTAGGGAAGGAGGTGCTAGGACTGCTCACTATTGGAGAAGGGCACACATATCTTCTGCTTCTCTCCTAGTAGATCCAAGATAAAGCTCAGGCCCTCAGACCAAGGTGTTTCATCAGAAGCAATTCACCCTCAGGTCAAAAGGGAGGAGAAATAAGGAAATTAGATTGGTAAGGGATTCCAGAAGTGGCAGCTCAGGGGGTACATAAGGGATCAGACCTTTTGGTTGGGTTGCACTTTGCAGGGGAGAAAAAGGAATGCCTTCTGGAAGAAAGAAACAAGTCTCTTAGAATATACACAGTTGAGGCAAAACCCCTGCCCTCCTGTGGTCCTTCTTACTTTTGTAGAGAGCTGTACTTGGAGTTAGGAAGATTCTACCTCTGATGCTAGTGCTGTGACCCTGGACAAATTACTTCACCTTTATGTGCTTCACAGGGTTCATATACTGAGTTATCAAGAGTTTTGATCTATTTAGGCCAAGAAAGTTTCCTTAACAGGAGTTCTTTACATTGATAAAATCATAGATACTTGGTCTATCTTATCTGTAAATCTTCCAGTTTTCTTCTACTTAGCCAGGAGAACTTTACTGAAGGAAAAGTGACAAAGTTCAGTAGTGGTTTTAATTTCTAAATGCTCCCATCAAGATAAAAACAAGTGCTGTATGAATAGAGAGTATAGGAAGGAGTAGAAAGAATGAAGAAGATTAATTGAGACCATGAAAGGGGAAATAAGAAAGTGACATTAAACAGTAAAAGACAACAAATAATTTGGCCAGAACACTCTCATCTGTATAAACACAGCTGCCACACAACAGTGGACCTCAAAGCAAATCTACCTCACAAGTTGAAGAAATGTGATGTGTAACTCCTATATAAGTGAAACTTATGATCCTAGATTAAAGCTTGTAGTGAAATCTCTGCCTTAAAGATAATCTCCTTCACCTTTTTGATTGTGAAAGTAGATTTCATATCTATACTTATTGTGGTACTTTGTAGACAATGAGAGAAATGATATGTTATTTTCAGAGTAGGGCTCAATGTGGAGGTATGGATAGAATAAAGTGGATACACAGACACACAGACACAGACACACACACACACACACAGAGTACTCCAGTATTCCAACCATTGGAAAGGAAAGGAAAAGCAGATGATCCAAAAAGGCATATAGCTTTGTAAGGCATCCAGACACTAAGATGCTAGGACGCATAGACACATACACACACACACGTGCACACAGACACCCTCCCTATACTTAGCAAGTATCTCAGCCTCTGCCAAACAATCAGATGTTGAATGTCTAAGTGTAGTTGACTTCAAAGGATTGACTGCTGTAGGAGGTGTTCTCTTTCCTAATTTAATAATTTGTCAGGTTCTGCTTTATGTTTTGCAATAGAAATTATTAATACTGTTCTGGGATCACATTTAGTTTTTATATCTTTTAGTAGGTGACCACTTTTAGGAGAAGATCCTTTTTTCAATTGTTGTACATTTAAAGGTAGACTTACTATTGTCTTTTTTGACCCTTTCTCTTCCAAGGTAAAGTTAAATTATTTTTCCAAGAGCCAAACTTGGGAGAAATTTATAATAATAATCATTTTGATCATGGGTTCAAATTGCCATTAGACTTAAGCTTTAAACTTAAACATTAAACTTAGAGTTTAGTACAATGTCTGGCACACAGCACCAGGCATTTCTATTGTTTTAATTGACACAAAATTTTAAAATAACTTGAAAAGTAACTTTTCATGATTTAGCTATAATTTGTTATAATTTCTTCCATATGTTCAAATGTATTTTAAATACAAATAATTACAGGTTGATGTATTTTTTTGAAATAAAAAAATTCATTCTATTAAATCTAATATATGCAAATATATTGTATCAATCAATACAGCTTGGTCCTTTGAGGTATCTTGTCTGTCTGTTTAAAATCTTGTTGACTGATGTATGACTGACTGATTTACTAACAACTAACATTTATATAGAACTTTAAGGCTTGTAAAATGCTGTACAGGATTGTTTTCTTTGATTTGATTCTCACAATCCTGTGAGGTAGATGCTGATATTATCCCCATTTTACAGATGAGAAAGTTACAAATGAGAAAAGTTAAATACCTTTTTGGCCCAGTGTGACCTTTAGGAGTCACCTAACTGAATAAAACTTTGTTTATAAAATTAAGATATCAGATCAAATGTTCTCTAAGGTTTTTTTCCTAACCCCGACATTCTGTGACCTTTTTTTTTATTTTAAAACTCTAATACATTGTGGAAGGATAATAAACATTTCCTATTTCCAGATAATTCTAAAATTGCTTTCATGAAGTATCTACTTAATCTGACCTTTAATGGAGCTTGAAATGAAATTATTAATGACTACTACTTATGGCTTTCTTCTCTCCTTACTAATTCTGTTGTTCATCCTTTGTTCTCCAAGGGGACCAATGACATCAGGAGAGTGAATCTGTGAGTAGTATTAGCTGCCCCACTGGGGACCCAACTGGCCAGTTTCAGGTGGGCAATGCTGCTATTTCCTTCCTCCACTTCCTCCTTCTCTTCCTCTTCACCCTCACCCTGCTCTCCACCTTCTCCCCTTGTCAATGTCTGAAATAATGCCCTTATATATGTGTGCTCTTTCCAAAGGAATATAAATTTTGATCTTATACTTAACAAGATATCTTGGGATTTGGGGGCTAGATTATTTTCTTCTGTATTTATTTATTCAATGAGTGTTTTTGTTTGTTAAAGTGCACTGGGAATCAAATGGAACTTCTTGACTATGCTGTAAAGCCATACACGAGCAGCTTTTCAGAGGACTGCTGCTGTGAACAGCTTTCAAGGTTCTGATTACATAGTATAACAAACACTATTTATTCAATAACAAATCGGAGCAAAAAATTTGCAGAAAATCAAGATACAGCATTCACAATGTTACAACTTATCACAGAAAAGCAAAATACAGCATTCATAATGACTTCTCGTTAAAATGGACACATAGTTTTCACCAAAGTGGTCAACAAAGTACATTCATTTAGTCAATCACAAAATCCTTAATTCAGTCACAAAGTATAAACGTCAAAGTTGCCCACCCCTAGGTCACAGTAAATCATAATCTTCTCAGTCAGTACACAGTATCCAAGTGAAGTCTTCTTTCAGCTTGACTCGAGGCTAGCTCTCAAGTTCCATGGTTCCTCTTCCATGGTCCCAGCTCCAACTGTCATCTGGGTTCAAAGGCAGGAAGCTCGCAGTCCCTTGTCCAGCTCCTTGTCCAGTTCCCATTCCATATTGAAGGTCACAGTGTCTAGGCCACCTCAAATCCTTCACAGTTCCTGTTTCTGGGAAGACAAAGCTTGACAGAGCCACGATAATGTTCATGCACATTGCTGGCACCATCATCAATTCACTATCTGCCTGTGAAATCAACTCAGATCCACCAACAAGGTCTGAGAACTCAACACAAATCATCAACATAGAAATCAACATAGATCCACAAACAAGGTCCAAGAGGTCAGCACAAATCATCAGTAAAGTCCCAGAACCTCCAAAAGCCTCCTCCAGAACTTCTGCAAACATACAACCAGAAAATCCTCTTCCAGGACTTCTAGTAAGGTTCCAAGGCTTCTGTACAAAGTATCACAAATAAACATCAACACAGACACAGCAGACAAACAGAGTGCTGGGATACAACAAGTTTTCTCCTTCTTGACCCTGCTACCACAAGAGTCCCCTTCTCAGTTCTACTGTCTCTGGGTTGGAAATTCTCCTTATCTGTAGTCATTAGCTCCTCCCCTTCCTGTTGCAGGAGTTCATGAGTTCTAGGGTTCATGGGTTCTAGGGTTCACGAGTTGTGGGATTCACACATTCTGTTTCTTAACAGACTTGATACAAGGCTCAAAAGAAACTTGAACTGAAACAAGGTGTGAATTACTTCTGTACTTACATTACATATGCCTTTAAACCCAAGTCACTCTGACTCTCACCAGTTGGCCAATAAAAGGTCCCAGTCCAAGCCCTACTTGCTTATTGTTTGGGTGGCTCAGAGTGAGTTTAAATAGCAATTATTTTTGGTCTGGACAGAAACTGAGAGTCTTCTCTTTCCCTAGGAATTCTTTTGTGAAGTCACACTAAGCCATCTTTTGCCTCAATTCTCACCTAGCCTTTAATCACTGATTGTATGGGAAAGACCTTAGTTTAAAAAGATCAGAGTCTTCCACTGTATCTGGAGCCATTGCAGGTCATCCTGACCTATGCCTCACCACTAGACTTTGATGACTCAGGAGGAGAGAGTGAAGTTGATGACTTTGCACAGCCCTGCCTCACTTAAATCCAATTCACTTTTAAGTCAAGACTTCACCCTCCTGGTGTCCTCGGTCCTCTTTGAGAACAAAGGACAAACAATAACAACTACCTCTGTCTACATAATGTCTTTATGACTCCCTCAGTGATTTTTAGTGATCAATTTTTATTTAATGAGCAACAAATTGACACAATGTTCAATGAAATGGACCACACTGAATAGGTGAATGAAAAATAAAACATTCAGGGGTGGCTCAGTGAATAGAGCACCTGCCCTGGAGTCAGGAAGGACCTGAGTTCAAATATGACCTCAGACACTTAACACTTACTAGCCATGTGACCTTGGGCAAGTCATTTAACCCCAATTGCCCTGCATTCCCCCCTCCAAAAATAAAATAAGTTGAGCATAAAAAAAGAAAGCATTCATTAAATTTACATGTTCTATGTACTGAGTTAAGTGGTAAGTATAGATCTAAAAAGAGGGATAGTTTTTGCCCTCAGGTTGCTTGTACTATGATAGAAGAAGTCAACACATATAGGCCATGGTAGCCCCTGAAGGGAGTTTCTGTCTTGGAAGTCACAGGCAAAGTGAATAGAACCATAGGACAATAAGTTGACACATCCTTTCCAGAAACAATGGTAGAGTCAATTTGGTACTATTTCCAGAACATGAGATAAAAAAATGAGAGAGGTACATGCAAGCAAGAAAAGGGCGAGTGAAGTATGCTCAGGGGCCTGGGGAAAGCTATATAGAATGCCGCAAAGGCTAATTGGGGAAAGCATGTCCCCAGGGAACTTCAAACTGAATAGCTTAGTTTCTACAGGGCATGGCACCTAGAGTCCAATTCAAAAGGTGCAACAGTAGTGGCCTTAGGGTGGTAATTGAGGTAGGTGGCTGCTGTGAAATATGGAAAGGGCAGTAG
Source organism: Petaurus breviceps papuanus (assembly GCF_028583685.1). Lineage (NCBI taxonomy): Eukaryota > Metazoa > Chordata > Mammalia > Diprotodontia > Petauridae > Petaurus > Petaurus breviceps. The sequence goes on from NW_027187327.1 coordinate 10,708,310, forward strand.
GGCTGGCTCTTATAGTGAACCTTCATCAATCAAGACATGAGATAGGTCTGGGTAAATGGAAGGATAGCTTATAAATTTCCCTCAGAGAGGCAAATAAAGAAGCGGGTGCTGTTGATTTCATTAGGGGGCCAATGACGACATAATTTCATTAGACTCTTTCATATCTCATCTAGTAGCATCAGTGATGAGTGTAAATAATGGATGTACCATGAAGATAAGTAAAGGTAAGCATCTATATTTGTTACAGAGGATAGTAAAAAAAAATGTTAAAGAACTTTATAAGATCATCCAACATACTAAATTAGACTGGAGCATTTAGTGACTTTATTGAAAAAGTGATGGAAGGTGTAGTAACAACCACACTGGCATACCCAGGATGGCTGCTAGCACAAATTCTCAGATCTGCTTTACTAGGAAAATAGCTGTTTAAAGGGTCAACAATTTTTAAAATCACATTCACTAGTTCAGGGGAAGAGTCAGGACCATGAACTTCAGAGAAAATACAAACAGAAAATACAAACAAAGAAAACAACAGATAGGGTGCTGACTGCCTGAATCAAAGTGGTATCGTTATACATTTTACATACATTCCTGGATCACAAGAGCCTTTAGATCTGAGCAGTAGGGAGCTCTGAACATATGGCACTCAGAATCTTGACCAGGGAATCACAAGATACTTCTTATAAGCGAGCCCCCAAAGCAAAATACCAACTCAGAGTACATATACACTTCTCAGAGTCAGAAGGCATCACAACTCCTGGTGACTCAGTGCCTAATTAGAAATTAACAAAAGGTGTTGAAAGCCTTCCTACAAGCAAGCCTCTTGTAAGCAAGCTTCCCTTAATGGGCTCCAAGTGAGGCCTATTAATGGGCAGGGAAGATCTTAAATCCCATTAACATAACAGAAGGTCAGCACAAAATAACGGAAAAACACAGTTTGAGATCAATAAATAAAAGAGACCAGTCTTATAGACTACTTGGAAGCCTCATATTTGTATATCATGAATGCATTTTTCAAGAAGAGGGTGGGAATTTCTTGAATGTGTTGAATGCTAAATGATATCAGAAAAAAATACATTTTATCTTAATGGGAAGACATGGCTGAGTATAGACTGAGCATTTATAACATTGACCAGTTAGGGAAAAAGCCATAACTAAAAAGCTGATTTTAAAAATAGTAAATGTGAAATAAGAAAGTAGATAAACGGGGTGCTAGGTGGCACAGTGAATAGAGCACTGGCCCTGGAGTCATGGAGGACCTGAGCTCAAATCTGGCCTCAGACACTTAACACAAAAACTAGCCCTGTGATCTTGGGCAAGTCACTTAACCCCAATTGCCGTCCAAAAAAAAGCAAGCAGCTAAAGACAAAATTGCATGTGACTACAGTTATGCTTTGGACTTCAAAAAATGGGAAATGGACAAAAGTAAAAACACTTACTTTGGCCGTTTCTTAAATGTTTAATTAATGATGATGATAACTTACATTTCTATGTTGTTTGAAGTTTACAAGGTTCTTTCCTCATAATAGTCCCGAGAAATTGGTAACTTGAAGCATTGTTACTCTTATTTTAAAGGTGAAGAAATAAATCTCACAAGTGATGCAGTTATTTATTCATGGTAGCATCGTAAGTAATAAGTGGCAGAATAGAGATTCGAATCTAGGTTCCTTAGCTCCAAGTTCAGCACAGCGTTTTCTACCCATATCAGATGATTCCAAATATCAATTTCAGCAAGGATATTGAAAGAAGCCAGAAGTCAGCTCAGTCAGAAAACACTTAATATCCTTGAAAAGAGGGAAGATATGATAGCCAAAGGCAACAGCAGTTGAGAATATCAAACTCATTTAAAAATATATTACAGAGGAAAAATGTATTACAGAGGAAAAATATATTACAGAGAATATATAAAAATATGTTAAAGAACACTGACCACCATCACCTCCTAAAGTAGCAAAAAACAGTTGAGGAGACAAGAAGCCTGTTGGGAATTTGGCTCAGTAACTAGCTGACCTATATCATCCCAAGAACATTCTAAGTTAAACTGAAAGTAAAGCACCAAACAAACATGCACTAGAGCAGATATGATAGAGTTTTTATAGAATCTGTTTTCATTGGTAATGACAGTGGAACCACCATATTTGGACTGCACATCCTCAGTACTCTCTGTACGATATGAAGAAATGGCAATAATACTTAAGAGGATGGAATTAGGAAAAATGACTGGATCAGAAAAAAAAAAACAGAGATAAAATTTGTGCTCAATATAATTAGCAAGGGACTAATTTTTGAGATATCTCAAAGATGGAAACATTTCTAAAGGGATGGAAAATACAAATCAATTTATTTCAGCAAGCACTTACTATTAAATACCTTCTACATTTTGGTCATGTGCTAGGTATTGAGGATAAAAAGAAAAAGAGAACAAAACAAGACTGTCTCTCAAGTAGCTCACTATTTCTTATGGGAGAAACCAATACATATTCAGAATATTAAATTAAACATTTATACAAAGTAATATTTTTATATTTGAATATTTGATTTTAAAACTTTCAATTACAGATTCATTCCCTTACCCCCCTGCCACCCACCCCCACTGGGGAGACAAGCAGTTCAGTATAAGTTGTACATGTGCGGCTAATGCACAACAATAACAAAGTAGATATATTGTAAAAGACTGACTATATTTCCCTCCCTCCTATCCCACCTCCCACTTGTTCTATTCTCTACTTTGATCCTGTCCCTTTTCAAAAGTGGGTGCTTCCAACTTCCCTCCCCCCCGCCTGCCCTCCTTTCCATCATCCCCCCTCACATCCCCTTCCCCCCCTACTCTCCTGGAGGGTGAGATCCCCTATTTAGTGTGTATTTCCCTCCCTCCTCAAGCCAGATTCAATAGGAATAAGGTTGACCCATTCCCTTTTGCCTTCCTATTCTTCCCCTCCATTGTAACCATTTTCCCTTGCCTCTTCTGTATGAGATAGTTTGCCCCAATCTGTCTCTCCCCATCTCCTCTCATTATATTCCTCTCACCTCTTAATTTCACCTTTTAAGTATCATCCCTTCCTGTTAAATTGGTCCTGTGCCCTCTATCTATGTATACCTGTAAACATATATACACACATTCACATATGTATTCATATGCCCGCATACCCTCATATAAAGACACACACACACACACACACACACACATATATATATATATATATATATATATATATATATATATTTCTAATCCCTTCAACTACTGAGAAAAGTTTCACAAGTTACAATTATTGTTTTTCCATGTAGGAATGTTAATAGTTCAACTTTGATAAGTTCCTTATGATTTCTTTTCCCTGTTTACTTTCTCATGCTTCTCTTGCTTCTTGTATCTGAATGTCAAATTTTCTATTCAACTCTGGTTTTTTCAGCAAGAATGCTTGAAAGTCCTGTATTCCACTGAATGACCATATTTTTCCCTGAAACATGATACTCAGTTTTGCTGGGTAGGTGACTCTTGGTTTTAATCCCAGCTCCCTTGACCTCCGGAATATCACATTCCAAGCCCTTCGATCCCTCAGTGCAGAAGCTGCCAGATACTGGGTTATCCTGATTGTGTTTCCACAATTTTCAAATTGTTTCTTCCTGGCTGCTTGTAATATTCTCTCCTTAATCTGGGAATTCCGGAACCTGGCTATAATATTCCTAGGAGTTTTCTTTTTGGGATCTTTTTCAGGAGGTGATTGGTTGATTTCAGGAGGTGATTCCTGGCTGCTTGTAATATTCTCTCCTTAATCTGGGAATTTCGGAACCTGGCTATAATATTCCTAGGAGTTTTCTTTTTGGGATCTTTTTCAGGAGGTGATCGGTGGATTCTTTCAACCTCTATTTTGCCCTGTGGTTCTAAAACATCAGGGCAGTTTTCTTTGAGAACTTCCTGGAGGATGATTTCTAGGTTCTTACTTTGGTCATGGCTTTCAGGTAGTCCAATAATTTTTAAATTATCTCTCCTGGATCTATTTTCCAGGTCAGTGGTTTTTCCCATGAGATATTTCACATTGCCTTCTATTCTTTCATTTGTTTGGATCTGTTTAACAACATCTTGATTTCTCATAAAGTCATTAGCTTCCATTTGCTCCAATCTAATTCTGAAGCAATGATTCTCCTCAGTGAGCTTTTGAGATTCTTTTTCCATCTGGCAAATTCGACTTTTTAAGGCATTCTTCTCCTCATTGCCTTTTTGAGCCTCCTTTGCCATTTGAGTCAGTCTGTTTTTTAAGGTATTATTTTCTTCAGTCAGGCTGTTGACTCTCATTTCATAATTTTCTTGCATCGTTCTCATTTCTCTTCCCAATTTTTCATCCACTTCTCTTATCTGCTTCTTAAGGTCCTCTATGGCCTGTAATCAGCTTGTATTTTCCTTTGAAGCTTTTGGTGCAGGAGTTCTGACTTCACTGTTTTCCTCCTGTTCCATGCCTTGCTCCTTCTTGTCCCCAAAATAAGAGTCTAATGTTGGAATCTTCTGTCTGCTTTGTTTCCTTTGCCTACTCATTTTGCCACTTAATTACTTGACTTTTGGGCTTTTTGCCACAGTAGGACTCTGCCACCAGACAGGGGAGCTTTTGTCCCAAATGCTGGGGTTTTCTCAGCTGCTGGAGGTATTAGATGGGTGCCCTCTCTGAGATCTCCACACGCTCTGGCAAGCTGGACACACACCCCAGGACCTCCACCCTAGACTGCAATCCAGATCCAAGCAGGTTAAAGCAAGAGCGATTACCTCTCAGAGTGGTGCTTGGTCCCCCTACACTCTGCAGGCCAGGAGCTGAAGCCGTCATGTGGTGCTGGCAGGCTGTGCTAGCGTCTCAGCAGTTTCTTGCCCCTTCAGTAAAAGCCACGCACTCCCACTTACTGGGTCCCAAAGTCCAGACAGCACTGGCCTCTCACCTTGTCCTTTGCATCTATGTATTGATCAATCTGGAAACGGCCACAGCTGCTGCTGATCTGGAGTCCCTCTGGCCAGTGGCTGGTTAGGCCTGCCCTGGGGCTAAAGCCTCAGCGTGGGGCTGGGCTCAGCTCCCAGGGCACTGTGCTGGATTCCTGCCGGCCTGTCCTCAGCGGGAGGTTAGCTTCTCTGTGTCATTTTGTGGGTTCTGCAGCTCCAAAGTTTGTTGAGTCCCCTTTTTACATGGATTGGGGAGGGTGGAAGCCGGAGCCGCGGGAAGGTCGTGCTTCTACTCTGCCATCTTGGCTCCGCCCCCTATTTCCTATACAAAGTAATTTTTGGAGTGGGGGCAATCAATTAGCAACTGGGGAACTTGAACTAGATAGGCTTCCTGTAAGATGTGGCCTGGAAGAAAACCAAGGATTCCAAGAGTTGGAGAGGAGAGAATGACTTCCAATTACTGGTGACAACAGACCTATAGAAAAGTATAGAGTCAGCAAATGGAATTTCGTGTTCTAGAGAACAGTAAGTAGGCCACTTTGTATAGAACATGGAGGACATGAAGGAAAATAATGTGTAAATAAGTATCTAAAGGTAGGTTGGAGCCAGATGTGAAGGGCTTTATAAAACAAACAGAGGTAAGACATCAACAATTTAGAAACCATCTTTTCTATATTTCTCCCAGAGATGGGAATTAGTATAGGACATTTGTGGGATTTAGCATTATTTTATTTATTTGTTTTTTAGTCAAACAACTTAGATTTTATTTCTGTTTTTCATCATTTAAGAGTGTCATTAAAACATAATATCTTTATGAGAATGGTTTATGTACAAATGAAGGATTTCCTTGCTGGAAATTTGATATATGAATAGGAATATTTTGCAGATGATTTCTATAACAGACAGTATCTTTATAGAAATATTGTTGATTGAGAGATGCAGAGATTACAAAATGATATTTATTTACTTATATAGTTTTAAAAAGCATTTGATTTAATAGATCAATATTTAGCCTTGGAGCCTTAAAGAAGGTTTTGAAATTATATGAATGTTTAAATTATATAAATACACATGTTGAAATTACATAAAACTTCATTTTGGGGCCCCTTGTCTTTATTGAGATGGGACTTATCTATTCTAGTAATTAAGGGCAGTAAATCATTATCATAGATTAAGAGGTGCAAAGGTTCCTGGGTGAATAATGACATGGTCCAAGTTGTGATTCTCAATACCAGGGTAAGGTGAGGCAAAAGAGTTATGAACTATAGAGAAATGTAGAAGCCTGAGCCAGATTGATGAAGCCAAGATGGGAACATTAGTACAAAGCTGGATAGAGAGCAATTTTCAAAGAAAGTAACAGAGTGAAATTGAAAAATTTTGTTGTTGTTAAGTCGTTTTTCAGTTGTGTCTGACTCTCTATTACCACATTTGGGGATTCTTGGCAGCGATACTGGAGTGGTTTTCCATTTCCTTCACCAGATGATTTTTTATATGAGGACTGAGACAAACAGGGTTAAGTAACTTTCCAGGGGTCACACAGTTAGTAAGTGTCTAAGGCCAGATTTGAACCCATGAAGACAAACCTTCCTGACTCCAGACCCAGCATTCTATCCACTGCACAGCCTAGCTGCCTTGGAAATGAAAATTACAGGTCACTAAATGTGACTTCAATTTCTAGAGCAAACATGTATTATTAAAGAAATGACTGATGACCATCTGGAGAGAAGTGACCCTGAAGCCAGTAATGCTTCAGTAAAGAGCAGAACATGTTATACTTACCTTATTTCCTTTTTTTTGGACAGGATTATTAAAGTGGCAGGTATTAAGCTGGGAAATGCTACAGATACAGTTTGGTTAGATTTTAGAAAGGTGTTTGATAAAGCATCTCATGCTATTCTTAGGAAAAAGTGAAAAAATATAGACTAGATGATTATGCAATTAGTTAGATCTACAATTGATAAAATGGATGAACTCAAATAGTGTATTCAAAATCATTTGTAACCAAAAGGTGTTGCTATAGAAGACAGAAGTCTGAAAAATACTTCCTCCCCTTTCTGAGAGTGGGAGGGCTCAAAAATACATCTATTTCTGTCCAACTAGACATAGTTTTGGGCAAAGACTCCCCTTTAAATCCTGCTCTCTCTTCTGACTTTCCCTCTTTCTTCTTTCAGGTAGATGAAGACAGACTTTAGGCATTCACAAATGTACAATAATTTGCTTATATCTAGAAGCAATAGTCTAGATTGAACTGTGGTCCACAGACCCTGAGAGGTCATAAGGTCAAAACTATTTTAATAATAATATTAAGGTGTTATTTGCCTATTAAAATACTTCTCCCTTTTCTAACTATGTATCAGTTTAAGTCTGGATTTTCTTCAAATACTTCAACCAAAGCAACATATCACAGCAGATTGAATGCAGAAACAAATATGAGAATCCAGCTGTCTTCCATTAAATCAGACATTAAAGAGACTTGCAAAAATATGTATAACAAAGCCTCCCTCCTCATTTAAGTTTTTTGTTTTGTTTTGTAAAATATTTTTCATAAAATATATTATATTTAGTTAACAGGTAATGGCTATATTGTTGTCATTATTGTTTAGTTGTTTTCAGTTGTGTATGATTCAATGTGACCCTTTTAGGGGTTTTATTGACAAAGATACTGAAGTGGTTTGCCATTTCCTTCTCCAGCTTGTTTTACAGATGAGCAACTGAGAGGAATACGGTTAAGTGACTTGCCCAGGGTCACACAGCTACCAAGTGTCTGAGACCATATTTGAACTCAGGAAGATGTCTTCCTGATTCCAGACCCAGAATTCTATCCACTGTGCCACCTGACTTCCCCCACTAGGCATATTAATGTACAACAAACATCAATACTTATATCCTCCACAAAAAATGTCCTTTGAGATCCTCAATAATTTTTAAGAATGTGAAGGGGTTCCAAGATGAAAAAGTGTGAAAACTATGCACCTAGAGCCTTTGCTGGATCTTCATTCAGATCATAGCTATTAACCGTGGGCGTCCCCCAAGGTTCTGATTTCCCTGGCCATCTTTTTCCATAGTATAATATAGTTAGTATGGTATAGTATGTTATATTATGGAACAATGTATTTTGTATGGGGTGGCATGGTATGACATGGTATGGTATGGCATGGCACAGTACAATATAGCACAGAATAGCATAGCATAGTATGGTAGACGTTTAATAGAATCTATAAAATTTTATTTGATGATTTCATCAGGTCCCATGAGTTCAATTACCATCTCTTTGCAGATGATTCACAGATCTAACGTGCACCATTTAGAAAATGAATTACATTTCCCAGTATGCTTAGCTAACATCAAACTACTCTGCTGAGATCTTTAACAATATCCCATGGGGATCAAATACCACAATACCGTACATTCTTTCTGAGTTACTAAACTGGCAGATCATGGGAATAATGATGATATATCTGCCTAGATTTTAGCAAAATGTTGGATAAAATGTCTCATGGTATTCTTTTGGATGGATTGACACATATGGACTAATACATTTGGATGGATACATAATTGATTAAACGACTGAACTCAAAGAGTAGTCATTAGTAGTTTGAAGTTGATTTGGAAAGAAGTGTGAAGTGGAGTGCACCAGGGACTTGTGCCTGGCCTTTCACTGTTTAACATTTTTTTATTACTTTTTAAAAAATTGTTTTTATGACTTGAATAAAGGCATAGATGGCATCTCATCTAACCTGCAGATGACACTGATTTGAGAGAGTTAGGTAACACACTAAATGACAAAATCAGGAACCAAAGATATTCTATTAGCCTGGAAGAAATCCAATAAAATGAATTTCAATAAGGATAAATTTGCTTCTTATAAGTGGCTTTAAATAGACAATTTCAAGATGGTGTGTGTATGGGGAGGGGAAGACTAATTAAACAGAAATTTAGGCAGAAAATTGGACAGAAATTTATCTGGAAATTTTTTATACCATAAGTTCAATGTTCCTATATTGTGACATGGCAAACAAAAAAGCTAACATAACTGAACTGGAATAGTCATGGCTTCCAAAAAAGAAGTAGGTAATAATCTCACTATGCTCTACCCTAGTCAAACAAATATACCCCCATTTAAAAAAATGGAGATAACACTTTTTCTACCTCATTATTTCACAGGTCATGAGGAGGAGGGGGATGTTTTGTAAACATCTAAATTTGAGTTATTATTACAACAAAATTCTAATCTGAAAAATTTGATCTGTTACTTTATAATCAGGTTCAAACAAAAATGGTTGCATAAGAAAGTCAGGAACAAAATTGAAAAGGAAGGAATTAAGAAAAGTGGAATGAAGGATATGAAAGAAAAATAGGACAAAGTAAATAAAACTGGAAATAGGGAGAGGAAGAACCAGGCACCCAGAAGAGAAAGAATAAAGGAAAGAAGGGGAAAAGAGAACTGAACCAGACATGCATTTTCAGATGTGACCATTTTGTTGTTTTATTTTTCTTAACTATGTATATTTACAATAATGGAATGATTGAATGGAGAGGGGAGGCTGAGAGGAAAAGTGGATTAATAAGTAGTAAGAGATAATGGGGCAAAGAAAAAAAGTTAGATTTTATTCACTGAAATAAATTAATTTATTTGTGAATCTCTACTAAACAAGTTTGTATGGTCACGTTGTTTACAATCAAATTTTCGTGATACCACTTAAAATTTTTAAAAAAGTGGAAAGACAAATTAGAAATAGAAAAGAGAAATAGTAAGTTTGTTAGATGAGAAGTTGATAGAATAAAATACAGTAAAGAGTAGTAAATCAAGTCACAATCATGGGAAAGACACCTCACAGTGGTGGTGGCTTTCCCTAATTATAAACCATTCCCATGGCTTTCCCTAAAATATTGCAAAAAAAATTTGAAGCGTAAGATTTTCTTTCTTTATGAATCTATAGCAATTCTTATAACTTCAGAGACCATTAAGGCCCTAAAAAATTTCCCAGGACTATGTCTTCAAATGATGGTTTGAATTCTAATGAACATGATTTTTTAAAATAGTATTTTACTTTTCAATCATATGTCAAGACAATTTTTAACATCAATTTTACAAAATTTTGGTTCCCAACTTTTCTCTCTCTCCCACTCCTGCCCCCTCCCCTCTTCCTAAAATGGCAAGCAATTTCAAATAGGTTGTACATGTACATTCATGTACAACATATTTTCATATTAGTTATATTGTGAAAGAAGAAACAGAGCAAAAGGAAAAGACCACAAACATAAAGAAAGTAAAAATAGCATGTTTTGATCTGTATTGATTCTTCCAGTTCTTTCTTTGGACATAAATAACATTTTCCATCATGAGTCCTTTGGAATTGTCTTCAATCATTATGTTGCTAAGTCATTCATAGTTGATCATCATAAAATTTTGCTGTCACTGTAAACAGTGTTCTCCTGGTTCTGGTCATTTAGCTTTGCATCAGTTTATGTAAGCCTTTCCAGATTTTTCTGAAATCTGCCTGCTCATATTTTCTAGTAGCACATTAGTATTCCACTACATTCATATACCACATCTTGATGAACATGATGTTTTAAAGAATTCTCTTGGGATTTTGTTTGTAAATTTATGTACAAATTTGGTACTTTTTGTTAGTGGATTTAATAGACTCTTATTAACCACTGAAGAATCCTAAGGAAAACTGTACAGTGGATGGCACTTTTTTCCACTCCTTTTCCTCCATATTTATCTTCCATATTAAGAGGAGATAAACTTTATAGTATTAGAAAACTTAGAGCCTTCTCTTTCCACTGCTTGATCTTAGGAAATTTGCCTAATTTTTCTGAATCTCAGTTTTTCCATTGGAAAAAGAGGGCAATAATTTTTGTCTTATCTCACAGAATTGTTGTGATGATTAAATATGATGAGGTATATGAACATGTTTTACACATTACTATTCCCCAGTCCTCTGCAGTACCAGCTGAACTATTAAAAGAGCCTCAGGGCACAAAGAAACTTGAGATCGTATTTGTCAAGACAGGGACAAGTCTACTGTATAGTAAGGTTAATGTGATGTTTGCCTCATATTTGACTGTTGCAATTTTGTGATCAGTTTTATTTAAAATTATTTCAAAATAAGACATTTTTGAACAGTTTCTATATTAGTGTTTTATAGACTTGTCATTCTCATCATTTCATCATTTGGATATAGCCTTTCTTAACAGAGCTGGAAAGAAAATTTTCTGTCTGTTTTTATGTTATTAAAAAAAATGTTCTGTTGGATTGGACTACCTTTAAAATTCCTTCTAACTCTAAGAGCCTATGTTAAAGGTCCTGAATCAAACTATCCCTTTTGCCAATAGAAAAAGCAGTCCTGAGTCCCCTGAGAAGGAAGGAACCATGACATTTCTAGAACCAAGACTAGAGTAGGGTAGTCAGGGATTTGCCCCAGGCACTGACATGGGAATGGATGGGGTGTCCTCATTTCCTCTTCCCATGGAGCACCAGCTGCATTGTTTTACTTGACTTGACCTATTCCCCATCAGGGTCCCATGACTCTCACACCATTCTCTTGCAGTTTTTTCTCACTATTGTAAACTTGCTCCCATTCTTATGAAGGTGGACTGCCCTAGACACAATGCATGTCTCTGGGTCTTGTGTGACACAAGATGCCTGAGATTATTGCAGGATCACAGGAAACTCATCCTTGTCACTCTTTTGTGCTTCTCATATGCATGTTCTTTTCATTCTTCCACTCAAACTCTACTTTCAATGAACTTCCCCTTCATCCCCTTCCTTTCACATCCATTTCATCCTGTGGTACACAGTGAAGCCTAGCTATCTTTTGAAGACTGAATATCTCTCTGGGCACCCTCTACAAAACTGTCTTCTCCTTCCCCAATTTATGACACACTGATCCAGGAGGAATTGATAGAATCATTGTTCTCCACTGCCACTTTCTTACCCTTCGTCTGTCATTATCACTGATCAAGCCCCTCTCTTTCTTGAAAGTTGATTCAAGGGGCAGCTAGGTGATGCAGTGGATGGAGCACTGGCCCTGGAATCAGAAGGGCCTGAGTTTAAATCTGGCCTCAGACACTTACTAGCTGTGTGACCTAGGGCAAGCCACTTAACCCCAATTGCCTCAAAGCAAACAAATGAACAAAATAAAGAAAGTTGATTCATGCCCATTTTGATCCTAGTTGCTCTCATGTATTTAACTTCCAGGTTACTTTCTCAACAATTTCAACACAGCCTAATACTTCAGACTTTATTTCCCATGACCACTGCCTTGAGTCTTGCTCAACCATTCATAGGGGCAGTCATACTTTTTATTTCTCTCCCACTTCTCACCTTCAATTAACTAGATTTGTCCCAGATACCAGAACTACTAGCTACAGTTCAGTTTTATCTTTTTAATAATAACTAATATTTAGATAGTACTTACTATGTGCTAAGTTTGTTATAATTTTTTTTCTCACTCATTCTATCCTCACAATAATCTTGGGAGGTATGTACTCTTATTATCCTTATTTTAACAGAGGAGGAAACTGAGGCAGAGAGAGGGCTAGTGACTTGCCCAAGTTCATGCAGGTAAGGCTGAATTTGAACTCTGGTCTTCCTGACTCCAGGCTCAGTGCTCTATCTATTATACCACCTAGCTATGTTTATCCTCATTCCCCCTCCCCCCCCTTTTTTTTTGAGGTCCTGAAACTTAGGTTTGCATCCCGATTTTGCATTAACTCCCTATGTCATTTTAGACCAACTATTTAATATTGTTTTACCTTTGTTTCCTTTTTTTTTTAATTTGGGAGTTTACCCAGATGACATATAAGGTTCCTTTTAATTTGAAGTATATGGAAATTAGTAAAGAAAGTATGTAGTAAAAAATCAATTAATATTTAATAGGATTATAGACTTAAAGCTGAAAAGGACTTTAGAGGACTTCTAATTCAACCGTCTCATTTTATAGAACAGTAAATTGAGACCCAGAAATGTTAAATGGCTTACCAAAGGCCACACAAGGCAGCAAGGTGGCTCAGTGGTTAGAGTGCCAGACTGGAGTCAGGAAGGCATGACTTCAAACCCAGCCTCAGATACTTACTAGCTCTCTGACTACAGGCAAGTCACTTAACCCTGTTTGCCTCAGTTTCCTCATCTATAAAATGTCCTGGAGAAGGAAATGGCAAACTACTATAGTGTCTTTGCCAAGAAAGCCTCAAATGGGGTCACAAAGTGTTGGACATGACTGAAAACTGAATAATGAAATATTACACAAGCAGGCAACATCAAAGGAAGGATTTGAACTTAGGTTCTCTGACTCCAGGGTTCTTCCTACTACAACAGAATGCCTTTCTCATGTCATTTAGAAAAAAAAATCCCTCTTTTTAATTGGTTGAGATATAGGACAGCAAGGAAAGGATAGATGAGAAAGCATTTGAGGAGTAACATCTTCCTGTGCTTGTCAGCAGCTATGAGCACACCAGCAGCTGGCAGGCCATTATGTTTACCAAGGAAAGGAACAGAAGGAGAGGATATTTGATTTCCACTGTTTTTTTAGGTCAGCATATTTAATCCAGAGTTGAAGTAGAATTTTTTTAACCTTTTTTTAAAAAGTATGGTTTGTTTCTGAAAGGACATGGCTGGACATTTTATGAGAGTGACTATGTTTCACTCAATTGAAAAAATCTGGTGAACACAAGAATCTTTGAGGTCTCTTTTGACCCCTCCCCCTAGCTTCCTTCTGCACCCCTTTTCCCATCAGCTTTTTCAACTTCCAGTGAAATATAGTGTCCATTTTCTGCAACACTGTGGTAAAGAAATGAGTGCTAACAACTGAGACTGAAAGATTTAATAAGGTTAGCTGACAACAAAAAAAGACCCTGTCGATTTATCCTAAGATGTACCAGATTCTCCAAGTAACATACTTTAGAGCAATTAGAGCCTGATTCAGGTGGTATTTTAGGGATGAATGCCAGGCACGTTTAATCACCCAAGATGTGCACTAATTTCTTTGGTATGTGATGCTTTGTCTTATTTCTCCACGTACTTGGAATTTATGCCAAATTAAGGAAAACAGTCTAGCGTCTTTACTAAACTAGATTTATAGCTGGAAGAGACCTTAAAAGTTGACTAGTTTTACCCTTTTATTTTACAGCTGTGGCCCAAGCATGTCAAATGATTTGCCCAAAGGAAAACAAAAGTGGAAGAACTGAGATTTAAACCTAGTTATTCTCTGACTCAAAATTCTATGTTCTGTCTACTGTGAAACCATAGACAAACTATCCAGACAGCAGAAATTATTTGTAATACATCCTAAAGTTATATTTTATAGGAGAGATCTGGTGCCTTAAAATATAAATAAGAAAGCCTATGATCAATGTAATAAATCATTTAAAACCCCAGATATCAGGGTGTAGTGACAAGAAAACTGGATTTGAGGTCCTGAAACTTAGGTTTGCATCCTAATTTTGCATTAACTCCCTATGTCATTTTAGACCAACTATTTAATATTGTTTTACCTTTGTTTCCTTTTTTTAATTTTACCCAGATGATATATAAGGTTCCTTTTAATTTTAAGTATATGGGCATTAGTAAAGCTTTTATGCACTTATAAACATCACACTATTCTATTTTTTTTGCTTACGAAATACTACACAGAGTACACAATCTCATTAATTTTGCTTCTCTAACTGTGGAGCAAGTAAAATCCTTCCCATTAAATATCTTTGTGAGAATTCCAGCATTCCACCATTTGGGCCACTAAAGTGTCAAAGTGCATAGAGGGCTGGATCTAGAGTTAGGAAGTTTGTTGTTCAGTTGTGTCCAACCCTGGGCAAGTCACTTAACATCTGCCTAAGTTTCCCCATCTGTAAAACAGGGATAATTACTGTCCCTAACTCCCAGAGTTGAAATAAGCATGTAAAGTATGTTGCAAACCTAAAATGCTACATAAATGCTAGCTATTATCTCCTCTTCCTTCCTTCCTTCCTTCCTTCCTTCCTTCCTTCCTTCCTTCCTTCCTTCCTTTCTTCCTTCCTTCCTTCCTTCCTTCCTTCCTTTCTTCCTTCCTTCCTTCCTTCCTTCCTTCCTTCCTTCCTTCCTTCCTTCCTTCCTTCCTTCCTTCCTTCCTTCCTTCCCTTCTTTTTCTTCTTCTCCTCCTCCTTCTTCTTTCTCCTCTTCCTCCCTCTCTTCCTCCTCTTTCTCCTCTTCCTTTTCTTTCAGTTGTATATAATTTATCTTACAGAATTTAAGTTTCTTAATGGCAGGGGTCATGTCTTCAACCTTTTCATTTTCATAGTATTTTCCCCAGTGAAGGCTAAATAGCAAAATAGACCTCATTCTCTTTGTAGTCTGGCAGACCTGGATTCAAGTCCTCTCTCTGACACATTCTGGCCATGTTACCTTGGGCAAGTCACTTTACCTCTCAGGGCTGCAGAAACTCTTTAAGACTATAAAATGATGAACATGCCATTTATTTACATTAGTATTGGAAATTTCTTCATTTGGTAGTTCCTGTTACCAATGAAATCACAAGTCTCAGTTTCTGTTGTTATTCTATTACTCACCCCTATCTCATAATGCCACAGGGATTCAATTTAAGAGGTATTTCTTGACATGATGTGACAATAATTACACATAAAGGGAGAAACTCAGAATTTATTGGAGACATCTGCTAATCTCCCAACGGGACAAAAGGAAGTCTCCCTACCACAGTAATAAGCAGCCTACATATTGTAAATGGTCACCCCTATTCTCTTGAGTTGAAAGTGTATGATTTAGAGCCTTCACTGAAGTTAATGTGAATTGACAAAACATATCTGTAGCTATGAACAGCAGCAAATAATTTACCCAAAAGATCTTTAAACTGTCAGTAAATGTCACAAAATGAGTTCATGGCAGGTTAAGTAGTCAATGTGTACTCATTAAAAGTCACCTTTAATGGAGCTCCAGCTAGGATCTAAAGGTGACCTATTTCTAAGGGAAGTAGAGAGGCTTTTTGGGATTAGCAGAAACTGCTATGAATGCAAACTCCTGGGGTTTGAAGGGTATTTGAAAGGTCACCTTGTTTTCTCCTCCTCTGTTTCAGACAGTCCTTACATTAAAAAAACAAAAAAAAACCCAAAACTAAAACTGATTAGAATTAGGCCTTGAAGTTCCCACTTTAACATTAATAATAATAATATTATTATAGAAACACCAAGGCTTGTCGCCAATAGTTTTATTCCCTCCCTCTCATAGCACATTGAGGGGATAGGTTGGGCTCTCAATTCTGTGATTCTGTGAGTGTGTTTGTGGAAGGTATTATTCTAAATCATACTATGAAACTAAAAATGTTTTAACAAGAAATTCTTAAAATAAAAAATGGAAAGAATTTTAAAATAGAGAATAATTGGTTATGTTTCTATAGTTTTTTTTTCTTTTTACAAAATAGTTTCCTGCCAATCTATAAGGTAGATAGTATAAATACCTCCAATCATCCTCATCCTCATCCTCATTGCTGTAATTATTATTGTTTTTGTTATTCATAGTAGATGTAGTAGTAGTATTGCTTTTGGGTCAGACCTGTGATTTCAATGATGCTGGGAGCTCCCAACTGAGAGAGCTGGTTCTGCAACTCAGAATTTTAGAGAATAATCTGTGGGAGTGAGAAATTATGATTTAAGATTATATAATTGTAGATTTAGGATGGGAAGGGATCTTCAAGGTTATTGAGTCACATCTGCTACTTGCACAGAAAAGGAAATTAAGACCCATAAAAGTTAAGTGACTTCCCATGATCACATAGCTTTTGTGTCAGAAGAAAGAATTGAATCTAGATCAGTGTGACTTAAGACCAGCTCTCTACATACTAACCAAAATAGAAATCTTGTCTTTTCTCTCTTCACAATATCTCTTGCATGTTCACCCTTTTCTTTATTGTCACTTCTCACATTGTCACGACCTTTTTTCAAACCTTCATCACCTCTTGACTAGATCACCATAATAGCTTTTTGATTGTCTTCCTGTCTCAAATCTCCTTTCTCTAATCTATCCTTCCCTTAGCAGCTAAAGTGATTTTTTTTTCTTAAGTGTAGGTCTAAATAGGTTAGGCCCTTTAACCCCAATCAGTAGACTTTGGTGCTTCTTTTCTTCCAGGATCAAATACAGTCTGTTTGGTATTCAAAGGTCTTCATTGCTATAAGAAATGACAAGCAGGATACTCTCAGAGAAAAATGGAAAGACTTACACGAACTGATTCAAAGTGAAATGAGCAGAGCCAGGAGAACATTGTACACAGTAACAACAATATACAACATACAATATACGATACAAAGATCAACTGTGAATGACTTAGCTATTCTCAGTAGTACAACAATCCGAGACAATTCTGACATACTTATGATGCTAAATGTTCTCCATCTCCAAAGAAAGAATTGAAGGAATTTGAATACAGATTGGAACATACTTTTTCTTTATATTTGTTATTTTTCTTGTTTCTATTTTTTAGTTTGTGTTTTCTTCCACAACATGACTAATGTGGAAATATGCTTTGCATGACTGTACATGTATAACCTATATCAAATTGCTTGCCTTCTCAATGGGGACAGGGGGAGGAGAAGAAAGGAGGAAGGGAGGGAGGAAGAGAATTGGGAACTCAAAGGCCAAATGTTAAAAATAGTTTTTATGTGAAATTGGGAAAAATATTAAATCATGGGGGAGGGGGGAAAGCACTTTATAATCTATCTCTTTCTTATCTTTTCAGTCTTGTACTTTATTACCCTCTGTGAATTCTTCCCCATACTTGGAACACTCTTATTTTCCCAGCTTTGTTTCCACATTAAGCTCATTCCAATTTCTATGGGAGGACTTTACTAATTTTCTCAATAGCTAGTGCATTGATCACTGAAATTACTTTCCTTTTATTCCATATATACCATACATGTATCTAATTATTTGTATGTCATCTCTTTACTTTAGAATATGAACTTCTTGATATTTTTATCTTTTTAAATTATCCTCAGTCAATAGCAGAGTGTCTGGTATATAGTGAGCACTGATGTTAGTCGACTAACTGACTGACTTCATAGCATTTGTGTTCAGCCACAATTATTTTGAATATTAAATGCTTTTTGTGATTCCATTACTTGTATCACTGGAAAATTTAACATGTATTTATTTCATCTCACTTATTTCATTTATGATTTATAAGTTATCCACTTAGCAAGCATTTTAATAAATATCCAGAAAAAGTTCTAGAAGGTCAACTACATTCATTTCCTTCATTTAGGGTTAAGTAACTTTCTCAAGGTTACATGGCCAGTTATTTCTGAGTGTGGTGCTGAGTGTCTGAGCCCGGATTTGATCCCCAGGTCATCCCGACACTGGAGCCCGTGCTCTTACTCACTGAGCCACCTGGCTGCCCCTAAACAATTGGGGTTAAGTAACTTGCTCAAGGTTACATGGCCAGGTGTTTCTGGGTGGGTGCTAAGTGTCTGAGCCCAGATGCAATCCCTCAACTTCTTATAATATGATTTTAGACCTTACTACATTTGACTGAACCTGTTAGCCATGGTTTCCTGATGTGTATGTATGCGTACATATATGTATACATATATGCATATGCATATGTACATGTATATGCATATATACACATATATTTTCCCCTTAGTCCTCATCCTATTTCACCTGACTTCTTTTGATAGCTGAATGTAAACTAATTTATATAATACGTAGCCATATAGACTTTTCTTAAGGAGCTCTACAGAGAGGGTGTTCACAGCCTTGAGGCAACTAGGTGGCCCAGTGGATAGAGTGCTGGGCCTGGAGTTAGGGAGACCTGTATTCAAATTTGACCTCAGACACTTACTGTGTGACTGAGCAAATCACACATAACATCTGTCTGCTTCAGTTTTCTCATCTTTAAAATGGAGACAATAGTACTTTCTTCCTAGGTTTAATGCAAGAATAAAAAAAATATTTATAAGGCACTTTATAGACCTTAAAGTTCTACATACATGCTAGTTATTAATATTATTTTAAAAAAGTATTGCTACCACCCAAGGCAGTCCACTCCAGTTTTGGAAAGATCTAATTATTAGGGAATTTTCTTTACTGAAAGTTGAACTCTATTTCTCAGAAAATTCCACCTCTTTCTCTTAGTTTTGCTCCTTGGGGCCAAAAAGAGCAAATTTAATAGCTATTCCCCATAATAGTCCTTCATGTGCTTGCAGACAGCTCTCATACCTTTCCTGAATCTCTTCTCCAAGGTAAATATGTCCTCTTCTTTCAAATAATTCTATGGCACATTCTTGAAGCCTTTCATTCTTCCTGATAGCTCTCTTCTAAACACCATTTAACATATCCATGTCTTTCCTCAATAACATTATAGGGCAGTCAGTAAAACCATTTTTATCTTAGATTATATTGAGAAGCATAATGTTCAATACTAAGGAGCTGATATTCTCATGGACAAACCACATTTGGACTATTGTGGTCTGTTCTAAATACTATATTTAAAGAATTATATTGGTAAGATGGAAAGAATCCAGGAAAAAGTGACCAAGATAGTAAAGGATCAAACCATATGACACTTGTTGGAAGACACTGGGGATTATTTGCCTGTAGAAGGGCAGATTTAAGAGAAACCTCTCAATCACCAAATCTGATGTTCTTTTCTCAGTCCTCATCTTTCTTGACCTCTCTGGCAATTCACGTCATTAACCTCCCTCTCTTCTTAATGTTCTTTATTTAAATTTTCATGGCACCATTCTTTCTCCGTTTTGTAGCTGCTTTTCTGAATCTTCCTTGTTGGTCTACTTTTCAGGATCACCTTCCATATGCTACCCCATAATTTTGGATGGCTCTTTGGCTACTAGTGCTAACCAGAGCACTCTTCTATATATGTATATATGTGTGCACACACACATGCATAATGCACACATGCATAAACATATATGCTATTATGTTCAACCAATCAATCAAAGATCATCTGTTAAATACCTATTATGTGTCAGGCCCTGTGCTAGTTACTATAAGAAGGAAAAAAATGAAATCCCTGACCTGTACACACACACACACACACACACACACAGGCTCCAAATAGCAGTGGTAGCCTAAGAATATATCCAAAATTATGGGGTAGCAAGTGTAAGATATATATATATATATATATGTATATATATATATATATGTATGGGCATATATTCACATGTATGTGTATATGTACACACCACACAATGCACACATCCGTATAAATGTATGTGTATGTTTATATATGCATGCATGTTTATATATGTGTGTATATGTGTATGCATTGCCACACATGTATGAATATATGTATGTATACCTATATGTATGTGTATCTATATCTTTTTATATCTATATGTCTATATTTCTCTATCCATGTATCTATATATATCTATATTGATCTCTCTCTCTCTCTCTCTCTATATATATATATATATACATATATATATTCTTATGGTTACCTTATCAGTTTCCAAGGGTTCAATGATCATTTCTATGTAGATAAGTCCCTGAGTAATATCTATTGAGCCCTAGTTTCTCTCCTGAGAGAACATCAACTCAACATGTGTATTTCAGAAAAATAACATAAAATATTTCTTGTATAATAGATGATATTTAAATGATCACAGGGAACATACTTTAACAGATTTTATTATAAAATAGAATTCTCTCCCCCACTCTGATCTTAGTTAGCAGTAAGAGAGACATAGCAACCAGGGGAGGTAATAGTCCTATGGTTGTTGGCGAGATATCAATTCAACAGGTCCAAAACTGAATTCATCTTTTCCCCCAAATCCACCTGTCATCTGAACATCCTTCTTTTTTGTTGCAGCTACTATCTTCCTTCCATTAACAGAGGTTTACAGACTTTGAGTCAGGTTTGACTTCTCACTCTCCTTCGTTCCACTTATTCAAGCAGTTGCCAGATCTTGTTTATTTTTACCTTCACAGCAATTTTCATGTCTGTTCCCTTCTTTGCATACTCACAGCCAACCACTGTAATTCAGGCCCTCATCATCTCTTTCATGAATTATTGAAATTGCTTCCTGATTTATTTTCTTGCCTCATATGTCTCCCTTTTCCAGTCCATGGTCTGTGTGGAGCCTGTGCACCATGTCAGTCCTAAAATGCAGGTCTGACCAAATTACTTCCTTGCTCAATAAGCTCAGTTATTCCCCATCAAATACAAACTTCCCTCCAGATACTTAATTGAAAGATTATCACAACACATTGCCAATTTCCCTTTCTAGCCTTCTCATACTCCTCAGTCCAACCAAACTGATCTTCTTATGGTTGCTCATGTACCATGCTCCATCTTCCACCTCCATGCCTCTGGGTAAGCTTTCCGCCATACCTAGAATTTACTTCTTCTTAGCTTTTTTACTCCTCAATTTCTTCCAAAAGTTTTCTTAAAAGACACCTGCTATATAACCATTTCCTAACCCTCTAGCTACTAGAACTTCTTCCCCAACCCCAGTTGTCTTGTATATATTTTGTAAGCTCATATTTTGTATATCTCCAGTCATCCTGATGAATATCTGGCCGCTGGATCCAGATAGCTCTGGAAGAGAAAGTGAATCTGGTGACCTTGGACAGCCCTCTCCCTCTCTCACTCAAATCAGTCAATTGAAAGTATTTAATAGATGCCTTTTAACTGATGAATGGTTGAACATGATAGCTGCCTTCAAGTATCTGAAGAGCTGTCATGTGAAAGAGGTATTAAAATTGTTTTGCTTGGCCTTTCAGGTCAGAAGAGTGAGAGAGAGACTGAAATTTCAAAGAAAAAATGTTTGGAAAAAATTCTTAATAGTTATAGCTATCCTAATGTGGATGGCTTTCTTAAGAGGTAAGTAGGATTTCCCCCTCACTGTGGGTCTGCAAGTGTATGGATAACTATCTACTATATTTCTTTAAAAATTTTTTTAAAAAATTCAATTTGTTTTTAATTTATGGAATAAAACAAACATTTCCGTAACAGTTTAATAAAAAAGATGATTACAAATGAAACTGCAAATCTATTATGTACAACTTGCTATTTCTTTCAAATATACCACAGTTATCATGTAGAGTTCTTTTTTTCTTCACTCCCTCTACCCTGCCATTAGAGAAAATAAGTATATACATATATGTAAAATTATTCTATGCGTTTTTCTATTTATCAGTTCTTTCTGCGGGTGCAGATAATTTCTTTCTTCATATGTCCTTTGTAGCTAATTTGGGTTATATATAATAGTCAAAATGATTTATTTGCTCAAATTTGTTCTTAAAACAATATTGCCAGTACTATATTTCAGTGGGAATTCTTAGACTAGCATTAGGGTAGTGGCTCTCTGAGACTATTATTCTGTCAAATGTGGATTTTCACATGCATGTTTGCAGAGCAAGGACTGTACACTTAAACTAAAGAGTGTTGGAGGAATTAAAACACCAAATAATTGGCATCTTAAAATTTTTAGAAAATTAAAAATTTTTGTTCAATGAAGAGTTTGGCACAGTATTATTTAGTTACACAGACTTTTTTTTGCTTTTTTTTGGAGGGGGGAAGAAAGGGCAATTCGGGTTAAGTGACTTGCCCAAGATCACACGGCTAGTTTTTTGTGTTAGGTTCTGAGGTCAGATTTGAACTCAGGGCATCCTGATTCCAGGGCCAGTACTCTATTTACTGTGCCACTTAGCCACCCCAATCACATAGATTTTTAAAGAAAATGGAAGGAAGGGCAATTAATCAATCCCCTTTTTTTTTTAAACAATTAAATTGTTGGAATATACTAGCTATCTCTGTGTGCCATCCACTTGATAAACTGTACTGTTTAACCTTAATGGATAGTGTGCTTGTTTGTTGCACACATTATAGTGACCAAAAATGTGTTTATAACTTAATGGCCAACTCTGTAATAATGTAATAATAATTACTTAGCTAGGCTGGTCCTCACAGACCTGCCACAAGCTATTGTTGGACTGTATTTCCATTTTGGTAGAATTTTCCAGGGATATCTAGGTGGTACAGTGGATAAAACAGTGGGCTTGGAAGTTCAAATTTAGCCTCAGAAACTTACTCACTGTGTGACCCTGGGCAAATCACTTAACCCTAATTTGCTTCAGTTTCCTCATCTGTAAGAAATGAGCTGGAGAAAGAAATGGCAAACCACTTCAGTATCTTTGCCAAGAAAACCCCAAAAGGGGTCATGAAAAGTCAGACATGACTGAAATGACTAAACAACAAGTAGAATTTGCCAGATCTTGGGCTACTCTGGCACCACTTTTAAGAAGCCAGGGTCACCCTTGTGGCATAAAAAAGTTAGATGATAGTCAAAAATGGAAGCCTTGAATTGGAAAAGGGAAACTTGATTTGTCAGAGTAATGTTCTGGACTCTAACTCTCTGCTAGACAAAACTAGTCTAGAGAGTCTGTCTTTAATACAAGGATAGTTTCTAACACTTCTGGTTGTGAGCTTAGCATTGCCAATGTAAACTCATGCCCAATGTTGAATCTGGAGCCTGGAGGGATAAAAGAATGGCAAGGAGGTGTGAACTTCTCCTTTTCAGCCTAATGGCACATTAGGTTAGATGCTTAATTACCTTGTATATTTATACTCCTCATTCATTGAATGGCAGCTGAGATCTGTAGGGCAAAAGGAAACTGCTTGCATCGTGGACACATCTGGTGCTTGTGCAATGAGGCCTGCTACGCTGCTGAAATCTTTTACACTGCTTCCTTTCCACTTCCTTAGATCTGTAAACTAGTGTTCACATTCTGGCTCCCCTTAGCCCCCACATAATCTCTTCTCTTTCTACTATTGACTACTTAGCTAAACATTCACACACACATACACATATACACACAATCACACTAGTCAGTGAAATAATGAAAAAAAGAATCATGACTACAATTTAAATTCTACCCATAATGTGCGACTAGTGGTAAGATCATAGCTTTAAAGCTGGAAGGGCCTTTGGAGATCGTCTAGTCCAACCTCTACATTTTACAGATGAGGAAATGAGGCCCAGAGGGGTTATACATAGTCATTTGCATGTCTCCTCCCCCATCAGATTGTGAGTTTCTTCTGTGGATCTTTGTATCTCCAATGCTTATGCCTGGCACATAATAGGAGCTTAATAAATGTTTATTGACCGACTCACTGTCTATAATAAATAATGTGGTAGGGATGAAATTTGAATGCAATGCTTTTGACTCCAGGTCTAGTGCTTTTTCCACCATAACAAAAGACAAAGAAAAAAAACAGGGCATATTAAATCACTGTCAATAACAGTATATAGCAGGAATTTATAGCGGGGCAGGTAGGTGGCACAGTGGATAGAGTGCTAGGCTTAGAGTCAGGTCTTTCTGAGTGGAAATCCAGTCTCAGCCACTTACTAACCATGTGACCCTGGCTAAGTCACTTAACCCTGTTTGTCTCATTTTCCTCATATGTAAAATGAGGACATGGCAAACTACTCTAGTATCTATGCCAAAAAAATCCCAAATGGGGTCAGGAAGAATCAGACATGACTGAAATGACTGAACAACAACAAATTGTGGTAGAGTTACAGAGATGGGGAGTCATACAAAAGGGAAGGGCTAGAGAGAAAAGGAACCAAGGTGAAGGCCCCTCTGCTCTAAGACTGTTTTGCCTTGGCTAGTAGTCTTATTGAGGAATATCATATACATATGCACATACATACACTCGCAGCTAAGTGGTAAAGTGAATAAAGGGCTGGTTGGGAAAGTAGTGTGACTGTGGGAAAGTCACTGAACCTCTCAGTCTCCCTTTCCTCCTCTGTAAAGTGGGGAGCATTAGAGTGTTGTGAAGATCAAATGAGACAATATGTAAAAAGTGCTTGGCAAACCTTAAAGATATGCCAAGTATACTTGTGTATGTATTATATATGAATAGTATATGTATTTTCTAGGGGGAATTTGTGGCTTCAGGTAACAGATTAGAAACCGTCCTCTCTGGTCCTTGTTTAGGACATGTTTAGAAAAGCTTTGCCAACTTCATAGGCTTGGTAAATTCCGAGGGGAGCCCATTGTTTGGCTCCCTCTTCTCTGCCTGTGTCTGGCTTCCATTCTGAGTACTGGAAATTATCTTTTGTTTATTTCAGAAAAGGTCTATATTCTCACATCTGGTGCTACTCCACATAATTACATTACCCAGGTGAGTATCCTACATTAGTTTTATTTTTAAAGTATCAAGAAAAATAAATAAGAACAGAAAGTGGAGAAGTCAAGTCAACAGAAAACAAAGTGACAAGGGGAGGTGATAAGCACAGGCAATGGAAATATGGCAGCTGATGAGTTTGCAGTTCTCCAGAGCAGGAAGAAGGGGCTCTTTATCAGTGTCAACCCCTTTGACTGGGAACCTCTGTGACAAGAGCTAACTGAGGGGGCCATCTCAACCTAATCAGATTCCATCTGAAGTACACCAGAGGTTGTGTCTCTAGAAGCAGTGTTTCTCATAATTCTTCTGGATGGGAGCCACAGGGGCCAAACAAATTGGAAGTACTTGTGCTGTCCTACCTGTCTGTCTTTCTCTCAAGATAAAGATTGCATCCATTCCTCTTAAACACTGCAGCTCTCTCATCTTCTGTTTCCTTCCCCCAAACCCCAGTGCCCTATGCACATAGCCTCCCAGAGTATCTCTGCAAAATATCCAGTGAATGCATGTATTTTGGGATATATTTTTCAAGGCAACACTACAAGTAGATGCCATTTGTGCAGTGATTTAAGATTTACAAAGTGTTTTATATACGTTATTACATTTGAACTCACAAAAATTCTGAGATGAGCCTGACAGGGTTATACCCCCATTTTACAGATGAGGATACTAAGGTTCAGAAAAAAAGAGACTTGCCCAAGGTTAAACAACTAGCATGTGGCAGGCAGAGGTTGAGTATTCAACCCAGGTCTTCATTACTCCAGGTTAAATACTCTATCTAGACCAAAATACTGCCTAAGTAAAGATGCTAGAACACAGAGAAGAGCAGTATGATGTAGATGAAAGAGCATTGGCTCCAGAATTAGGGGAACTGGGTCTAAATCCTGCCTCAGATACTTATTACCCATGTGACCTTGGGCAAATCAATGCCCTTGGCTCCCAATTTTCTCAACTGTAAAATGAAGTGCTTAGGCTAGTATAACAGCAATCAACACAGCACACTTGAAGGCTGCTGCTGAGAATATGTATATATATATATGTGTATATATATATATATGTATATATATATATATATATATTAAGAGTCAAATCACCAGGTATAATAAGCACTATATTTACTCAAAACTAAACCTTATTCAAGAAACTAAAGCATAGCATTCACAGCAACGTAACAACTTATTACCAGGGTGGCCACATGGCCTGAAATAGATACAAACATATATAACATAATATAGAATACCCCCCACACACACACCTTATACATTCTTAGGGGGACAAAATCTTTGGGGACTGAGCAACCAGCTCCTCCTCACTCATGTACAGTCCTAAAATACTTGTTTATACAATCAGGAGATCCCAGGCCGAGGTCTTCCCATAACATAGCACATCCCCAGGGGTAGCAGAGAACACAATATTCTCCACCCATAGGTTATAATCCTCTCAATCCAAAGTGTCCAAATAAAGTACCCTTGGAGATGTGTCCTTCTTCCCACCTAGGCTCTCACCTGGCACTCTTAGGTGCACACATGCTCACATGAGCCGAAGAGTTCAAGTCCCAACACTCCTCCAGCCCCTGTTTCTAAGTCCTGAGGGATGACTAGATGATAAAACCAACAGGGTGGGTCCCCAGGGTTTATGGCACTTCTTCCCACTCCATTATAGACAACTCAACCCTTGGGTCCCAACCAAACCCAGGGGAATGTAGCAGGAAAGCATGCTCACTGTTCCTGCTTTGCTGCAAAGTTTTTATCTTGACTTGGGGCTGAGGCCCAAGCTCAGGAGTTCCTCTTCCTGCAGTTCCGAGGGCCAACTCTGCTCCTACCAGGGTTCACATGTAGGCAGCTCTCTGCTCCTGCTCCATGTCTCACCTCACGGGGAAGGGACAGAGAGAGAGAGAGAGAGAGAGAGAGAGAGAGAGAGAGAGAGAG